>NC_090225.1:33824686-34144686 GCF_024489055.1 Chanodichthys erythropterus
TGAAAAATGGATGACATTAACAAGTGTTACAGTACAATCAATTTATCTTATCCGAATAGAACAGCTACAGTATGCTGAAGGAATCAGAATACGGACGTTTATTAATGGCCTTCAGGCTCAGATATATAAATAGGAGAGAGATAACAGGGCATATACATCACACCGACATCTCAGGCACACGTCCACACACATCGGTGAGAAATGACAGCATGTCATTTTGAGCGATTGCAGGCCAAAACGCAAGAATCACAAAACATTTCTAATGTTGAGGGGCCGCTTCATCATCCAGGATGACTACAATCAAAGACAGGCGGCGTTTCTGTCATACCAGAAACCTACACGAGAAGA
This sequence comes from Chanodichthys erythropterus, assembly GCF_024489055.1. Taxonomy (NCBI): domain Eukaryota; kingdom Metazoa; phylum Chordata; class Actinopteri; order Cypriniformes; family Xenocyprididae; genus Chanodichthys; species Chanodichthys erythropterus. The sequence continues at coordinate 33,825,035 of NC_090225.1, forward strand.
CCTATCTGGACTCCACCATCAAAGTTAGGCCAACAACCACTTCAGCAGAAGTATTCTTTTCACACCTATAAACGCAGTAATCAGTGTTGTTTTCATTACATTGTTAAAACATTGCTGTTTGTTTGAGCTTCCCAATCAAGCTGACATAGCAACATTGGTGCAACCAATGTCGTGAGTTTGGGAAGGGACTATCTGTTTATTCAACCTATTACAAATTAAGCAGTTTTGGGGGATTTTTTGCAATTTTTCAGTTTGGTGACATTAGTGCTACAGAAAAAAGATAAAATAAGATACAAACAGAATGAAATTGTGATGACAATTATATTGTGGACAGAAACATCGATTTTATGTCTAAAAGTGCTTTCCTATGACAGTGCTGAGCAGTCTCTCCGCACAACTCTCGTAAGCGTATGCAAATCGATGGGGCACAAGTAACCACCCACCATTACCAGTTCTCTGTTGGCCACTCACCGTGTATGTGATCACTGCCAGCATGCCAATCAAGGTGAGCGAGCTGATGGAGAACGACAGGGCGGCCAGGCCACCTGCAAGACAGAGGGGAAATTTATTTATGACATGGGCCAAATGCAGAGCTCTGTTAAGTTTTGGTCATACGCCAAATATTCAGAGCAGTTCTTGCCCCCAGGGAAATTTCTCAATGCACCTCATCTTCTCTCACTATCATTTCTCTCAACCTGCTCTTACTCTGACATAGTTACTGAAAGGTCAGCAAAGTTTTTGCCCTCTAAATTTAAATAGACACAATGACATGTTGAAAATATAAAGGACATTCAGTAAAGTTATTTAATATTTTTTTTAGTAGTCGATATCAATACCAGTAAAAATGTGCAAATATGTATAAAAAAGTATATAAAAATTGTATTATTTTATAAAATTAAAAATGTATACATTTAAACATGTAATCTGCAATAGAAAAGAATAAAACAAATGACAAAAAAATGCAACAAATAAAAAAGTAAGGCTTTAAGTTTTGAATTGTCAAGTGTTCAAGTAATAGAAACTAAAACTAGGGGAAAAAATATCAAAAATAATAAAATGTAAAATAAAACAATTTGAATTATTCTGAAAAGCATCACAAGCAATTTGTCTGTGACGGTCGTTGTTCAAACTTATTTGGTTACGTGCTGAATATTAATGTGTGCTGTAAAAGAAACCGTGTAAAGTACTGGTCTCAAACTCAATTCCTGGAGGGCCACAGAGCTCTGCACAGTTTTGCTCCAACCCTAATCAAACAAACCTGATCCAGCTAATCACGGTCTTCAGGATTACTAGAAACTCCCAAGCAGGTGTGAGTTGGAGCTGGTTGGAGCTAAACTCTGCAGGGCTTGTGGCCCTCCAGGAACTGTGTTTGAGACCACTGGTGTAAAGACCACAGGTAAAGACTAGCCTACCAGACTCACCGGAAACTCAATGAAATAACAACAAAACAGCGCCATCTTTCTGCTCTTTCATGATATTACCGTCAATTATCAGGCACACACCTGTATTTTTGTTATAAATGGCTTGACTGCTCTTATTCAAAACAAATAGTATGATCTTAGTAACAAACTACATTTAACATCTTGTGAATCATCAGTTCTCAAAATACAGACAGAGAGAGTAAAATGAATGAAAAGAGGAGAGGGCATGATGCCAGCTGTCAGATCTGAAGCCAGCTGAGGCAGATTTATGGGAAGTGACCGCCACCATACTTCCTGTTAGGATCCCACCTGTCACAGGGAGCGAGAGAGTTGAACACTCACAAATCCGCGCTATTCCCCTTTTCCTCTGGTTCTGCGCTATGGCCCAGCGGAGCAAAACACAGCATCCTGGCAGCCCTGAGTCCAGAAAGCCCCCTTCTGCCTGCAGCCTACCTCAATTGAATGCAACCTACTGTTCTCTGTTTATTTTCCTCAGGAACTGCTTTACATCACTCACAAAATGACTTCTTTCCATTTTGTTGAACCACATGAAGTCTGAGAACTGTTTGCTGTGCCACCCACAATGTTCCATACACAAAAAGCCCCAAGACACAAAAGCCGACGAGAAGAAATGAAGATGATTACGCTCCTGCTTCCTAATGTAGCAAACGGAAGAATATAAAAAGAAGAGACGCTTTGATGTCTGATGGCTGAAATGAGCATTTACATCTGAATAGGTGTTTCCCTTTGTGATGTCCCTGCTTTTGTTAAGTGGCGAAGGCGCGATGCCGGAGACAATGGCGTTCGTGTTTGGTACGGAAAGCGGCTCTGTTTATGAACTCCTCACAATGCAGGGGGACCTGCGTTTTCTGTCGCTTCCCCGGAAGACTTTCTAAGGGATTGGACAGAGAATATATTGTTTATTATCTGCGGCGGCTCTACAGCTGCTCTAGCGCCTGATTCCTCGGCACTCGGAGAGAGTGGAGGCCCTTATCTCGACATGCACGGAGCACCTCGGGCTTATGTGCACGAAGGAGACTACTGCCACTGAGAAGTGTATATTAAAGAGCTCTTAGCTGGGGTATTCACAACATGAGCTTGCTATGATAACCTCATGGAGATGGAAAGCAGCCTGCTTAAGCTAGCTCACTCACTGGATTCTGGATTACTGAAAAAGAGAGAACGCGCTGCTCCCAAACAATTATTGATAGAAATATTGTCAAACAAAAGTGGAGCAAACCACTACGATTTTCTTTTTCTTAATCTTATTTGAAGTGTATTTTTAAAAAGTTTTGAGCATAGCCATATGCTAGATCTATATATAAAATATGTAACATATGTACATATGTTTACATATGTAAAATTCTTGCACAGAGAAAAAAGCAAGGCACCAATATATCAATAATAATATTCAAGTTCTAGGGTTGGAATTCCGGAATTGAAAACAAAGGGTTAGGCCCAAAAATGGAATTTCTGTTATTAATTACTCACCCTCATGTTGTTCCAAACCCCCTTCGCAAGACAAATTAAGATATCTTTGATGAAATCTGAGAGGTTTCTGATCCCCCATAGAAAACAATGAAATTACCACATTCAAGGTCGAGAAAGGTAGTAAAGACATTGTTAAAAGAGTCCACATGTCTACAGTGGTTCAACCTTAATGCTTTGAAGTGACGAGAATACTTTTTGTGTGCAAAAACAAAACAAAAATAATGACTTTATTCAACAATTTCTTCTCTTTCCTGTCATTCTCCTATACTGTTCATGTTGTAGACACAGTACAGCATTTCCATGTTCTGTGTTATTGTTGAATAAAGTCTTTATTTTTGTTTTGTTTTTGCACACAGAATTAGCACATAAGCAGAATTGGAATCGTTAAAATTTAAAGCATACCCAACCCTAGTTATCACCCAATAGAGAAAAAACAAACAATATTTTATATATATATATTATATACACACATATATACACGGTGTCCTCCACAAATATTGGCACCCTTAGTAAATATGATCCAAGGCGGCTGTGAAAATAAATCTGCATTGTTTATCTTTTTGATCTTTCATTCAATAAATTCACAAAATTATAACCTTTCACCGAAGGTAAATAGGAAAAGCTCATTATGAAATAAATGTTTTTTTCTCTAGTTCATGTTGGCCACAATTATTTGCACCCAATTACTGCAATGTCCTTTTCCCAATAAAACAGCTCTGACTCTTCTTCTATAATGCCTGATGAGTTTGGAGAACACCTGACAAGAGATCAGAGACCATTCCTTCATACAGAATCTATAATATATATATATATATGCAATTACTAAATGCAATTTAGTCTAAAATTCAATCATTTAAAAGCTACAAGTTAATTTATGTATTACAGCGTTATAATGTACAGTATGAAAAATGGAGACCAATTTTAAGAACTGCTAAAGATTACATTTAAGTGTTATTAAATTACTAGTGTTTAAAGATGAACTCAATGCAAAATAAAAGTTATATGACTGCAAAGGTAATCAATACGTAAAATAATTCTATTCATGTTATAGCCATTAAGATGAAAAAAAAAATAAATAAAAAAATAAAATCTATCAATTAAATGCTCCATCACATCTTTATAATGTTCAATATGAAAAATGGATATTCATTTTAAAATGTGTTATTATTCAGTGTTTTCAAAGATAGTTAGATACTGCAAAAGTAATCTACATTTAAAAACAGAAGGAAATGAGCATGCACAATATCCAATACACCGATTAACAATATATAACCTGCCACTTTCCACACCTTTAAAACAGATCTAACACCTTGCAATGTGTAAACACCCTTACAATCTAGATACAGGATTTTTTTTCTTTGCTATTCTGGCTAATATTGCAGACTATGTATGAAAAATTATGTCATCAAACCCAGATTAGATTCTGCGTAGCTGACGCCGGATGCCTCCACGTCACACTACGTCACGCTAGCTCCAATTTGAAATGTGACTCTCTGTGAAACGTATTGGGCTCAGCAGGAAGGTAAATCAGAGAACAAGAGCTGTCTTACTGGATTCTGGGTCCGGGCCTCTGCTGCAAAATTAAGTGTAAACTTTTTCTGAGCTTATGTCTGTGATAAGATCAGATCTCCAGCTGTCTACCCTTCTGCACGCTCCCTCGCTCTTTCGTCTGAGTCTTACCTGCTAATGGGGAATTGGTTATTGCATTCAGATTATTCAGTTTATTACATTTTATGCCTGATGTCTTATCTACATTTTGACGCTGGGTTGAATTTGTCAGCTTGTCTTGCCTTGGGTCAAGGTGCTTCTTCAGCAGCTGAGGCTTCTCAGGGACATCATAACCCTGCTTTATCTAGCACACAGGGTCTGGTTATTAATTTCAGATGTGGAGTGGGGGTGAGGAGCAGGGTACCATGACCGTCAACCTCAAGCTCTGCTGCAGATTTTGACAAACAAGCCTGTTTCAACAGAGGCTTTTTTCTGATGTTCCTTCCACCAAGACTTTTTTGCTTGATTTTTATTCATTAGGCCAGGGCTGCTGGGAAGAGGCAATGACAGCTCTAAGACCCCCTCAGAGGAATCAGACATTGTCTCAAAGAGTCACAGACTTACTCCAGGCTATTATTGGATTAGGTTGTGTTCTTTAGTGGCTCCACTCCTGCCAGCTTGAGGGTCTTCAAGGGAGAGTGAAGCAAAAGTCACGATCCAACCTAACAAGGTAACTTCTCTGAAGGAACACCATGATGTTGGCAACTCACACTTGCTTTCTCGGAGCAAAACAAACCTTGGCACAAAAAATGACTTGTACTGGGAGGAAAAAGATGTGTGACTCGTGACCTTCAAATGAGCCTTTAGAATATGATAAGATTGAAGGAAAGGCTCTGGAGAACACTGACACAAAAACACTCAAATATGGACACTAATATTGAGGCTGACTTTCCACAGAATCTTTTCCCTTTGCTAGAAGAGAAATGTGAAAAATATGAAATAAAAATGTGAAAAGTGATGATCCCTCGGGCTCACCAGCGTGAAAGCGGCCATGTTATTTCAGTTATTTAAGTAACATTCTATTGTAGTTTTTATTACTATTTTGATTTTGTATTTATTTTTATATAAATAAAAAATAAGTTTTTTTTCTGTTTTGATTGTAACAGTTTTATTAATTTTGTTTTCATAATTTTTTTTTTTTTTTTTTTTTTGATTCAGTTTTAGTTATTTTAGTAAAACTAAATGAAAATGAGAAATGACACCTTGGCAAATAGCTGAAAAAAGTTTAATTTTTAGATTCAAATATACTAAACAGGGCAAATTTGCGTGAGCGCAATTCCAAAAAGCGCCGACTGGAGTGGAAAGTTCTATGCATGATTTACTGATGACGTGTACATTAAATAAACAAAGACACAGCCGGATCATTTCCATAATGACCAACTCAATCCAAGAGCAGTGCAAATTAGCATCTAGTTTAAGACATGCTTTATTTGGGCAGTAAATAATGCCGCAAATACCAGTAAATTGACTAGCGCAAACCTTAGTAAATCACCTTGCCTGATTCATTTAAATACTTTCCGCCCATAAATTTTGCATCTTATTTATCAATAATAACCATAAAGTATGCATGAAGGGAGAAAAAAAGAGGTTGATATTACACACAGAATCACATATATATAAGTGCAGGCACAAACACGGGCCTGCCACCCATGCTTCAAATGGAAGCCTTGATTGACACGTCAAAAGCATTTTCTTTTTTTCAAGACAGCAAATTTAGGTAGCACAATGAGGTCTGTTGACATTGACGAGGCTAAATGTCAATGCTGCCAAACCCACACATCACCTCTGCTCGTGGCTCGGCAGCATCCGTCGCTCTCTAAAAAGCACCTGTCGGTTTGGTGTTGTGGCCCTGGAAGGCTTCAATAAAGCCCTTTTTGCCGTTTTCTTTGCAAGTGTCAGTAAAACTGAGCTGCAATTTCATTTAAAAAGGCCTTTACGGTACTTACGGCTACTGCCCAGCTCCTCGAACAGATACTGCACCTTCTGCCAATGTGTGGAGTTCTGGTTGGGTGGAGATTCCAAGGGAACAAACGTTCTGAAAAAGAGGTACATACTTATCAATAATAATGTTATCATTTATACACTACTGTTCAAAAGTTTTGGGCTGATTTATTTGATCAAAAATAAAAACAGTAGTAATGTAAAAAAAAAAAAAAAAAATTTTATGTGTTTGATACAGTGGCACATACACACTGAAACTTAATTTGGTCATAAAGCAAACAGACTCTTCAATCAAATGTACATCAAACAATCAAATCAAATATAATTGAGTAATATGAAAACATGAATATATGATTTCAAATATATTTTGGTTTCTAAAATATCTGTTTTTATGGGTTAGCTTTTAAGTTATGGGGGCATATCCAATGAAAGTTTAATTTCAAATTATCAATAAAATACACAATTTATCACGAAAACAAAGCATTAAGAATGCGTAGTGTGAAAATGTATTATAAAGCTTTAAATGTGCATTATAAGATATTGACAACTAGTTGCTGAACTGGGTACTGCATTACAAATTCAAGATATTGGAGAGGGTTTTTTTTTTTTTTTTTTGCCTGCCAACTCCTGCTCAGACTCTATGCTCATGCGGGTTGCCAGATTGAGAACAGTCCTGAAACTGACAAGTCCTACACTGTAAGTTCACCAGCTGATGTATACGTTTGCGATGGTTTTAGGCTTAGGTCAGGTAGAATTTGTGATCTCTAACCCATTTCTTTGGCTGGCTTCCATTGTTGGGTTTTCCGCCAACTTGCAACCAGGGGTGTGGAAATACTATTGGGTAAAATGGCAGTGGGCGGGATTGCACAAACCAAAACAAAAACAAAAAAAGACACTCTGACAGTGAACGCACATTTTTAAAGAAGAATAACTGGCTGTTGCATTGTATATCAACTTAGCATGCTTCCTAAATCTCTGCAAACATATTATGGCATTATCATGCTTTAGTAGAGTCAAAAAAAAATTAAATACAGCACATGTAAGTGGTTACTTAGTGTACCTTTACCCAAAAGGTAAATTATCTTATATACGCATGTATATTTATAACTGGCTGATGACACGAGTGTGCTTACTGTGAAATATCAGGTAGAGATCCATGTACTCAGCTCATGTGATGTATCGCCACAAGCTTTGAATGCAACTGAGAACTCACATTCTGAGCAAATACCTGCAACACTAAGAAAGCGAGTCATCTCCAGTGAGGAGAATATCACTTATAAATGAGATTGCATAAGCAAGTACATCAGGCTACAGTTGCTCTGGGAAAAAAAAAAAAAAAAAAAATCCCATGTTTTTTAACCATAAGTTTCTGTTTTAGTTTGTATCAACTATAATTTATATGCCAATCAATTATACCTAATATATGACTTTTTTGCCTAATCACTGCTTATTTTAAATAAATATTGGTGCGGATACACCATGTTAATTTACAAATCTGCAAATCAAAGAGGCAAAAAAATGACTGCCTGGCACTTCTGAATAAAATAATAATAATAAATACACACACACACACACACACACACACACACACACACACACACACACACACACACACACACACACACACACACACACACACACACACACACACACGTTTGTTTTTGTGAATTGTTGGGACTTTCCATAGGCCGTAATGCATTTTATACTGTACAAACCGTACTTTCTATCCCCCTACCCTACCCCTAACCCTAAACCTAACCATCACAGGAAACTGTGCACACCTTTATTTTCTCACAAAAACATCATTTAGTATTTTTATTAATTAATTTACATTGTGGGGACTGGTGGCTGGTCCCCACGATGTAGGTGAACTCAGGTTTATATTACATCGTGGGGACATTTGGTCCCCACATTGTAATATAAACAAAAGCACACACACCGATCCGGCATAACATTAAGAACACTGAAAGGTGAAGTGAATAGCACTGATTATCTCTTCATCACAGCACCTGTTAGTGGGTGGGATATATTAGGCAGCAAGTGAACATTTTGTCCTTAAAGTTGATGTGTTAAAAGTTTAACAAGGGTCAAATTGTGATGGCTAGACGACTGGGTCAGAGCATCTCCAAAACTGCAGCTCTTGTGGGGTGTTCCTGGTTTGCAGCGTTCAGTATCTATCAAAAGTGGTCCAAGGAAGGAACAGTGGTGAACCGGCGACAGGGTCATGGGCGGCCAAGGCTCATTGATGCACGTGTGGTCCGATCCAACAGACGAATTACTGTAGCTCAAATTGCTCAAGAAGTGAATGCTGGTTCTGATAGAAAGGTGTCAGAATACACAGTGCATCACTGTTTGTTGCGTATGGAGCTGCATAGCTGTAGACCAGTCAGAGTGCCCATGATCCTGTCCACCGACGAAAGCACCAACAGTGTGCATCAGGACCATGGGGCAATGGAAGAAGGTGGCCTGGTCTGATGAATCACGTTTTCTTTTACATCACATGGATGGCCAGGTGCGTGTGCATCGCTTACCTGGGGAACACGTGGCACCAGGATGCACTATGGGAAGAAGACAAGCCGACAGAGGAATTGTGATGCTTTGGGCAATGTTCTGCTGGGAAACCTTGTGGACGTTACTTTGACACGTACCATCTACCTAAGCATTGTTGCAGACCATGTACACTCTTTCATGGAAACGGTATTCCCTGGTGGCTGTGGCCTCTTTCAGCAGGATAATGTGCCCTGACACAAAGCAAAAATTATTCAGGAATGGTTTGAGGAGCACAACAACGAGTTTGTGGTGTTGACTTGGCCTCCAAATTCCCCAGATCTCAATCCAATCAAGCATCTGTGGGATGTGCTGAACAAACAAGTCAGATCCATGGAGGTTCCACCTCACAACTTACAGGACTTAAAAGGATCTGCTGCTAACATCTTGGAGTCAGATACCACAGCACACCTTCAGGGGTCTAGGTAGTCCATGCCTCGAATGGTCAGGGCTGTTTTAGCAGCAAAAGGGGGACCAACAAAATATTAGGTAGGTGGTCATAATGTTATGTCTGATCGGTGTATATAAAAAGTGTGCACATGGTGTTAATTATTATTAGGTATTTATAATACATTTTATTAGAAATAATAATAATAAAACAGCATGTGCACACTATAATTACAATTACATTATAACATTTTTCTAATAACAATACATTTATATTATATTTTCATTCCCATTCATTGTGTCTATTCATGCTATTTCAATGTTTATCTGGATATTCAAGCAGCAATATAAGATGTTAAATGTTTACCGTATTGCAGTTCAAAATGCAATCAAAATATATGACACAACAATCATGCAGCCCTAAAGAACACACATAATACCTACTGTTAAAATCCAATGGCAATGACAATCAAATCACAACAGATGCAAATGGCTGCAAATATAGGGTCACTTTCATTTTAAATGCAGCCACATTAATCAGCATCACTGGCATTATCTGAGTGAGTTCAATTGACGCGTCACTTCAGAAAAGCTGCGTCATGCATGAAAATGTCATTTTTTAGGGGTGTCAGTAAATTATGTTGTAAACTGTACATACAGCAGGATGCAGTTTCATAAATTGACCAAGGACTTTGTGAGGGTTTATGCAAAGGTTCACAAGCTCAAAGACTTAACACATATATGACCTCTGTATCCCCTTTCCCCGTTGTTTCTTGAAAATTCAGTCATTTACTCACTCTCATGTCGCTCCAAAGTCTAAACCCGCAAGTCTTCCATTCATCTTCGCAACACAAATTACAATACTTGTAATGAAACCTTGTTTATGTCCCTGAAGTCCATGCAATCAAACCTTTGAAGATCCAAAAAGATCATAAAGGACTCTTAAAAATAATCCATATCAATCAATCAAGTCTTGTGAAGAGATATGATCCCTTTATATGAATATATGAATTATATTTAATTTAGGGGGTTATTTGACTTTATTATTTTACTTTTTATGATGAAAGCACATACAGAAATCTGCTCATCATATAAAGTGAATGTATCTCGATTCATAAGGATTACTTTTAGGATGCCTTATGACCTTTTTAGATCTTCAAAATTTTGGTTGCATGAACTTTCAATAGAGGAACAGAAACCTCAGAGGATTCATTAAAAACATCTTAGGAGTCTGGAATGACATGACCAGTGTTGGGGAAAGTTACTTTATTGCCTTACTCCCTAAAAAATTTAAAAATTGCATTACATAGTTACTTTTTATGAAAAGTAATGTGTTATGAGCACCTTTTTGAAACATAAAATGACAAATAGGACGCTCTACGGTCTAATGGACTTAACAGACACACACCAAAGGCGGCCACGTGACTGCAGGTCCACATGGAGATGTCCATTTGGGACAGGGCCCATGTGTCTAGAGTTTAGACCAAGTATGGCATTGATAGAGTGCACTTAGAGCTCTCGAGACATCTCTACCGGTGTGAGAGAGTGAATTGGACTGCAGAGGGTGGGAAGGGTCAGCTCTCCATTTATTAAGTCTCATCCTTAGCGCAGACCAATCAAAACAGCCAAACAAAAAGAAGTCACTCTCCAAATGAACAATCACAAACACAGGAACTTTGCGTCTCACCCTGAGAAAAAAGACGATGGAAAAAGCCATCATGTCCTCCCCATCAGGATCCCTGAGACACAATACTCCTGGTAAAACACTGCATTGGTTCAAAAGGTAAAATGAACACCAAATTGCTTCTGTCCGAAGTGCCATCCCCACTTTTAAATTTGGTCCACGGCATGTCCCTCTTCCCATTCTACGATCAAAGTAACCCATCCCACTGGGTCTATACGACATGAAGGTGTGATGAAGGTATCCTGCCCCACAGGAACACTATTTAATGGTTGAGAGCACATTAAATTATATGACCTGGTGAGCAGACGTGTTATTCTTGCAGCGGCAAAGAAAATCCATTATGTTTATGCTGCACGAGCACTGCTGAGAACAAAAAGTATAAACTCGAGGTTAAATGGGACAAAGCTACACCATGTATCTGTACACATTTAGACTGCACAGTGGGTTTTAGTTCAGTTAACCATTGGATAAGAAATTGTTACATGGCGTGACAAAAAAAATGTCCAAGGTCTTTACAATCTTCAGGTTTAAAGATGCTAGATAATTAGATTTTGCCTTTTGAGTTTATTCTTATATTTTGTGCTAAATAGAAACTTCAAAAAGCAGAATTTATTGAAATAGAATTTTTTTGTAGTATTATAAATTTCATTACTGTCACTGTTTATCAATTTAATGCATACTTTATGAAAAAAGTAGTACTTAAAAAAAACTTTAGTTAAAAGGGGGTTGAAAATAAGGGGATTTGTAACGTCAGAAGTATCGGAAGTGGAGAATGAAAAGACTACAAAGATTACAAAGACCAAGTAAGCGATATACATCCAGCCGGTTGTTATCACAGAATAAACCCTGATAGAGTGATGATCAGGACCCCGATGCGAAGCGAATGGTTATCACTCACTTATTACATGGCTACTTGCCACATAAGTAAATAATTAGACAAAAAATATTGACGTTCACAAAGAAAGCAGTTGCTAGCAAGCGGCAAGTTCAAACTAGATGGACGTTTAAGGGATACGGTACTGTCATACCACTTATTACACATCTTTTTGCCACATAAATAATAATGGGGATAAGACATGATCTGAGGTATCTTAAAATCTTACTTGTTTGTTAACTTATAATCCATTAGTGTACAAAACAATCATCACAAAATGGCAGCAGCTGCGTTTGTATGAAACGAGAGATTGAATCCGTGATACCGGATGACATAATTAAATAACAGTACACAAAATATTGATGAGTTTTAATATTTCATTAGCTCACCAAACGCAAAACGTACACAAGGAAAAAAAGGTCCGAGCATGTGTAAAGCACCAACTTCAGTGACAGTTACCAGAATGAGCCTATTTTATCAGTTTTTACCGGTTGTTATCGGGGGATAACATAACATACTGGATGGCGTGATTGACCAATCAGAATCAGGTATCTCACAGAGCCGTGTAATAAATTTTGTAATAACCCACACTGAGGAATCATACACAATAACACCAGGATTCTGCATTAAGAAAGTAAATAGGCTCAATTTTAAGTTCATGTTGACTTCAATGTACATTTGATGTCCTGCAGTAGAATTTGAGCTCTTATGAACTGCGTATATCTGACTTATTTTTCACTCATCTAGAATTCTTCAAATTGTTCGTGTCAATCAAAGTTGACTGATAATCATTCATGATCTGACTGGAGCCCTTTGTATTCTAAATGACGCAGAAATCACAGAAATGTCATATTATCAGCATTGATGTGCCCACTGTGCTTGCTATATTAAACTAATAATAGCTACATGGACCGTAACAAATACTGGTCAGTTTTGTCCAACAAAATACTTCACATTCCCACAACATTCTGTATACCCGATGGAGGTTGAAGATTATGGGCCCTATAATACACCCGGCGCAATGCGACGCAAGGCGCAGCGCAAGTGTGTTTGCTAGTTTGCGTCCGGCGCCGTTCGCGTTTTCCCGTTCAGCGCCACGTCCTTGAATTAGTAAATGCATTTGCGCTAGTTAGTGCGCCCATGGGTGTGCTGGTCTAAAAAAGAGGTGTGTTCAGGCGCATTGCCGGCGCATTGCTATTTTAAGGAGCTGAAAATAGACTGCGCCATAGACCAACTCAAACCTGGTCTAAAGTCTAAAGTCAGTGGCGCAATATTTTTTTGTTAGAGCGCGTTGGTAGAAACTGCACCTCTGGGCGCGTCCACAGTGCGCGTTGACTTTGCTTATTACACACAGGGATACGCATCACACAAACATGCCAAATATTAAAAACAAAAGGATTACAGTGTAAAAGAATATTATTGTGTAGGCTACATAAATATAAAAATGTAATGATGAATAGGCATTGCGTGTATTAGAATTAGGCTACCTATTTTCAATTCAGCCTATTACTACTTATAATGATGAAAGAAACTGGCTAATTAATTGAACAATCTTGCCAATACACACACATATTAACTGACTGATCGCGCGGAGCTATTTGAAAGCCTGTATCCAACGCAGACGACTGAAAGATTGACTGGCCACTTAACAGGTAATTTCAGCAAAACATCACTCGTTGAACTCCTCAGTTGAATCGGTGTGTTTAATAAGTCAGTGTATTTTATAATGTTATATGTTATATAATATATAATTATATAATATATATAATGTTATATCCTGCTTGTCCCGTAGATGATCTGCTCGCGCACTTTAACTTCGCGCACGAGCAGATCAGTTTCTTCGTTTGAAAAGCGTTCAGCTTTTCCGCCAACAAATTCCGCCATGTAAATAGCAATCCGCCATGGCGCGAGTGCATCTCGCTCTTAAAGGGAATGGGAGATGACACTCTGATTGGTTCATTGAACGTTACGCCCATTACTCATTAAGAGAATAGGGACAACTCATTTCAAAAATGCGCCCCGGCGCACGGACCGTTTTTCCGTCGTTAAAATAGCAAAAGTGGATTTGGACACGCCCTGAGTGCACCTGCGCCGTGCGCTTTACACTTTGCGTTTAGATCGTTAAAATAGGGCCCAATGTCTGAATTATATAATAAAGCTCACATCGACCTCTCCACACACACACACACACAGACACACACACAGACACAGAATACTATAATTTCACAAAAGCACACTTACCCAATCAGAAGCAGCGCTGAACACACAATCACAAATCCTATTGTATACTTCAGTGCATTTTTCACTTGCTGTAATGAGAGAATAAAAACACGCTTATCAAACTGTATTCATCAAGTCATCAATCCATGATAAATTATGCTTCATGTAGAGAAGAGCTTTGGCCTGGAGTATAATTACATATTTGCGGCACTTAACAGTCAGGAACACAGTGTCCTTAGTTCATTCTCTGATGGAGACATTGTGGCTCTGTTCCAAAATCTATTGAGCTAATGCAGTGTCCCAACTGAAAAGGAACCTTAAAAGTGACAAATTCAGAACACTCTACATAGGCAGCAACTTGTGCAGCTTCAGACTCAACTAATAATGGAGATTGGTGTGAGCTTATTGTTAAGCTAACAATGCCAATATCATAAATCAAATGTAATTAACATTGTAAAATTACTACAAAGTTTTATTGAGCACACAAATATTTGGCAAAAATAGTGCATGTTTAATTAGACTGAAGTATTTTATTGCTACTTTTCAATTATAAATTTAAAAAGTATACAATCTTTTATATAATATAGACTGAAGTATTTTATTGCTACTTTTCAATTATAAAATGTAAAAAGTATACAATCAATATAATATAATATAATATAATATAATATAATATAATATAATATAATATAATATAATATAATATAATATAATATAATATAATATAATATAATATAATATAATATAATATAATATAATATAATAATTTCTCTTGCTTCTCTTGCTTTCTTTGATTTTTCCCCCCCTAAAATTCCCCATAATCATCTTGCCTCCTTTTCCAGACAGCACCTATGATGCTATGAAAAGGCTGCCTATGTAGGATGCTCAATAGTTTTTAGGACGCAGCCACTTCTGCTTCAAAGGAGAAGGAGGAGTGGAAAGTTTGAAAAGAGCTCTAAATATCTTCTAGAACCCTGAGCATGTAATGCTGCACATCACTGTGACTTCCTTAGAGAAAAAAATGTTGATATTTGAAGTGAGCAGCATTATAGGGAGAAGTATATGTTTTTTTTGTCATTTTATCACCTCACTGCAGTCAAACCTCTTGCAGATGGAGTCTGGGTAAACTCACGGTGTTATTATAAATGGACTGCCATAACTGTAATCAGGCAAATATCACTTAGCAATACCTCAAGGGCATTTCTGTTGATTTGATTAATGCTAACTTTTCTAAGCGCAGACAGCAAGCCTTGCTTTACATACTAGTATAGTACACACTATTTATTGACTACAAATAGCTTAGCATAGCTCTTTTCCCACCTAGTTTTTCATTTTGTGTGTGAATTATCCCTGAAAGGCTGAAGAGGTGCTTCGTTTCAGAGTGCATGAGTGTGCTAAATAGACAGGAAGGAGTGTCAGGTTTACCAAGCACTTGTTGACGTTGTCTTCATCTTTCTCTTCGTAGTAGAAGTACACAAAGGGGATCCAGAGGAAGACGCAGAACAGAATGATGGAATACAGAGCTGTGAAAAAGAAAAGATTGTTACACACCTTGAGCACACTCAACAACCAGGGTCCACATTAAATACAGAACATGTATTTTGATGTCACAGGATCAATGGCATGGCACTCATTTTATTGTATCTAGATTAATAATAATAAAAAAATAATAATAATAAAAAACATTAAAAATGCAATTTACACACTTGAGGACCTATTTTTTTTATTTCTGAATAAATTTCAAGGTTGCACAAGATTGTAAAAAAAAAAAAAAAAAAAAAAAAAAATCAAAGTCAAAAAAGGTCTTATGATTAGGCTACAATTCTTAATCTTTTATTATAATTTTATTACAATTTGGAAAAGTTCATTACAGTGCACAGCATAAATGAGTAAAATGTTACAAAAGATGTATTTTCTTTATGATCACTAATACAATTTATGGAAAGATGGCAAAAATATAATGTATTAAACATATACAAAATAAAAACTGAGAAATATGTCATTAATAGCCATAAAATAAGTAAATTAGCCAATTTTGTTTAAATTAAGGACTGCAGAAATGAGTACACCCTTGATTTAATTCAACAAATGTATAATATTCTAGGACTTAGTATGAGTATGCCCTCCAAATATACTGCTCTGACCCTTCTTGGCACAGAGTGTACAAGTTCATGGAAAATTGTCACATCTGTCCTGTTTAACCCCTGGATGATGAGCTCCTTAAATGCCCTGATCTTTAATGGGGAGTGTTGCTCTACAGAATCCCCCACAGACGCTCAAGAGTGTTAAGATTGAGTGCAATACATGTCCATATAAGGTTTTTCACCTTGGGAGAATGCATATCCTCATTGTCATGTTGAAAAAATGCTCAACAATGCAGGGAATGAGGAAAGGGTAACATCTTCCGTTTCAAGTTTGTGTATTAAATTATACAGTGGTGTGGGAATTCATGACAGCATTGATAAGCACAACTCCCTCACACCTTCAGCACTCATACATCCCTATATAAGAGCTTTCCTACCACTGAACTTTACTGTGGGAACCAGGCACTTCTCACTGTACTCCTCCTCTAGCAACACCATAACAAAATCCAAAATGATTGATTTGGTCTAATGAGACCAGAGTATTAATTCCCAGAATCTATATTTTGTAAATAAGGGCTTTGGAAATGGAACTGACTTTATTGTGCTTTGGCTACAGTAGGTAGTTCCAGTGTGAACAACAACCATGCATGTCATTTCTGCAGGCTGCATCTTACTCTGCGAGATAAACAGTCACTCTTTTCATAGCTTTTTCTTTGCTTTGAGCTACTCACTTAGTATGTCTCCTGCTCTTTGTCTAACAAAAAAAATCCCTCATCACTAAATGAAAGCTTAAAATGAAGGCCTGATTATTTCAGGGGCCTTGTCAGAAGTCCATTGTTTTTGAATTTCTGTGTTACTTGAGTTATATTTTCACACTTAAAACAATGATTTGTTAATCCCCTTGTACCATTGTCCTCTTTTGTGCTAAAAATAATTCTCCTGACAGTTCTCTCCCAAGTGCTTCCATTGTTGTCAGCATTAAGTCTGAGAATGATTCAGTGGGCTATATAACACTTTTAATTGTCAAGAAATTACTTCTCTTTAAATGTTTTGGTTCAACATACTTACCTGTTGAAACTTACACCAGAAAATTTGTATTTAGTAACTTTTAGGAGGGTGTACTCATTTTTGCTACACAACATTTTATCACCTTGATAAGAAAATCTTATTTTCCTGAATAATTTTGACATGCTTCTTTGGTAATTGATTAAGCAGACTTGCTAGAACATTATCTCTCTAAAGAACCCTAATGTGTCTTCTAAGTAATTGAGTAATTGCTGACTTTCAGAAGTTTCAGAGGGGGTGTACTCATTTATGCTGTGCACTGTATATAAAACATTTAATAAAACATTTTATTTAAAAAATAATATTATATATAAAGGTATATTACAAAAATATGAATATTTTAATTTAGAAAAAATACTAATATTTAGAGTTTTTACTATGAAAAATATTTTTTAAAACTTGCTTATAAAAGAAAACTTTTTCTGCTTTGCTAAATTAAAACTTTGCCGAAAATGGTGTAAAAGTGTTTTTTTTTTTTTCATTGTTTTTTTTTTTTTAAATAAATGAATACATCCATTAAGAAACCAACATGATCAAAGGCAAATTATTTTGTATAATACACATTGGTGCATGACGTAAAAAATAAAAATAAAATAAAAATAATAAATATATGGAATATGAGGTATGACCACAAATCAAGAGTGAAATCAGTGTCATTACACGTAAAGATTCCTAGAAACCAATAAAACTCCCACATGATGAGTTCTAAGCCCCAAAGCACAGACAAACTGAAATAATCAAGTTAAAGGAGCAAAGATCACTGATATTGCAAGAGTTTATGTAACAGACTGTGACAGGCAGCAAAAGTGATTTTGTTGATTCCTCTCTTTCCCTGTCATGCAATGAATTAAAAACGTCAGCTTGGCCTATTTCAGTCGTGAAGCGGATCACAGAGTTTTGTGACCCTGTAAATTGTCATCTTCACTTCTCATGTAGGTTACTCAGTTGATATAGGTGATATGTATAACACAATTCTTCTTTAGTTTAGAAAATGCGCCATCACAAAGCCCTGGAGATATGTTTGTATACATGAATGGAGTGGATTAAGAATACACAAGAAAAAAAATCTGGTGTACACACGACATAACCCTGGACATCTTTCTCCATATAGAAACAGGTCTGTAATCACACAGACTGTATCCCATACTGGCATCACACCAGAACAGCTTGCAATGACCTTCCGTGAGTGCAAAAAAATGATCCATCATTCTGTCCACGGTCAAGTAGGACAAAAAGCTCATTTCCGCGAGCATGTAAACATGCTCTGCACACATCAGTCAAATGTGTACATGTGTGTTCGTTTGATAAACGCTTCTATTTCAAAAGATATATGTGCGAAAAGGACAGAGGAGTGCATTTCTGTCAGGCAAAACACAAATGTTTTTTAACAGCAGGAGAGGAGAAAAACAGAGCAGCCACAACATTTCAAAATAAAAACATAATGGGATGAAAACGCTTATTGTTATTGTTTCATGAGCCCCGCGGCTGATTTTGCCAGCTGTTCATGTGCTTTTCGAAACTTAATTTTTTGATTGCTGCACTTTTTCTGGATTACTGTGAGGGATTCAGTCATACGGCTCATATCTGTGAGTTCAGTGGATCAAAGCTGCTCATACAGATAAACTGCACTTTCACACACTCTCGCTACAATTTACCTTGCACCATTAGAACATCGCTCAATTTGGTTCCTGCACAGTTTCGTGTGATTAAAGCATTTCTCATGGTTTTTGAATATTTTTGTAAAGCTTTCAGTGAGTTCAAACTATCACAGTTTATGTTTTCAAGGCAAAGCCCATGCTCATCAAACTCTAGCCAATCCAATGCACCCGGAATCCATTTGCTGCAATTAGAAATACAATAAAAATTTAAATTGTGTCTGTCAAGAGTGTCTTTGGTTAATTAGTGTGTTTGCTAAGGAAAGCATCCATGTTTCTATAGCTCATACTTAGGATCTGGGTTTTGAATAATCATTCATGTCATTTTAGGCTATACACATAAGTGACACATCAAACCGTGCAGCTTGTCAAGGTGTGTTATTGCTAGAGATAATCAGTTTGATCAGTATTTTTACTGATATATACTTTTCTACTTACAGGTGCCCTAGATTCAAAAATTAAATTTACCTCGGCATAGTTAAATAACAAGAGTTCAGTACATGGAAATGACATACAGTGAGTCTCAAACTCCATTGTTTCCTCATATAAATCTCATTTGTTTAAAAGACCTCCGAAGAACAGGCGAATCTCAACATAACACTGACTGTTACGTAACAGTCGGGGTGTATGCCCCCAATATTTGCATATGCCAGCCCATGATCGAGGCATTACACAAGGACAGCCAGTAGTAACGTCTGGATCTGCACAGCTGAATCATCAGACTAGGTAAGCAAGCAAAAAGAACAGCGAAAAATGGCGGAGCAATAATAACTGACATGAACCATGATAACATGATATTTTTAGTGATATTTGTAAATTGTCTTTCTAAATGTTTCAATAGCATGTTGCTAAAGTACTGTTAAATGTGGTTCAAGTTACCATCGTTTCTTACTGTATTTACGGAGACAAGAGCCTTCGCTATTTTCATTTTTAAACACTTGCAGTCTGTATAATGCATAAACACAACTTCATTCTTTATAAATCTCTCCAACAGTGTAGCATTAGCCGTTAGCCACGGAGCAAAGACCTCAAACTCATTCATAATCAATGTAAACACCAAAATAAACTCTGTACTTACGCGATTTGACATGCTGCATGACGAACACTTTGTAAAGATCCATGTAAAGATCACCAGAGTTCGATTCTGATTGTATATCTACATGCAACATAAAATCACAACTGAAAAACACAGTGAATACGTAGTTCTCTTCATTCCTCCACTGATGGTAAATGCCTCCCTATTGTGTATATTTTGAAATGCATAAAATTTTAACATGCTTATCCTTGTTTGACAGAAATCAGCGCACGAGTACTGAATTGAGTTCTCTTGGGTCACTAATATGAGCTAAAGAAAGAAAGTGCTTTCATTCACATCCATCCATCATATTTATGTGCTCCACACAGCTCTGGGGGGTTAATAAAGGCCTTCTGAAGCAAAACGACGCACTTGAGTAAAAAATATCCATATATAAACAAGTTATGAAGTCAAATATCGAGCTTCTGCCAGCCTGCCTTCCATATTCAAGTTACGAAGAAAGTGTAAACTGGCGTCACATCAGTTACACTTTTTACATAAGTTGAATAGGGGTAGGACGTAGCACAAGTTTTGTGAACCGCAAGAGTTTTACACGTTCTTTGTACGTTGAATACGGAATGCGGTCTGGCGGAAGCTCAAGTTTTGACTTCATAACTTGTTTAAATATGGGTATTTTTTTACACAAACACATCATTTCACTTCAGAAGGCATTTATTAACCCCCCGGAGCTGTGTGGAGCACATATTTATGATGGATGGATGTGGATGGAAGCACTTTCTTCAGCTCAACCTAGTGACCCCGATTCACTGCCATTATAAAGCTTGGATGTGTAAGGATATTTATTAACTCCCTCGGGTCGGCAGTCACGTCGGCGATACCACCTCGGTTTTTTTTCTTTCCAGTGTGAAAGAGACTCAAAATACTCCTTCAATGTTGCACATACAATTAAGAGTTATAGACCATTTGAATCTGTGGAATAGCTTCTCTTATTTGTGTACACTCAGAGTAAAAACAAAATGTTGTGCTTTTTGTAAAATAAAGAAAACTAACATGATTCGTGATCCGTCGTCTCCCTCTGAAGGAAGTCCAATCTGATAGTTCTCAGAAAATGAACTGTAACTTAGTGAATACTGATCACAAAAAAAAAATACTTATGTCTAAAGAAATGTTGAAATGTCAGGTTTTAAATCGTGTAAGTCAAAATCAAAAATCGAAAACAAAAATTCTGTGTTTATGTAATCTGTATGAAAAGAACATGTCAGACGCCCCTTAATTCAGCTCATTATCCGCTAATGCGGCCACGGCCACGGAGCCAGCTCTATTCAGGCGCAAATTCTGAAGCAATACATGTATACATCATCTCAATCTTGTATTTATTGTCTTGAAAAGTATTTATCTGGATGTTTTTGTTTTTTATTGCAATGTTTGAACAATAAACGTACAAGGGCAATAACATATTTTACATTATATATACATCAAGTTAAATGTTATGAAAAAAAGAGCAAAAAAAGAGAAAGTAGCAAAAAATGCCACATGTATAAATAAGTATTGACATTACAAATTATTTACAGAATAGATTTAAGGCTTTAAAATAATTTACAGTTTTTTTGGCTTTATTTATCTGGAAGTTAAAGCGATCTCTGGAAGCCTGTTAGTTCCTGGAATGTCACATGACCCGTTCTTCTTTAGATTAATTTGTGGACTAAAGGTGCACAGAGTACCCTCAGGCTGCAAGTATGAATTGAAAACACGGTATGCAGCGCTCACAGTGATGACAATAAATATTGAATAAATATTACTCCTCTGTATAGAAAATTGACAAACATATGAGAATCAATCAGTATTTCTCCAAATGTGCATGCTTTTAAGCTAAAAGGCTATATGAAATGCCACAGAGGTAACATAATTGTTCAGACACTTTGCATCACAGAAATACATTATATTTTAAAGTATATAATAGAATGCCATTATTTTAAATTGTAATAATATTTTACAATATTGCTGTTTTTTTCTGTATGTTCGATATACACCATGATGAGCTTGAGACATGATCACAGAGGGTTTTTTCACATATCCTACCTGACTGAAAGGCCTCATTAATATGCAGGTCATTATGCGATAACTCATTATGCGATTATTTTGTCTTCTGAGGTGTAAATGACGCATTATTCATGATGATTCACGCCTGTTTGCCTGATTGCCTGTTTCTTGACAAAAAGTGTCTTACAAAAACTAAATCAATATATTGTTTTATATGAACAAGTAGGCAGGATCGTTTTAACATAATTTTGAAGCAAAAACTCTAGTCTACAACCTCCAATACCCAGAAGTCTTGTGAACAGAGATTTATTTATTTATTTTTTTATTTTTTTATTTTTTTGGCTTTATTTCAGTGACTTAAGTTTTTTGTTTTTTCAATAACCATGCATAAACATTATTCCTTCAAAAACATAAACATGTACATACATGTTCCTCACATATTATTGTAGCCTAGTTTGTGCTGAATACAGCGTAATGACACTTTTGTCATTAATATGTTTATGAACAACTGAAAAAAGCATAAATGTCAGGGCATGTCAAAACTTCTCCAGGGCCCCAAAAATCCTTAGACCCCAGAGGGTTAATATTTCTTGGGTTGTTTTCATCAAAAAGAAGAGAGTCATGTACACCTAGGATGGCTTGAGGGTGAGTAAAGCTTGGGCTTATTTTCATTTGAAAGTGAACCAATCCTTTAAAAACATGAGCAATGATAAACTTTCGTGACAATGGTCTTCAATGGTCATTTTGGACTAGAGGGGAAGTTTTTGATTGTATATCTACATGCTACATAAGGTCATAACTAAAATCACAGTAAATATGCAGTTCTCTTCATTCTTCCACTTTCCCCTCTGCATTGATGGTAAATGCCTCCATATTGTGTTTGTGTGGCAGACTCTCAGCAAAGGAAATAGCTCTAATATGCAGTACGATAACACCACTAGGCATTATAAATTCATGGGAAGGTGAGGAGCAGACACTTATACAGGGGCTACAAAGCTATTTTAGGCTGGAGGGGGGGTTATCTACAGCTAATGGATGTCTCTGAAGACAGGCCCAGTAAACCCGAAATAACTCCCGAACGAGACACGCTTGGCTGAATGCTTTCTTGAGGTGATAATGTGATTCATTAGCATGATTCAAAACGTGAAGCCAAAAAAAAGAACGTAATCAGACAATCACGACCACAGTGGGCGCGTCGGTATATAGGTTACTCACAGCATAGATTTCTTTTAACACATTAAATCCCTCCCAATAATCCCAAAGAGTTTTAATTAAAAGAAATGAAACAGGCAAAAAGAAAAGAAATCCAAAGTGTCCCTCCTCACAAACCACATTGCACATCTTCGTTAATAACGCACTTCCTGTAGTGCACTGAAGTACCAAGAGTATACTGGTTAAATACACAACATGCTGTGGAAAATGAGGGCCAGTAAATGTGAAAGTGAAATGTCAACGTTTCAATGACAGCAATTACAGCCCCTGGTGAGATAATGACTGCTTTGGTTCATTCTATTGTTTTAAAAAGGCTGCATGAAACATTCATCTTGAATTACACTTCATATTTCATGTTGAAGTGTAAATGCTTTTGTCCAACCACAGGCAACTTCTCTGAGAAGGTTTCAACATACAAACTGTCTAACACTGTCATCATGCTAATTAAAGCACAGCTGAAAAAAAATAAATAAATAAAAAGTTTTTTGTTGTTGTTGTTGCTGTTTTGACCCATGTAACATTATATTACAATAAATAACACACCAAAATTGACAAATCTTACTGTGTTTATGAGGATAGATGGCCATTTTGACACACATTCATTGTGTGTATTTTTCCGTCCAAGCACAAGTAAACAACGCACGAGTACTGAATTGAGTTCTCTTTTGTGTCTTTTTGCACTTGAATGGTTTAAAATCACTTGCATGCTTAAACTGACTTCAAAACACAAAACTTTTGTGACGATGCAGCACTTTGTCTGTAAATTGTATTTAGATAATGTTTTCAAAACATTTAACATTAAGCATATAATCAACATTAAGCAAAACTGCCTAATGTTACTGAATGAAATTTGACCCAGGACAAGCTATAGGATCAACTCCATCTGTGTTTTGATCATCATTATTAATCTGATCTGGGTGTAGTCTTTGACAAAAACATGAATTTCTCTGCTTTTTGCCAAAAATGTTGCTTTTTTTATGAAACCTATCCATATTCAAGTGCATGAAGCTAGAATAAAAGGTTTTTAGTTATTTTAGTTTAGTTAGGTTTGTAGTTTTAGTTAAAGGTGCTAAAGAGAATCTATTCGTCGACTGAGAAACCAAAGACTGTTACTGAGTTTTTGAAATGAGCGCATTCGTAAGAACAACCCCCCTCCTTCGAAGGAATGCCTCCCAAAACTCGTAAACACTCGTATTGGAACACGAGTGTTTACCACCAGCATTCGCTGTGTTGTGTTAGTGGATTCATTATGTCGGACTCACCGCAGGTAACTCATAATCTGCAGTTGTTATTCCTGTCTCCGGACAAAAACATTGCATGCGGCGCCTGTGGAGTGTGGAAAGTTACTGGAGCGCGCAGCCGCGCTCGTCTCTCACAAGGAACGTCATGGCAGTGATTGACAAGCCAGAGGGCCAATTGTGTACGTCTCTCACAAGGAACATCACGGCAGTGATTGACAAGCCGGAGGGCCAATCGTTTACGCGATGATCGCGTAAACGATTGGCTGATGTTTTTAAGGCCCTACCTCATGCACAGATGATGTATATTAAAGGATTAGTTCACTTTTAAATAAACTTTTCCTGATAATTTACTCACCCCCATGTCATCCAAGATGTCCATGTCTTTCTTCAGTTGAAAAGAAATTAAAGTTTTTGATGAAAACATTCCAGGATTTTTTTCGTTATAGTAGACTTCAATGGGCACCAAATAGATGAAGGTCAAAATTAGTTTCACTGCAGTTTCAAATTGTTCAACATGATCCCAGATGAGAAATAAGGGTCTTATCTAGTGAAACCATCACACATTTTCTGAAAAAAAAAAGGAAAATTATATAAGTTTTAACCTTAAATGCTTAAATGATCTTGAACTAGCTCTCTTTTTCTTCTCCTCTATTTGAATTCCAGCAGTGTAGACACTAGGGCTGGATACCTAAAGGCTGGTTCACACTGTGCGATTTATCCACAAATTGGTCGTCTGAGACAAATTTTGCAAATCCTAAAAGATTCCTATAATCATAGCCTAAAATCTGTTGT
Source organism: Chanodichthys erythropterus (assembly GCF_024489055.1). Classification (NCBI taxonomy): domain Eukaryota; kingdom Metazoa; phylum Chordata; class Actinopteri; order Cypriniformes; family Xenocyprididae; genus Chanodichthys; species Chanodichthys erythropterus. Next base: position 33,850,273 of record NC_090225.1, read on the forward strand.
CTTTGATCGCTAGTTTGACATGTTCACCGACAGCCGATTAATGACCGTTGCGATCAAATTTTACCTCCGACGAAGTTCTGGCAGTGTCAGAAGATTTGGCGCACAGTCCTCCAGTGTGACTTCTCCTACAACAAACGTCAAATTGTCTTCGTTTTTCAAGACAAGCCGTGATCAAAATTAATGATAGAGATGTCGTTGTTAGCCACCATTTCAGTCCCGTGTGTAATGTAGCTCACTGTCATCGAATGTGTATGTTTTGATGATGTAAAACTCCGGACAAGTTTTCATGTGCGTGTCTGTTTTTAACGCGTTTTGACTGTCGTGCAGTCTCACATTAATGACAGCTGAGATCCCACAGTGTGACATGAGGATCATGTTCGTACAGTCTGACAAGCAACCATCGTAAAGGACTATTATAAATCCCAGAGTGTGAACCCATCTTAACTCGATACTTTTTAGGTACCGATCGAACTGCCTCGATACTATCGAGTATCGAAAAGTGTCTTGTCATTCGGTACCAAATTTCGGTACCTCAGAATGGAGCCGAGTAGAGGGGCAGAGAAATGCTTTCGCTGTCTCGTTGAGGAGCAAGTAACGTTGCGCTACATTATTATTTATATCTAAATATATAAAACTATACGCGCGAGAGAGACCCTATGTGCGAGAGGGCGAGTGAATCAACGGTTTCGTTTTCAGTTTATCTCCGAATGGACGGGTGAGAAACGGCTGTTTATGTGAGCAGCCAGTTCACTACAGATACTGTTAACAGAAAACAAAAGTGTCGCACTGCCTGCAGAAACAGCGGAACGTGCACATTTTTTTTTAGACTAGTTATGGACAGGTACAACACACAGCAGCTTTACATCAGCGTTCGTCCCTCAAGTCTATGGAAACACGCAACCGGTTCGTGACAGGCTCGTTCGCCTGCACAAGCACAGGCTCTGCCTCTGGCTCCTGAACGCGAACAATTCTGCTGAAAAAGGGGTAATCAGCATCCTCCTGATACTGCGGATAATCTGCGGGTCGGGCCAAGTAATAAAAAAATAACATTCAAATTAATTGCGGGTGGATGAGGGATGAATCATTAATGTGTTGATTTTAATAAAGACACAGAACTCTTATTTCACGGTAAGACGCAACGAACTTGCGTCACTCTTCCGCTTTGATCTTGTTAATAATAATTAATTTTTTGAAGAAGAACAATTGCTGAGTGATTTAAAAAGAGCCTCACATACTGAATTTTGGCATTGAAAACTAAACTTTATTAAAACTATTTGCACTGATTTATTGTGTTGGGTAAATTGTTAATTTGTGCTTTTTTTATTCCCCGCAGTGGCTCAGGAGATGAGTCTTTGAGTCTGAAAAAAAAGTCAACAAAGTTAAAATATAAAACCAAAGATTTTTTTGAGGTTATGTAATGTTGTTTAAACAGATTTTATAAAATTGGTATCGAAGTCAAGGTATCGGTATTGTCTCGGTATCGAACATTTTTGAATGATACCCAACCCTAGTAGACACTGCTAAGTGTATTACTGCCCTCCACAGGTCAAAGTTTGAACTAATTGTTATATACTTGCGCTAGCATATTGCATATAAAAATTAGTTAAAACTTATATAATTTTCTCTAGAGTTTCTCTAGATAAGACCCTTATTTCTCATCTGGGATTGTGTTGAACAATTTGAAGCTGCAGTGAAACTAATTTTGACCTTCAACTGTTTGGTGCCCATTGAAGTCCACTATAAGGAAAAAAAATCCTGGAATGTTTTCATCAAAAACTTTAATTTCTTTTCGACTGAAGAAAGAAAGACATGTACATCTTGGATGACATGGGGGTGAGTAAATTATCAGGAAAAAGTTTATTTAAAAGTGAACTAATACTTTAATATTATTCCTTTCAGTGCACCTAATAAGTAGTCTTTTATCAGTTAGTAAAGACAGTTTCAAGTAATATTGCAAAAATGTATAAAACAAAACATCCTCTTTAGCACCTTTAACAAAATATTGTGGGGGCAATGACATTTTTGTAAAAATGATCAAAAACTATGGCGGTGGCTGGCAACTTAAAAAAAAAAAAAAAAAAAAAAAAAAAAAAAGTTAAAGGGGGGGGAAAGAGTTAAAAGGAGTCACCCATTAAAAACGGATGAATTTTAAAAAAAAATGAAAAGAAAAAAAAATTGTTATTAACATTATAAGTGAACCTCAATTAACAGATTAAAATAATGAAAAAAAATCCATGTCATGACCCCATTTTGGACATTGACATAAGACAAAACAGCAATGCATTCATTTCCACAGGTTATCGTTTTGGCTAATAACAATGCACTGTTTGCCTACATACACTGAATCAGAACCATCCAATGCAAGTGGCACACATTGTTGCTCTCTGTCCCCAGTCTGTGAGCTCAAGGCACCCAACCAGTGGGTAATATTAATCATAACAACATGAATATTAACACGGCGAGGGAATAGGCCACACTGCATTGCTGCAGATCATCCATTTCAATCTAACCAGATCTAATGGGAAAGCACCTGACTGGGGAGAAAAGTTTAGCATATTAATCCCCCTGACAAAGAGAAGAGGGAGCTAAATAATTAAATGACCAACCTCGGTCCTCCACTAGTTCAGGCTCCTTTTATAGCACTCCGGCAATTCCCCCTCAGGTGTGGAGATGGAAAGGTAGATGAATCCACTGCTAGATACCCAGTTTGGACTCGTAAAAACACACTTGAGACTTCAGACTCATCTCCTGGGTATAGTTATTTTGATGGTTATTAGTTTAAGAGGGTTTTGAGTTGTTACGCATTCCTTCAAGCTAAAATAACATGTTATTTGAAAACTAAATGTGCAAGTGTGTCTTCTGGGGAAAGTCAGTTTATTTAATTTGCTCTCTCCTTTACAACTCTGTAAACAATTCAATATCCGCTGACAACATACGTTTGCTAAAATAAAGCTTGAATATCACATGATCGTAAAGGAACAGTATTGTATCATTCCAAACCCATCCGATTTCTGTTCTTCTGTTGAACAAATATGAAAAGTTAGGCAGAACATGGACCGTTGGCTAAATATCTGATGCATAAGGAACACAAAATTGGAAGCACTTTAGGAGTTTCGAAGTCATTATCTGATTGGTTGAATTCTACATTTTGTCGTTTTGCCAAACCCCCTCATGGAAGAACAAAGAAATCGTTTTTACAACCGAGACAATAAGTGCTCATCACGATCAACTGAACACTGGATTTTCAAAGGTAGGTGAAGTATGTAAAGTTCGCGGCATAGACTATTTAAAAGACATATAACAATTTTACACTGATATTGTAAGGATGTTGACTTTACATTTTCACTTCTCTAAACATGAACAAATCAAACTGCGATTGGTTGCTTTACGTGTCAGTCATGCGGCCTCCGGGCGGTCCTTGGCCAGGGAAAGCTGTTATGGAGTCCAGACCATCTGCCGTCAGTCTAAAAGTCTGGCTATACTAGACTAGGTATGTTCAATCTGCCATTTTCCATACCTTCTAACTAATTTGAATTTTTTACTGATTTCAGTCTGAGTAAACGATGACAAACTTTTCATTTTTTGGATCAACTATTCCTTTAAGGTGCATTAGTTATTCGCCTTCAAAATATCAATCTGTAGCTATTTTGCCCAATCCCATGTTGTCATCATGTACATAAATTCCATCACATTGAAGACAACATCTGGCTGCTCTGACATTAATCGGTAAAAAATACTTTAGCATGTACCATGAAAGAGGTTAAGAGATAGAATCAAAGTTCCACATGCCTCAGACATCAGGGTCAAATGTGGAGGAATCACCACCTGAAATGGCACACAAACTAAAACCTGACACATCAATAAGGACAGGTCACTCAGGGTAAGGTCTTAAAGACATTCATCTTTTGCTGTCCCACTACAGGAAGACGTCTGTCACAAGGGCATCATCCTCTAAACTCAACGTCTCCCAGAATGCACAAACACATTACACTGATGTGAAAATGAGATGTCAGTAATGGCCTAGGGGGAAAAAAACTGACAAAGGACTCGTAAGGTACGAGGAACTCTCAGTATCGCTGCAGCATTGTGCACATGTGATGGCATGTTCTACCTTTTCATTTCTTGTAAAAGTGTCAGCACCACCTGGACCCACACACCATAGGGCAGATGGCAATGGGACATTAATGTCACAGGAAAAAACACAGAGCTCGATGCCTGGTTAAAGCTCACCTCCCTATACAGTCTACAGTGAGACAGTATAACCTTTAAGTGTGAAGCTTGTCAGGATTTTTTTTTTTGTTTTATTATTATTTATTTATTTATTTTTTGCCTTGAGTCCATTGTAATCTTTTTTTTTCTTTAAACACTGGATTTAAGTCTTCAGTTTCTCCAACTATATTTGGTGAATTTAAAAGAACATACCACTAATGTAGAACTCACAGTAAGCTGTATTAAAGACAATTATTTAGATTCAAGGATCAGTTTAGAAAAACAAAAGAAAACACATGTACAGTAATTTAAACCTGTACCATGAATAAACATACACTATCGTTCCAAAGTTTGGGGTCAGTGAGATTTTTTTTTTTAAAGAAATTATTTTATTCTGTAAAGATGCATTAAACTGATTAAAAATTGGCAGTAAAGACATTAACATTGTTATAAAAGATTTCTATTTGTAACAAAATATTACTTTTGTTATTTTGAACTTTCTATTAATCAAAGACTAAAAAATGTAAATGTATCATGGTTTTTAACTGTTATAATAATAAGAAATGTTTATTGAGCAACAAATCAGCATATTAAAATGATTACTGAAGGATCATGTGACACAAGACTGGAGTAATGATGCTGAAAATTCAGCTTTGCCATTATAAGAATAAATTACATTTTAAAATATATAAAAATAGAAAACAGATTTTTTTTTTACTTGTAATAATATAGAATAATGCTGTTTTTATTGTATTTTTTGTTCAAATATTATTTCACAATATTATTGTTTTTACTGTATTTTTTTATCAAATAAAATGTAGCCTTGGTGAGCATAAGAGACTTCTTTCAAAAATATTACAAAATCTTACCAAAGCCATACTTTTGAACAGTAGTGTAATGTAATAAAATGTGCAAATGTCACAATGTTTTGAATGTATAACAAAAACACTTGAACATTACACATGTAAATAAAGCCTAACATTAGTTATATTCAGTATAAAAACAGATTTGTTTTTGCTTTGTGAGCTGAAGAGTTGTCCAAATAGTCCTTTTGAGACAGGACTTTATGGGTAAATTAAATTTTGATTACGTACTACTGCCAAAGATGTAAATGCCACACAATTCCTGTGAATGCAGTTTACTTTAGATAAACAGTAAACAGTAAGTAAACACCAAACACAAACAAATTATGTCAGAACGGTGTTAAACAAAAATGTACCCACCAGAAAAGTCCCATTTCAAAAGCACTATTTAGTAAAAGTTAAAATTATGCACTTCACATTATTATTATTATATAATATTATTATTATTATTGCCTTTAAAACCCACCAGTACACTTGTCCCATTGTAAGTGCATTACTGTACGCACATTTTCCCTTTGATTTTACAATCTGAAGGACAAGTCAGAATAATTTGTGTTGTAGTTAACCCAGAACATTCTTTCAATAGTTATTAACATTATGATAGTTTAAACCAATAGACGCTCATTACAGGAAGTTTTTTATCTGGGCAGGTGGCCAAACACTGAACACTAAAAAAGGTCAAGTGGGTTTGTTAAAAAAAAATTTCCTTTATTCATTTGGAAATACGTACTTAAACTCCAAACATGCTCGCATGTCACAGGTGGTTTATGTGAAGAGGCCATCTACTCTACTCAGTGGTGAACCTGGAACTGATTGTCACCAGATTGAAAATTAGCAGTCTGCGAAGCCTCTTGGCCTACGTGAGGCCTGTGGATTACAAATCAGCACAGGCAATAATTTTCAATTGTACTGTGCTGTTAGAAGCACTGACCTCTTGGGGCCAAACATTCTCTGACAGGAGTATTGCAAGAATACTGATGGTAATACAGCGCTGCATCTGAAGAGACTGGTGTTCGGTGATCTTCACAAGAACAGACTGTGACAGAGCACATATTACTGTCAAACCAGTGCAAACAGAATGCAAAAAAACTATGTTCTGCTTTTACAATGGAGCACAGATGACACCTTCAGCAAGTAGGGTAATAATAGCTTTAATAAACAATATGGACTCACAGAAAGACATGATACCAGCTTTTGAAAAGAAGAAGTGTATAAAACATGGTTGTGCATCATTCAGAACTAATTTGCAAATGTCCTTTGATTCAATTGATTTCCTGAATTTAAATTGATTTTATATTATGGTAGAAGATGGGAAGTAAAATTACAGTTAAATTGCACTTCTAATTTAAATTTAAGTAGAATTAAATGAAATTGAAAGAAATTCACACATAAACCCCAATAAGTTTGTCAGGACCTAAATCAATCAATAAATAAAATATTTCCATATATTTATATATTCCATAAATGTGTGTTCAGTAATGTACTTACAATGGGACAAGTGTACTGGTGAGTATCATGAGAAGAAGACGACAAAACAATAATAATAATCATCAAATTTGCTTCCGGCATTGATAAGTTTGCGTTTCGAACCAAAATAATCCAATTGAATCAATTTGTGAGCCCATTTCATTGCATGGCATCGAGGAAATACAATGATAAAACATATTTGCATTGAATCATGCAAAGTAATATTTTTTGCAACTTGAAATGTCAGAATTTGAACTGTATCAATGTACTTTGCAGCTCAGAATAGTTGACACCTGATTGAAAAGAAAGCACTGTACCCTCAGTGAGGTGCATAGACTCAATGGGATTCCTCTACCATCTTTACAGAAGGGAAAACGGCATCAATTTCTTGAAGTCGTGGTGTATTTCAAGTCACAAATGGTGAATTGATGTGAAAATAGCACAAAAGGGAGGTAAGATCATCTCTTTATGCAACACGTTACAGAATAAGGTACAGACCCGGAAGACTGGCACTCCAAACAGTTTCCTGAATTGATTTCACAGTTTATTCCCTCCTCAACCCATGCCTTTAAATATGCTTTCAAATGCTGCATTATGGAGCATTGGCTGAATATTGCCTTTAAAGGGTGAATGCCAACAAAGAAACTCACGTGTTGCAAATTCAAGATGAGTTATACATCAGTATTGCATGAAGACAGAAAATATTCAGTATGCAGTACAAAGCAGCAGAACATGGTTTTTCTGCGCTGTTTTAGAGAGCTAAATATGGTTACCAGGATTCTGAACTGAACTGAAGAAGCCTTTTCAATTACAATTCAATTCCAGGATTGGGGTATTTGAATTGGGGTAGCAGCCAGGATGCTGAATTGCAATTCAAATTCAAATAAATTTATAGAGAGACCAATAGATAGAACAACAAAAGGAAGGAAGGAAGGAAGGAAGGAAGGAAGGAAGGAAGGAAGGAAGGAAGGAAGGAAGGAAGGAAGGAAGGAAGGAAGGAAGGAAGGAAGGAAGGAAGGAAGGAAGGAAGGAAGGAAGGAAGGAAGGAAGGAAGGAAGGATGGATGGAAGGATGGATGGATGGATGGATGGATGGATGGAAGGATGGATGGAAGGATGGATGGAAGGATGGATGGAAGGATGGATGGATGGAAGGATGGATGGAAGGATGGATGGAAGGATGGATGGATGGATGGATGGATGGATGGATGGATGGATGGATGGAAGTCATACAGCTTTGAAAAGACACGAGTTTGAATAAATGATGATGGAATTTTTGGGGTAAACTACCCATGACAAAACATTATTTTGAGTACAGTTCAATCATTTCAACAGCAGAGCTTTATCTCTAGCTGCAGAACAAATTTTGTGATGGTGTATGATTTGAATGACTTTACTTTTATATTTTATACTCATTTTAAGTCCATGATGAGTCCTGCACAAGGACACACCTGACTGACTTTGGCCTTTATTTATTCAAGAGGACGTGAAAAGAGCCGATGGAGAGCAAGAAAAGAACCGAACGCCTACTCTAATTTTCCAGAAATGTAGATTTAAATGTGCACCGAGCTGGACACCTCAGTGACTCTTTGACAGTTGGATCTGATTATCTTACAGACGCAAAAGCATTTCTGGTATCCTTGTATGAAAGTTCAAAAACCTTCAAGTTAAAATTCAGGAAAGCTTTCAGCTTTTTAACAGTCTTGACATTTCAAACAAACACGTGGATTGGTAACAGACTCCAGGCTGGATGATAGGAAGCCTTTAAGCTCAAGATACCGGATGTATCCAGGGACTTTTAGGGATGCTTTTCCATTTAACCTTGTACTTTGCAGCCAAACCTCAAGGTAGAGGCTGTCCACTCTGAAGAACACTACATTAAATAGAAATGCTGCCCAAGGACTTGGCCCCAGGCCATCTGAACAAATATATATTTTCCCTTTAATTACTTAACCTACGAGGTTAATCTCCAGGGATGTCTTGGATGGGGGCTTCAGCTGCAATCCATCTGGGTTTACCATCCCAGTCCCGATCATCAAAATCCCCGCCACGAGGCACAGGCACCATGATGCGCCTCTCAGAAATTGGGCCGAGCATTAATGGCAGGCAGAGCGGGGCGACATTTGAATCCTTCCTGTATACGCTTTGGCCTGAGCTCTCATCTCAGCAGGTTCAAGGACCTTGCACCATGCACAGCTGCCCACTTCAATAAATGCACAATCTGTCAGTGTTTGCTGCTGTTGAGCGCCACCAGTGACTTGCACTTTCCATTAGCGATCATGCTGAAACATGCACGAAGAACAGCGAGCAAGCCAAAAAACACATTAATGCTCACACTGGGTCTCTTTGACTAATAACTGTGCAGTGTTCCTTACTTAAGTGTGCACAAAAGTCAACGTGCAAAATTTACACCGGAACAGGTGTGTGCATATAAACAAAAATATAAATACTGACCCTACAACAAGTCATTTTATGTATTATTATTATTGTGAATTTTATATTATATTATATATATATATATGAAAACATATTTTATTACATAAACAATTTATACATAGAAAAAAAAAACTTAAATTTTCGATTCATCAAATATCCACCATAAGCAGCTATCTGACCTACACTGGGTTCTAATTGGTTCATTGTATTCTAAACTTCATTGGCAATCAATTGTTGAAGCTATTAAGGTGTGCTGACCCAAAAATCTTTTACAAACCTGGGCCAAGTTTAAACCAGTAACCAGGGATCACAGCTGGCAAAGGGGCATGTCTGACTTTGACATGTATATATTGCCATTACTATGTAATCAAAATGAAAATTATTATTGCTGGTCTTTAATGATAATGTCAAATTACTTCAATGTATTTGTACCCCAAAATGATAAGGATTTATGCTGATATCATCCAAAACCACACTTTGCCAGGGGTGTTTCCAAACTTTTGGAGGGTAGTGTATATATATATATATATATATATAATTTTATATAATTTTATATAAAATATACAACATAAGACTTATAACCATGGATAGACAGAGTGATAGACAGACAGACAGATAGGTAGACAAAGACAATAGAACAATAGATAGAAAGACGATCGATAGAACGATAGATAGATCAATAGAAGGTTAGATAGAATGATACATAGACAGAACAATAGAAGGACAGATCAATAGAATGATAGAACAATAGAACGACAGATAAAAGAAAAAGATACAACGATAGATGGAACGATAGATGGAATGATGGAACGATAGATGGAATGATGGAACGATAGATGGAACGATGGAACGATATATGGAACGATAGATGGAATGATGGAACGATAGATGGAACGATGGAACGATGGAACGATATATGGAACGATATATGGACAAAGGTGTCTATAGGTAGACAAAGACAATAGAACAATAGATAGAAAGACGATCGATAGAACGATAGATAGATCAATAGAAGGTTAGATAGAATGATACATAGACAGAACAATAGAAGGACAGATCAATAGAATGATAGAACAATAGAACGACAGATAAAAGGAAAAGATACAACGATATATGGAACGATAGATGGAATGATGGAACGATAGATGGAACGATGGAACGATAGATGGAACGATAGATGGAACCATGGAACGATAGATGGAACCATGGAACGATAGATGGAACCATGGAACGATAGATGGAACCATGGAACGATAGATGGAACCATGGAACGATAGATGGAACCATGGAACGATAGATGGAACCATGGAACGATAGATGGAACCATGGAACCATGGAACGATAGATAGATAGATAGATAGATAGATAGATAGATAGATAGATAGATAGATAGATAGATAGATAGATAGAGAATTTAGAGAGCTCTGGTGTTTTAGCCTGTTGCTTCGTGGACCCGAGCAACTCTGCAAAAAATGTATAAATGGTATGATGCCTCCCTTTAAAAAGATTACACTTCATAAAAGATCAGGAAAAGAGCTATTTGGAACACTGTCTTCTTTACACATATACGAGAAAATCCTCTAGGATTTATGAAGTTCATTGTCAGATTTTCTGAACCAAGATATTTCAGGGTTTGAAAGCCATCACATGATTACAGCTAAAGTGTTGTCTTACACAAAGTACGAACCCATTTTCAGCTTAACACATGACACAGCACTGCAGAGTTTGATTAAAACTGAGCGGCTGTAACAAGAAAAAAGCTCTTGAAGGGGCTGTTTAGCATGTCAGTTGATTTTGAGAGGGCTTCACGTTGGGATACGAATTACGCCTATAACAAATGCTGAATATTTATGCACCTGACATCAAGCTTAAAAGCATGTTTGACAAAAGGAATGCACCACAATAAAATAATTACAACCAAGTCTGTAGAGCCCAACTGCTTTAGAAGAAAGCCATCTCTTCCTCCTTCAGGACAAGTTTGTGGTGATTGCCACACACTGCACCGAGATAAAGTTAGCGCTGTAATTATTCCGTTTGCACAGACATGGGCGGACAGGGATCTCAGATTCGGCTTTGTAAAGAAGCCTTTGAGGCTTTGACCTGCCAGTCTCCTCAAATGTATTGGATTCAGCTTTGCTGTGATAGATGGAGCTTGATCTCCACCTACAGGCTGCTGGGAAATCTCTTCTGCACATGATGCCGAGATGGGAGGGGGGCCCGCAATCAATGCGACTAATTCAAGAACTGCAGCAGAGCGAAAATGCCACCAAGAGGAAGAAAAAAAAGCAGCAGGATAATTCCGTTTGAAGGCTCTGCAGTTATGTCCATGGAGAAAACAATATATACATGCCTTAATGGCAGTATAACGACCTGTGTGCTAGAGACTGCGGGAGCAGCTTGCAGGATGCAGCTATTGATTGAGGACAATCTATTAATTACTGTTAGATTTCACTGCAGCAGGTGACTTTAATGCAAATACCCTAAGATCAGATGGCTGAGTGTTAATGGCGGCTGGTGGAAACGCAGTGTGCGGCATCTTTTTCATAGAACAAAGGCACATTTCTTGGATGAGCTCTTGAGAGGCGTTGACACCACACTTTTGCAAAAGATTCACATTTGTTTCTATTCCTCCCCCTGCTTGGCTTGCGTTTCTCTGGATGAGACAGTTGTTCTTCTCCGAGTCCATCCCCACGAGGACAACGGGATGAGCTCGAGAGCAAACGAAAAGAAAGATAAACATTTGTCATCAGGAATACAAAAGCAAACATTAAATCTCTGCTGAATAAACCCCTGCGCTCTCGATGGCTGTAGCATGTTGAATATGAAAATACAGGAAACTGAAAAACTGCACCAAAACTGAGTCATTCCATGCAAGAAATACTATTTGTGTCCATATTTGATGAAGTGCACAAACTCAAACATCTGCTATTGAGAATTTTTCAAACTTAAATGTATTAATTCAAAACGTATTATAAACGTTTTCTTATATTATATAATATATTTCTTAAATATATTATTTTACCTGCTAATGATATAGGTTTTATTTCTATTTTTAAAGGAGTAAATGTCAAAAAAAAAAAAAAACTTTGCACAATAGATTGAATGGTTTTCCCATTAATTTTAGTCCACTGATATTAAATAAATATAAAATAAACATGTTTAAAGCATGTATAAAATACAAATAAATCATTAAAGAAACATTACTAAAAATATTTCATTTATAATATAATATCATCTATCCATTCATAAAATAAATATATATACACATGTATATATATGTATACACACACATAAATGTATAAACTATTATATATATATATATATATATATAGGGTGCGATTTGTGAAAAAAACAGGAGGGGGGGATTTTTTTTGTGGAAAATTTGTTAAAAACCACAGTGGAGCTATATACTATTTTTGGCAGCTGTTACAGAAACATTTTTACAAAAAAATCTTCTGATTTAACCTTGAGATTTGACGTATTAGATAGCTTAGATATTTGCACCACTACAACGACACTAATAATTCTTAATTTCTGATGGAAATGCAAAATCAATCGGTAGTTATTAATAGAATAACGAGACACAAACCATTTACCTCATATTTCATTAGATAGAATAAGCCGGGCCGTACGCAGGGTTTCATAATTACCTAGGTCAGAAAATGTTGTTTGCTGGGGGGTATGCTCCCCCGAGACAATTTAGATTTCCCTGGTGTACATATGTGCATTTTTAAGATGTTTTAAGGCCAACAAATTGGATAACAATTTAAAACCATGTCAGCAAATTCATGTATGCACAGTTTTGAGGCAGCTTTAATCGCATGTTTGGTAATTGCATGACTTAACTTACAACAGAACAACGACAGTCATTGTTCGTAGTTTCTTTTGTGCTTTATTTAAGCTATAATGTGCATGCATTTGCGCATGCAATTCTTGAGTGCGCGCCACGAGCACAGTATAACGGCTGATAGGACAGTTGTGTTCATTTTTCTGAGTTTTACTGACATAGCCTGACAACATCTCATCTGACCGCAGTTCACTGTTGTTCAACTGAGGCTCCCTCGTCGTCACCTGTAGCCTACCTTTTCTGCGCTCGTTTGACTTGCGCCTGACACTGAGGTGAAGTCGGAATGCGCGTCTGAAAAGTGTCCGTTTGTTGTGGTCGTAAAGAGATAGTTCTATGTAAACGCAGCGTTTTACATGGTGATGTTTTTAAAAAATATATATATATTTATTTGGTATTTTATATGCTTTGTTGGTGGTTTGTGGAGTAGCATCACCTGGGGGGGATATTTTTTTATATACACACACACACACACTTGTTTATTTTATGTGTACAGAAAACAATTATATTGTTAAATTACCTGGAACAATCTGTCCCCCAGGTCTGTTGCTGTCTGCTTTTCCATTGTGGTCTAAAGTACCATGAAGATTAGGCAAATTAGTCCAGTGACGTAGGACTGTGCACGACTTTCCACTTCCCACTGGATTTTGTCCTCCACATATAAGCATAATAAAGCCTGAACCTCATCGTTGGTCGATCGGTCGTAACAACTCTTACTGAACGCACCACAACAGACTTTTAAAAATGCTATGTGGAAAAAAAATGATGCGTGGAGTCAACCAATCTTAATGCTGCATGAACTCAACCAATCAAGTCCCACCCCTGAAAGTTCCTGAACCTTGAAAAAGTACTACCTCACAAGCAGGGACTTTCTGAGGGGGAAATTTTTACCTGGAACTTCATTTAGACCCTGGTCCCTGCTGTCAAAATGAGTACCCTCCACCAGGAGGGGGGTCGTGGCTTTTGTCACCTGCTACATGAACATATGTAAGTATCTGCTAAATAAATAAATAAATAAATGTCTGGTGATAGAAGGCCATAAGCTTGATAACAGGAGCAGCAAACCGTCACATTCCCCTGTCAAATGTTCAGAATATGCAAAGATATTGAATTCTATTAATTTAACTTAAGATGGCACAAAACAATTTAGATAAACTAAACGGTGTTCATTGTCTGAAAAAAATGGATCAAGTCTTACAGAAATTTACTTTAAAGTTACCTTCCAAACACCTGTCTTCTGAATGACTCGGATGTAGTACAGCACACCTACTGCGTTTGCATCTACTGAAACCCCCTCCACAGTCCACACACTGGTCTTCAAAGCCAACATATTTGCCCATTATAACCATTTTTCTAGTGAACAGATCGTTCTGCTGCTGAGGCTGTGTTAGTCATAATCACATGCCATCAGACAGCCATCTCTCCCCAAACTCAAAGTCACCGGTATCTCTCTATTCCACCTCCACACATGATGCCTGCACAGAGGACCACACAGCACACCAGGATGACTTGAACAATGGGGTTTTCTTTTCTTTTCAAATTTCATTTTCTTTCAGAAGAACAAATAAAGCATTCTCACATCTTTTTGAGGATAGTCAGCATGGTGCAACCCCTGATCTTTCAGAAAACCCAGAAATGAAGCAATCAAACCCTTTGTGGATGCCACGAGACGTGGAAGAGAACGGCATGCGGTGTTCACGTGCTTCTGCGCAGCTGTGTGTGTGTGTGTGTGTGTGTGTTCTTGTATACATGGTTTATGAGGACACAAATGTGTATAATGACATGGTCATTATAAACACTTCCTGTGTCCTCGTACATCAAATGGCTTAAAAAAAAAAATCATACTAAACTGTTTTTTTTTTTTTTTTTAATTCAAAAAATGCAAGTAGTTTTCTGTGATGGGTATAAAAACCATTACGTCTATGGAGAGTCCCCGTAAACCACATAGGGCAGCCCTAGTAGAGCCTTTTGAAGCATCATTTAAACAGCAATTTGGACCTTCACCACGTAGAAGTCCACTATATGAAAAAAAAAAAAATAAAAAAAATCATGGAATGTTTTCCTGAAAAACCTTAATTTCGCTTTGACTGAAGAAAGACATCTTGGATGACATGGGGGTGAGTAAATATCAGGAAATTTTAATTCTGAAGGGAACTAATCCTTTAAGAAAACGCAGTTTGCAGAGTTTCATTTTGGACTTTAGATTCTCAATGTCTACCGGTAGAATCACATCTATCTATTTATAAGTTTCATTATTAAAGTTAACCCTTTAACCCACAATGAACCGCTGGTGGGCAATTGCTTTGTTTGATATAAATTATTTATTTATCTTCATAAACTAGGCATATAACGCTACACTATTTCAAAGCTGAAAACTTTAAGATTCAACCTCTGAAGTCTGTTTGTCAATCAATGCATTATAGCAAAATAATATGGTAAACTGGAAAGAAAACAATTTTTGCAAAAGGGACACTGTAATGTTTCAGCTCCTCTGTTTGCGATCTGATCATTTTAAGCTACTAGACTAAAAAGGTTTCAGTCCACGGATCCAGGTCTCAATGTACACAATTCATCATCAGTGCATTATTCTAAAGGGAACAAAAATGGTTGTTTTCATAATACTAATGACTTTCTTCAGAATGCAATAACTTTCTCTGCATCTGGAATAACTTTTCTGTTCTGCTGACATAACCAAGGCTGTGCTGATTAAATAAAGTAACTTTCTTCCTTCTCTGCAATGCAAAACATCATATTTTGAAGAATGTTTCAACTGCTTTTGGGTATAAAATGAAAGTCTGTGGGAATAAAAACAACTTTACTGACTTTCATTATATGGAAAAAAAAAAAACAAACAACAGAAACATCTTTCAAAATATATTATTTTGTGTTCCACAAAATAAATAAAGTCCATGGTTTGGAACGACATGAGGGTAAAAATGACAGAACTATCCCTTTAAACAACTAGATTTTTTTATTTTATTAGTTGCTATGCGGTTTATATTCTTAGCATGTTGGGTGTTCTGGGTAGTTGTGATTGCTTATTGGTCCAAATCAATAGCATCAAACCCCTAACCATAAGCATGAGCAATAGCAATGTAGATACTTAAGTCTTAAAGGGGACCTATTATGCCCCTTTTCACAAGTCTCTGGTGTGCCCAGAATATGTCTCCACAGATCACTTATTATAGTTTGTCAAATTTGACCCTATTTGGGTGTGAGCAAAAACACACCGTTTTTGTGTGTGTCCCTTTAAATGCAAATGATCTGCTACTATAGGCCCCCTTATCAGAAGAGGGTGGAGCTTTAACAGCTCAAGCTTCGTTGCTCAACAACAACAAAGCTGGAGAATCTCACGCATCCAAAATGACGAATGTCAGTAACAGTGTTCAGCTTTACATTGTTCAAACCGGAGTCGGACACTGATGGAGAAACTCAGGAAGAAGTTACAACTTTTGGAATGCATCTTTTGTGCAAATCCACTCATTTGTGAAGCAATTCAACGTAAAATGACCGCATGGTAACAACGCTCCACTACAACAGCTCTTCCTCTTCTCTAAAGCAGCCCAACATGGCCTAACCCCTTTGTTGTGTGTCGAAATGCTTTGCATCGAATTTTGAGCATCGTAACTTTGGAGATGTTGTTTATGCTCAGACAGCAACATTAGATACTAACTAAAGTTAAAAAAGTGAAATCATAATCAAGGACCCCTTTAATAAGGACCATTAATAATATAATAGTGTAATTTTCATGATCCAATCAAATCCCATTGGATGTTTTACACTGAATATTCTGTTTCACTCTGAAATGTTACTGTAAATGCATCACAAACACTTCACATCATCCATAAAAACAGCATATAGCTAGTTTCTCTGCATTATGTTCTGTCACAAATCACTCCAAAGTTTTGTTGACAAAGTATATCTAATAAACCTATCGAATCAATTTTGAGCGCAAGATCATATTTTGTTTCGTTCTTGGAGAACACAGGCCGACAGCTGGACAAGGGATTTGCGGCGTGTCTACCTGCACTGTCATCGTTAATCTTCTGATGCTTTTCTGACGATGGAAGTGAGGGTTTTTGATTGGCTGGTTTGTATTGGCTGACAGCTTGTCTCTAGCGCATTTGGCACTGCTCAACAGACGCCGTGCCGCTCTACTACTGACGGCCTGTTCCGCGCAGCATCTGTTTGCAAATTCAAATGATAATCAAGCAACTGTGCCATAACTCAATTTTATGTTACCTTGTCCCAGCTTCCAGCATTCCTTAAAGATATTAGTTAAAGTGGAAGCAATGGAGGACTCAATTAAAGTGTGCATGCATGTCACTGAGATATATTTAATGCAATGAAGTCATAAACAGAGGATGCGGTTCCAAAAAAGATGTGACAAACCGCGTTCACAAGTCCTTCCGACCTTGTTCACGGAAAAGGTCACTGACTAATGCATTTTTTTACCCTTGCAGACAAGAGATTTATTCAGATGAAAACTGCACTCACTTTAGCTTGATTTGACCAAGACGGTTTCGCACAAATAAAACCATCCAGCGACTTAACTGCCAGCTTTTGTAGGCTGATGTCAGATCATGAGAGTCCCGTAATTTATAACCCAAGTCAATGGACATTAACAACGAGCTGCAGACCGGACTGTGCCGGCTTCCAAACAATAAGGGCAGCAGATGATGAAGGAATATGAACAGTACATTTTCTAAAATGCAAGGTAAGGAAATTGAATTTACTGTGTCATTTAGTACTTACTGTAGTAGCCGTACAAAACTGTGTTTTCGATCTGCTGTCTTGTCTCATTGTTTGCCGCCCATTCCTGAATTTACAAAAAAAAAAAACAATGTCAGAAAAATATGAAATACACTGGCATACATTCAATCACATTAAGTCTTTAAAAAATTTTATAAATACAAAAAAGACATATTTCTCAGTATATGCTCAACATTAAGAATAAACATAAAAACTGGCTTTAGATGTCGATAAATTGTTTTACTTCCATATCATCAAACATTGATTATTAGTGGGTCAGGTGGCATGATTAATTGTATTATTTTTCATATTGTATTAAATTAGCAATGCTACTAAACTCATGTGTTAAATTGACAGCAATACAAGATACACAAACAATGCAGCACAATCTATGATGCAGGATATGAAACTCAAAGGATAAAAATATGACCAACAAATATATCGGTCTATACAGTGAGGTAAAACATGATTTTTATGACAAGACTTCAAATGGTGCCATGGGACAGTGGTGATACAAAGAAGTGGCTCTCCAAGCACAGTGTGTTTTTTATTCCCAATGTGTCAGAGATTCCATCAAAAACGTGACCTGACACTTTGATGACTCACAGGTTCTCGGAGTAGATCCAAATGCCAGAGAGAATTGCTGTCTGCATTGCCGCGGTAAATCACTCTCTCTCGCTCTCTCTCTCTCTCTCTCTCTCTCTCTCTCTCTCTCTCTCTGACTCCTCAGTCTCGATGAACTCCATCCCGCATTCATAACTCAACGTTTCATCATGCCAAAAGAGCAAACCAATAATTGCTACACGAGCACTAGAAAAACATAATTCCGGTGTTGGATCAAAGTGATATGGCACTTACTTGCTGTCGGCCCTTACAAATCTCGAACAGGTTGAGACATAACTTATTGATATTTCATCACAAATGATGCATATAATGATCGATGCTCCCATAGATGTTGACATTTAAATTTCAATGACGTTCCCAATTACTTGTGATTATTAGACAATAATTTTATAAAGATCACATTCACAAAGAGAAATTAATAGCTGTTTTATCTAACAGCAATTAGAACATTTTTGATGGGAGATCT
This sequence comes from Chanodichthys erythropterus, assembly GCF_024489055.1. NCBI lineage: Eukaryota > Metazoa > Chordata > Actinopteri > Cypriniformes > Xenocyprididae > Chanodichthys > Chanodichthys erythropterus. Next base: position 33,868,933 of record NC_090225.1, read on the forward strand.
GTTTAATTTCCATGAGTTTTCCTGTAAACAACCTTTTTAAATTCTGTAAATATCCTAGAAATATGAATTTTAAAATTCCCTTTAATGATTATATTTGCTTGTAATTGTGTTTCTGTTAATATTGAACAACTAAACATATAAAAGATTATTTAATGTTTTTGAAAGATGCTTCATGTACACTGAACTGCATTTATTTGATCAAAAATACAGTAAAAACAGTAATATTGTGAAATTATATTACAATTCATATTAACTGTTTTCTATTTACATATATTTTAAAATGAAATGTATTCCTGTGATGGCAAAGCTGAATTATCAGCAGCTATTACTTTATCAGTATCACATGATCCTTTGGAAATCATTCAAATATGCTGATTTGGTACTCAAGAAATATTTAATATTATTATCAGTGTTGAAAACATTTGAATTGATTAACATTTTAGTGAAACAGCAAACCTTCTGTAACATTATTAATGTCTTGACTGACACTTTTGATCAATTTAATGCATTCTTGCTGAATAAAAGTATTAATTTCTTTAAAAAAAATAAAAATTAAAAAAATAAATAAATAAAATCTGACCCAAAACTTTTGAACGGTAGTGTATAGTGCCCCCAAAATATATTTGGACAATCAATTCACACTTAAAATGTTACTGCATTAGAGAAAGAAATATATATATTAGCAACTGTTTAACACTAAGTTTGAAAATGACATTCATTTTTGAGTTATAATAAAGCCTATTGTGAAATGTTATGCATAAAAAAAAAACAACAAAAAAAACTGGGTGCCACTGTTTAAAATAAATGCCACTTTTTCAAGTCCAATCATATCTGTGACTTTATAAAAGCATTTTGCCTATTTAAAAAAAAAGAAAGAAAAAAGGGGAAAGGGATTTCACTTGAAAATTAGTCAACACAGTAAACAAAACAGAGATATTTTAAGTGTCCAAATACTTCTTGAGGCCTCTGTAGGTGTCGAAAATCTGTCTCCTGGTTTAAGCAGATCAGCTTTGTGGGTTTCTAAAGAACACCCACAGAACAACAAAGATCTGAGAATAAAACAAGACTGATTTAACAACAATTTATCTAGTAACTCTTGCACCGCTTCAAGTTTAACGTTTGAGAGCGCATCCTCATTAGCCAAACCCAGGCCTGTCAATCATTGCTGTAATCTCTTTAGGGCAGAGAAACAGAAATAAACCTACAGAGTCCTACGTGCACAGGCTGCATTAAGAAGTTGTTTAGTCGGGAAGGTTCCTCTGCCCATTAAGCCAGCTTACTCGACTGGAGGAAGAGATACATTTGATCGTCACATCAGAAAAACGGATTACCGGAGGGCCGGAGCCAAGGAGATCGCTGCCATAATCTTGCATGTTTATCCAAGACTTGATGGCTCCTTCCATCTCAACCTCCTACAACAAAAAGTACCTGTCTGTCTGATTTATTATGCAACGTGAATCACAGCGAGAATGCTTCAGAATGATTATCAAACGACATTTTCCCACCCATTTGGGTGAGCGTATTTCATCAGAATCTGCTGTAATCTTCCTAGGACAGTTAGAATAAATACTGTTCTGTGCTCTTTAACAAGTGCAGATGTGTGGCTTACACAAGTCCATACGCAGAACTTCACATTTCTGGGATATTCTGAGGCTTGTACGGTTTTTGCCCCTACTTCAATGCAAATCTATTAATCGCTTAGACAAGAAAACTCACAAGTCTACTGAACAAGCCACGCAATTTGAGATTTCATTCATCTTTATTGCAGAAATTAAGTTTTATAGGCTTTACATAAACAGGAAAACAGGTCTCATCGCATCGGCTTCTCTGAGAAAATGTTAATGGTGATATGAACTTATGGCAATATTTATGGACTTTTAGCTAACCTAGCTAGTTATCTTTACTGTTGGTATTTGATTCAGTCCAAATTTTAGTGAGAATAGAGAAAAAACACTTAGATATCAATATGCATATGCAATGGACATTGCTCAACATTGGTAGCTCCTTCAAAGGCATCTTGAGTAAAACATTTCTATATTTAATGAAGCACATACAAAAGACCTGAACCAAAACCGATGGAACTTATTTTGCAGAATATGGAAGTTTGTTGTGCATAACCCATATTATTTGGGCTAGGGCAGGACTACTCAACTCCGAACCCTGAGGTTCACTTTCCTGCAGAGTTGTACTCCAACCCCATTCAAATACACCGGAACAAGTACAACAAATACACCCCTAGTACATACATAGCATTCGAAAACAGCAGATGAACCGGATGACCTACTACTTCTGCCGAAAGTGCACATTCGATGGACACTTCACTACGAGGCCACGGGAGAGGTTTTACGAATGGCAGTGAAGCAATACAACTGATGCTGGTAGGTCACGTGACAGTAACAACATTGTGGATGTAGTACGTCTGAATTTCATTCATACTACCCATATTCATATATAGAACAGGGATGTCCAATCCTTCTCCTAGAGGATCACTGTCCTGCAGAGTTTAGCTCCAATCCCAGTTAAACACACCTGAGCCAGCAAATCAATGTCTTACTAGGCATATTACAAACTTCCAGGCAGGTGTGTTGAGGCAAGCTGGAGCTAGACTCTCCAGCACAGTGGCCCTCAAGGACAGAGTTTGGACATCCTGATATAGAACATACTTAAATGGTAGCAAAGTAAATTCAAATTGAAATGTAGCACCTACTTAGACAGCAAGCGATTTTGGACGCACCAAAGGTCTTCAGTATTACTTGAAATTTACAGGCAGGTGAGTTTGATCAAGGTTGGAGGAATAAACTTTCTGCAGGAAAGTGGACTTAAGTGTTGTTTAAATCTCTAACTTCATATGAGCAAACACTACTAATAACCCTAATAATTGCATATTTCTAAACTGCTGTAGCAGTGTACAATATAATGATTGTATACAGGGCTTGACATTATTCTTTTTGCTCACCAGACACTGTGGTTTTCCAAAGTCGCCATCTACTCAGCATTTTGACAATTTTGACATTTATAGAAAGGGGAAAACTGCTAGATAGATATTATTAATATTATCTCATAATTTGGCAGCAGGTATATTAGGCTGCTATCACTTTAAGACCTGACGCACAGATCCATTATACTGCTACAAATGCGTTTTCTTTCTCAACTGTTAATGTTCACTTAAAACTGACTGCATTTATACATTTTGACATTTTTTTGTGTATATTTGGATATTTAAGTGTGATAAGCAGCAAAAGAACTCAATTTAGTACCGAGAGGTGGCTTTATGTGGGCGCACTTTGGGTGTGAGCACAAAATATGTGGGAATGAGTAAGATTATACGCAATACGTGCAATCCCACAGCAAAATTCAAAGCCTGTAACACCAACAATATTCATCCAGAGTAAAGTAAACGAGTGAGTGAGGGGAAGCAGAGAGCAGCTGGTATAGGTTGTGTAGGCCTGTTCTGCGGAAAGGAGTATTTGAAGCATTTCAGATATTTCAGTATCGATATATATCCAAAAAAAAAATCAATATTTTTGACAACACTACATTGCATAGTTTGAGATGCCTTTTTAAAAGACTACAACTGTTGCTAGTAACAGTGACTGCATTACACGCCACATTTGGTGGGTTGGTGGGTGTTAATATCAAGCCCTGATTAAATAACTTCTTTGCATAGTGCTGATCTATTCACTATATTATGCTACAGTGCTTTACGACTCAAGATCATCTATGAATTTTAAAGTGTTTAAGGAATTGTGGTACAGAAAGATCAGCGGCTTCATCAGAGATCTAATTAACCTAATAGAGTCACTGAGAATCTCTTTAGGTTAACCTCCTCCGCCTCGACAGATGATCTCTGATATGATCAAGCATGTCTGTCTTCTTCAGAACACTTCAAAACCCTCAACTTCCAATTAACGAAATCTAACCATTAATCAATCTTGCGTAACTCTGATAAAGTTATAACTGGTCTTGACCTTTACAAGCCCCTTTTAAACAATCCTAGGTCTGATCATTATCTCAAATAAAACCAGGCCAGCCCTGTCTTCAGATCTCAATTTATTCTGGACAGCACACACTTGAGTAGTGTTTTACACAGCCAGGAGAAAATTCTAGCGGCATGTTCTGTAATATTTCGAATGTGTTTATTCATAGATCAACTGTTTTGGGGGACAACAGGCTTGCTGTTTATAGTCAAAACATGTCTGACTATTAGACAATGGAAATAGCCTCATGCTCAGGCTTGCTTTGTAAGGACATCAATAAGTTTATGCTGCTTTAATGTAGTGTAATCAATCAAATTCAAATACTGGAATTAAAAGTCTCAGGCCCTTGCTCACCAATTAAAGGGACAGTTCACCCAAAAATGAACATTTCTTCAACCTCAAGTTGTTGTACTTTCATAAAAGGAGATGCAGAGATGCTTCTCTCTGGTACATTTTCAAATTTCCATTGGTTCTAATATATCACAATCAAATGTAAAGCAGCAAGTTTGAATAAATGGAAAGTAGATTTGAAGGCTACAGAAAAGAACAAGTTTATTAGTGAATAACAGATTAAATTTCAGTTGTTTGGCTTCAGAAGATTGCACAGGTTGTCTAAAATACTTTTATGCTACTTTTTTCCATTTTAGAACTTGACAGGCTAGGCTCATAATATGCTTTCATTGTATGCAAAGTAGGAACCAACTTCCATGGAAGTTCTAAGTGAAGCACCCATTAAAGATTTCATGTCAGAGGAGGTAATTCTATGCTTAATTATTCATTATCCGTAAGGAAGAATGGTGGGACTGCGGTTTCATTAATTTATGCCATTCAGTTGCCATAGTAACCACTGTCTCATTAGACCATTTAAGTCTGAATGAAAAAAAAAAAAGATGTGCTCAATTCAATCTCTGAACTCAAACCTGAAGTACTGATCTCTTACTTTGACTGTATCATGTTTTAGGAAAGATTGCAACAAGAAATGCCATTGTATTTACAAGTGGTCCAAGTTAACTACCAACAGCAATAACATTCATGCAATTCATCCAAATCACTTATTGTGGAGAGCTCTCAGTCTCTTTGATTTTGAAGAATGGAAAAAAAAAAAAATCACCATGAAAGAGAACGGCATTAGCAAAGCATTTAAAGCAAACACAAGGTCAAAATTGACATGGTTTACTTTTTTTAGTACATGTTCCTTGCATTATTGTGCACATTATTCCAATTTTTTAAAAAAAATTTCAAATAAAATAAAATATTTAGCAGGATTTTGATCCGCTACTGGATGACTATGAAACTACTGGTTAAAGGGGTCAGATGAGGCTTCAGTGAATCAAAGTGCTATCGTTATGTAGTGGAGATGCTGGGTGGATGCGAAAGCAAAACCGCTTTGTTTGGCCTTCCGAAAATGGTTAAGATTTGATCTCCCGAAAACAGAGGTTAAGATTTATTTATAAAGCTATTCTTGAGCAGCACAACTCAAAACTTTGCTTGTTAGGGCAGCTTCATCAACCTGGGAGAGTACAACACCAGCTATATACTGTAGAAAGATTGTGAAATGTCAAGTTGTGCTTGCAAAGTTGGTTCTGATCGATCGCTTGATCATCCATAATTTCAGAGTCCAACTCGTACTTAAACTGATATGGTGTAAACCCAATGGTGTAACTTTGTTTTAAAAAGTGAGGTGGGATAAGAATGTGTGTGGTGGGGGGAGACTAATACAGGGCTATAATGGAAATATACAGTAACAACTGCACAACAAACTAAAAAAGCATAATGTCCAAAAATCTATTTCTATAGTACGCCAAGTTTAATTTATTGACATAGAACTCATGATTAATATGACAATTTCATCCTTACATCTTTACCTTCGGGGCTCTAATCTTCCCTGGGTTCTAATCTCGTTTTTCCTCATTAAAACTAAAGATGTTCATCAGTGATTGTATATCAAGAGTAGGGATACATTTAGAGAGTATCTGGAACATTGTTAAAGCAGTAGATTGAAGAGCTTGTATGTGTGAAGACTAAAATGTGCACAAAAAGATCCAAGACAACACTTTTGCCTTCCACCACTGAAAACAGCGGCAACGAACACTCAGCATGATTTCAAAAACAACACATTCCATGGTCAGATCGCCTATATTTAAAGCAACACCATGGAACATTTGCTCACGGTTCCACCATGTGGTTGATGAGTGCAATTGTCTGTTAACAGTGTCGTAAATACTGTCGCTGTAGAAGCTTCCTCGTGGTTTTATTTATTGTTACTCCAGAATTGAAAAGTACAATGACAAAAAGAATGGTAGTATGTTAGCCTAGTTTTTTTGCTCGCGTTGTTTGCAAAGGGTGTCATTTGTATAATAGAATAAAATGTTGTCCGCATGGTTTTGAGACTTGCATTTTAGATGGTTACGTCTAATAGTTAGCTGTTGGCTAACTCCACCCAGACTATGAGTAAAATATGTGACATATGCCGTAAAGCAGGTCGCATTTTTCCATTGGCAGGGGATGGGCGGGGCTGTGTGTAGCTGAGTGTGGTTGTAGCCGCTAGGATGTTGCTCAGGTAGCAGCGGCAGTAGAATTCATCTGGTTAAGAGTTGTTCTACCACTAAAATAATTTTAGAGACATTATTTTAATGTTGAAAAACTACATAGTGTTGCTTTAACACAAACAAATAAAAATGAATACTCTGCTAGTTCAAATGGAGATGCTTTCTTTGCATTCGATACATCCATGCTGCAAGATATTTCAAAAAGTGCTTTTGTTAAACTTAAACTTGCTTTTGTTTTGTTTCTATTATTTTATTATTACTATTGTTGTTTTATTTCTTACTCATGTACAGCACTTTGGTCTTAGAGGTTTTAAAGGTGCTTTAAAACTAAAAGTAAAGTGGTGGGGACAATATCGGCCAAGGCAAAAAACGCAAATTATACATATGGTAAAACTGACAACATTATTAACTTTGTGTTAATAATTGCTAAAATCTTTGGAAGCTGAAGCTCATGATTATGGTATGGGCCGTTACATTTCTGATACACACGAGGTGTTTGGTCAATCACAATGCACTGGGTCTGCTGGATCTTCATGTTGCATTTAAACAAAGCAAGACAAGTTTATCTGTCACACCTGGAATAATGGAGCTAGAGGATTGAATCAGTTAATTTAGTTACCGTTTATAGGTAACTTTTCTATAAAGGAATATGGTTACCTTGTAAGTGCCATTGGGATACTTCATAAAGGACACTAGGAAGATATCCACAGGAAGAAGAGCTGATGTGATGAGAGCAATGGCCAGAGCACATATCGCTGTGATGGTGGAGATAACCTCGCTCTCCTGCCGGCTCTGATACTTCCGAATATAAACCCAGCAGAAGGCCACGATGACCTGAAGATACAGGGGGACAATATGAGATGTGTATCAAAATAATTCATTTAAATTGATAACGTTAAAGACAGTATTTCAAGTTTCTTTAAATATAATTTCTGTCTATGTATAAATGTCTTTACAAAACTACATTTTTATTTATTTTATTGAATTTTTAATGTATGAGTTACACCAGAAAATAAGGATATCAGCTAGTCATACATTTACATCAACCTTATCATTTATATTTTATAATCATACAAACTTTCACAAAAAATAAAAAAATAAACAAATGAAATTAAATAAAAAAATTCAAAAGAAAAATTTAAAAGAATTGAGATAATGTACAAGAGGCCTGATATTTGTGATAATTTGCTATAACTGTGCATTAAATTTGTGCGTCACTCTTTTAAATGGCCTAAATCTTTCTGGTGTCAAATCGATGGATGTTATATAACACAAACTCACTTTAAAGTCACCATTAAATCAATCTTTTTTTTATGGAATATTGCAGTATTTATTATAAATGATTTATTTAGTTCACGTAATGATTTTTTATGTGCCTTCATAATCTTTAATCAAAAGAACTTCCCCTTCTTCTTGCGGTGCCATCTCTTTTATTCTCTGATGACGTGTATACTGGCGTGAGGGCGGGACAACCTGTCACTCATATGAGATTGACCAATAGCAACCACAACCATCCAATCCATTCCCAATGGAACAAAATCAAGTCCAGCCCTACATATTTTCTTGTTCGAGAGGCGGTTTCACTCGGATATACGTAACATTAGGGAAGAAAAATCGATTGCAACTTCCATTTCATGTCGACTTCAAAGTCCAGAGAAATTTAAAACCGCTCACAAGTGGAATTTAGATAACTCGAAATATGATTCTGCATTAGACTTCTGATCTAACAACTAACAGCTCCTCACCTAGAAAGAAATCCTGCCTACACATTTAGAAGCCTCTGAGACAGTTGTCTTTGAAAAGCATTATGCTGTATCTCATTAAAAAACACTAATAGAGTCCAACTTTCAGGAGTTACTTGTTTGAGAGTGAAAGGTCATATTCCAAACACATCCTCTATAAGCTCTCAGGACACCGCTAAAATGAGCTTGTGATTACAGGATGCTGTTTTCAGACAGGATCAATTAAGCACCCTATGCGTATTAGATTCTGCCTGAATTGTTGGTCAGATAATGACCCGACGCTTTGAATTTAAATCAGGATGGTCCAAACAAATTATAGAACGGGAAACACTGCTCTCTTTACACTTGTTAAACTTGAGCAGGCTGCATTTTAATGAGAAAATTAAGGCATAGATACAATTTTAATTAAACATCTCAACCAGGCAGAAAAAAATAAATTATATGTTTAAAGGTTAAGTGTGTTATTTCTCTGCCACTAAATGAAATTGCAAAAATAATGACTATTTATAAAGTTTCCTGAACACTCCCCCTTTCAACCATTGGTCCCCAAACAAACACAACAAAAACTCACTGACAGTGTTTATAGTTGACTCTGAAATATAACATATTAACACTTGAAATACTAAGAACTGTAAAATCAATCAGTTATGGCTTAGATATTAGTGTCACATGTAACCTAGCACATAAAATAAGATAATACGATTAAATAAAAGACGTAAAAATGTTTTTTTATATCAATAACACACGTATTTGTGCTTGAAACTGAAGTGTTACTTCTAGTAAAACAATATAGTGTGACATTTAGTAAAATCTGCCAAAATAAAACACTGTTATTGTCAACATAGACAGGATTATGATATTAGCTATATATAGGCTAACCAAAGTAGTGCGGCGTGCCAGTATATGATAAATATCGAGCTACACACCGGCATAGCACGTGATAGAATAAGCGAAAATACCGCCTGTAGCAATATAATACAAGTAAATGAATGTTACAATGGATAATTTGTGTATCTCACCAGTAAAACGATAGTGAAAATAGACCATCCTAGCACAGATTCAGAGAGTAACGCTACAGGCGTCGCCATGACTGCTTCACTTCCTGCAACACAGCTGACGCTCGCCATGTGACGGGCGACGTCACACAGCACGCTAGTGCGGAGGTGTGGAGGTCTGGGTCAAATACATAACAAATACTTTAAAGGTACAATATGTAATATTTTTGCAGTAAAATATCCAAAAAACATTAGGCCAGTGTTATATATTTTGTTCACTTGAGTACTTACAATATCCCAAATGTTTCCAACTATTTGTAAATCGTGAGAAAATTGCAATTTTAACCAAGGCTCCGCAGTGCCCAAGGAAGTCGACCGGAAGTTGAAGTCGGCCGGGTGGCGCCATCTTGTAGCAGAACTTCACTTGCGTTAGCATCCCCATTGACTCCCATTCATTTTGGCGTCACTTTGACAGTGAATAACTTTACATCTGAGGCGTTTAAAGACTCCATTTGTCCATTATTTATTTCCAAAGATACACGACAATGTATAAAGGGCTCCATTACCTTCTATGTTACATTATGGCCCCGTAGAAACAGTTTTTGTAAAAATAGGCTAATGATTGCGTCATAACCACTCGACTCTCTGTCGCACAGTAGCAAAATTACCATACAGACAGGAGGAGAAGCTCGCAGGCAATCAGGGAGATTATCTTAATATGGCGTACTGGCGTTACATTTTAAAATACTATACAAAATAATTAATCAGAATACATACTCCTGCTCACTCACGCCAAAGAACTAGCTTAGTGTGAGTCTGCGCGTCAGAAAAGGAAGTGCTAAAAATCGCTAAAAATGGGCTTCACTTGACTCAATTGAGTTCCAATGGGGTCGCTGTGTCCATTTCTTTTACTGTCTATGAGGCTCCGGGACGTGTGAGGAGTCGCCTTTCAATTGCGTCATACCCGCATTACCCTCAGTTTCCGGAAACCATGGAAACACCAAAGAAGCTTTAAAATATTACACGTTTTAATTGACAAGGGAACAACTGTTTTGATATATTTATAGACAGAAAACAAATTGTTATGTAGCTTAACACGTTTAGTCTTATTGTTTAAATCTAATTTTTTTTTATATTTTGCGAGTACCATGCTCCATGCCTCAGAGAAAAACACTATTTTGTGAAGTAGCTAACATAGCATAGTCAGATGCGGCTTTATTTTTAGTAACAGTAATGCAGAATTTTCTCCATTATACAATACGTTTAAAAATTGATTGCATGCTATTTATCAACACAAGCCATCCAGCATTTAATATGATATTCTAAAATCGATCGAACATCGACTCCAATCCCTATTCTTTTGCACCGTCCGTTGAGATGGAGACCACATGTCCCAAGATTCCGCTCTGAAACTTGGCGTCATCAAGCAACGCCTTTGTTTTGAATAGGCTTCCAGCAGCCTCTAGTGGACAAAATTATCACATATTGTGACTTCATGTTGGCTACTGAACACTTAAGAACACTTTATAAATAGGCTCTATGTTAATGTAAAAAAAAAAAGTAAAATTGTTCTATTAGGCTATTTTTATGTGATCTATGTTTCATTTCTGATTCTGCATGCCATGTGCACATTTCTTAAATATTGAATGTGTATCTCTTTACTGGTTCAAAGTCCCTTTAAGACAAGTCATTTCACTCGGCGGCCATCTTTGAAACGCCTGCCGGCATCCAAGTGCAGCTCCTATCTCTTTGAATGGGGAAACATCAAATTCTCCAAAGCTGTTTGCCAAGCTTTCAATTAAATTTCATATTTGAAATCACCAATGATATCTGACAACAACTGTCTCATAAATGTTTTTTCCAAACTCTCGAATCATGACAAAAAAACTGTATTTTTCAGGCTGGATCAAGCTAATGAGCATGCGCAGTCCTAAATGCGCGTCTCTTGTGCCTCATTTCGGAGGCGCGCGTCTGACTGTTTTTAACGGCCGCTGCAGTGACGCGATGACTTTACCAGTCGGCGATTGGCTCTTATTTAGAAGGCGAGGCTTATTCCGCCATATTGCGCGTTACACTTTCTCCCATTCAAAACAATACGAGTGACACTTCTTGTGTTATTCTATAGTCTTTGACTGGTTTGAAATAAAAAGTAGGTTGAATAAATAGCCTAAATATTTTTTGAGGCAAACCTTCTACTTAGTATGAATGTTAATTATATTCTTACACCAAAAGACATATTTTCTGATACATTAGCAGATAGCTAAAATGTTGTTGCCTCTCAAGTAAAAGCTATATTGGCTTTCAGAAACTGCAGGTTTTATGTGTTTTTTTGCCCACCAATATCTACACAGCCGACTCTGACACTGACATGAAGAATTATTTTGTTTAATCACTTTCCATATGCCCAACCACTGAGGTGAATGAATCTAAAAGTAAATACTTAAAGAGACTCATTAAAAAGATAATTAAAATAAAATACAATTACATACTAAAAATAATAATTAGTATCATTATTGTTGTTAATAATAATGCTTATAATTTCAACCACCCATTTTGTGAGTGATGCTTTGAGCTGACAGACATTTCAGAAATGAGAATAAGCAAGAACAAAAGAGAATGTGAATTTCCTAAAAATAACAAAAAAACAAAACAAAATGACCACCTGTCTTGATTCTTGCCTCATGAGAAAGTAATAGCTTTCCAGATTTAAAGTTTAATCTCTTAAAATCCCTTAGCCCTTCTGCTGGGACAGAGTGAATGTTTTGACTGGAACTATTCATCCAACGTCTTCTTATATTTAATCTAGCCCAAGTGTCTCTGAAATAATTCATGATACTTGCTGAATTTTAATTTCCCCTTTCTGTGTTTGAGATCCACCATGTATGAATTCATAATCCAGTTGTCCTTGGTGATAACCAGTGAACTAAACTGTAAGGGTTAAATCTTCTTCAAGTGTCTGCTTGCTTGCCAACTTTTGACTGAGTGACACATTGGGAGCCATTAAGCCTTTAATGTAATCAAGACTATTTCCATCTCTTACACCTCAGAACCAATTACCTAATATTACCGGCCTGTCCTTAATGCCAGCTTTTTGAACCTCTGAGTTCAATTACCACATAGATGACTGGCAGAGAGTCAGTGCTGTTCCAGAGATGGAGAACTCAGTGTAAAGGTCATCCACAGGTGAACTGTGATTTGAAGCAGGACGCCACTTTGACTTCTGTATGTTTTTAAAGCACAACAAAGGAGTCGAGAAATAATCATTGTCACACATCTGGATTTTAAACACACCGCACAAAAACAATGTATGTCTAAACATACACATGGTGATTTATGATAGCAAGTTTTTCCTAATCAGTTTAAAGACAAGACCACTTCACATTCTGTGAACAATGAATGTGTCTTTACTATGCAGAATGATAAATCATGTGAGAGTTTATTCTAAACAGACCACAGTCATTATCAATTACACACACACACACACACAAGTTTGTTTTTGTGAACCGTGGGGACATTCCATAGGCGTAATGGTTTTTATATTGTACAAACCGTATTTTCTATCGCCCTACACCAACCCTACACCTAGACCTACCTATCACAGGAAACTGTGTACATTTTTACTTTCTCAAAAAACCTAATTCTGTACGATTTATAAGCCTTTTGAAAAATGGGACATGGGGTAATGTCCTCATAATTCACCCTCTCCTTGTAATACCTATGTCATACCCATGTCATTATACAAATTTGTGTCCTGATTTGTCACAAAAACACGCGCACGCACACACACACACACACACTATCTGTGCATTTTAACACCGAATGATAAGCTTATAACAAGCAATCTAAGATTTCCCTTTGGCCGTGGTATCAGAAAATGTCTAGCTCAGCTATTCCTTTCATTGAGATTCATCAAACATAATCTGCTTTCTGTCGCTATTTCTAATTAATTTTTTATCTCCTCAAATAGCTTGGCTGTACATCAGGAAAATGAATCCGGTTTGTTTTAATGAGGATAATTACCAGTGTAAGAGGTGTAAAAGAAGAACCTTCTCCGTGATAATCCACACCAGAAGCTGGTGTCCATGAAAGGCTGACAGGACTTGACAGGAAAAGGGTTTTTTTTTTTTAATTAACAGGATATTTACTAAAGACTGCTTTAAATTTAATGTCACCCATGCAAAATGTATAATGAAAATGGAATTCTTGTCTCTATATTTTGTTGTCACCAGACATCAGGCACTTTTCATCATGTTTTTTTAAGGTGAAGTGTGTCAATTCTGCTGCACTAGTGACACCAAGCGGTTTTTTAAATGACGTTCAAACAGGTTTCCCTGAACACTTCCCTGTCTTTCATTGGTCAGACAAAACAAATAGCTCCACCCCAGGCTCATGCCATTGGTTGAGGCAGTGTGTTGGACTTGGAGTGGTCGGATCTCGGGATTGTCAAGCACACGGAGCAATCCCCTGATTGTATGACGAAATCGCAGTGTATGCACTTTGTTTTTTAAGAATCAGCTTACGAATGGCTTAATTATTGTCTCTGTCATTTAAATTTGGATAAGAGAAAGTATTTTAACTACACTCTAAAAAATGTTTGGTTAAAAACAACCCAAGTTTGGTTGAAAACCCAGCAATTGGGTTGTTTTAACCCAGTGGTTGGGTTAAATGTTTGCCCAACCTGCTGGGTAGTTTTATTTAACCCAATTCTACTGATTAAAAATGACTATATGGCTGGCTTAAAATGAATCCAAAATAGGTGAGAAATTAAAAATCAGACACATAATTACTAGAGGCAACAATAATAATCAAAAGGTGTACATTTATTAATAAGCAATTTAATAAATGTTTATTGTTTATTATTCATTATCTTATTAATAAATGCTCATTTATTAAACATATTAATAAATGTTAATTTCCAGCATATTTTGGGTTCATTTTAAGCAAGCAATACAGTCATTTTTATACAACAGTTGGGTTAAATAAAACTACCCAGCACGTTGGGCAAACATTTAACCCAACCACTGGGTTAAAACAACCCAATTGCTGGGTCTGTCCATTTTCAACCCAACTTGGGTTGTTTTTAACCCAGCATTTTTTAGAGTGTAGTGATGGGAGAGTGAGACTTTTCTGAACTTTGAGTCAATCGAACCAAATGCTTTGTAAATGATTCACTGTTTCGAAATAGGCTCGAATTACCACGTGCTGATATCTGCATTTATTTGATCAAAAATACAGTAAAAACAGTACTATTGTAAAATATTATTACAATTTAAAATAACTGCTTAAATCCATTATATGCAGGGAGGGGGAGGATTCAGCTTTTATGGACTTAAAGAGTTCACACACACAAAAATGGAAATTCTGTCATCATTTACTCACCCTCAAGTTGTTTCAAACCTGTCTGAATTTCTTTCTTCTGCTGAACACAAAAGAAGATATTTTAAAGGGGCCTTATGTAATATTTTTGCAGTAAAATATCCAAAAACCACTAGGCCAGTGTTATATATTTTGTTCACTTGACTACCTACAATATCCCAAATGTTCCCAACTATTTGTAAATCATGAGAAAATTTACATTTTAACCAAGGCTCCGGGACGTATGAGGAGTCTCCTGTCAATTGCGTCATACCCGCGTTACCCTCGGTTTCCGGTTTTATTTTGTAGAAACCACGGAAACACCAAATTAATACACTTTAATATATTACACGTTTTAATAGACATACTTGTTTAACAGTAATACATAATTTTCTCCATCATACAATACATTTTAAAATTTTTAAAATGAATTGCATGCCATTTATCAGCACAAGACATCCAATATTTAAAATGATAATCTAAAATCAATAGCTTACTGCAGTGTGCAACAAGTGTCTCACAGCAGCCGCCAAGCGAACGCACAGAGTAACATTATAACATTTTCAACACATTCAAATGTATCTAATATGATAAACAGAGCTGTGTTACCTCATACTCATGACCGGAAAAGCGGAAGCGGTGCCGGCGACTGTGTTATAATAAAAGTTCTGCTGCTCGTGAGGCGTGTGTTGCGCAATCGCTCCAGCGGCCTCGTTCAGCTCCCACAACACTCGGTCCTGCTCTGCTTCATACTAAATAACCTCATCCATGAACATGATTTGTTCCCGAGTCCTATCCCTATTCTTTTGCACCATCCATTGAGATGGAGACCACATGTCCCAAGATTCCGCTCTCAAACTTGGTGTCATCAAGCGACGCCTTTGTTTTGAATAGACCTCTAGCGACCTGTAGCGGACAAAATTATTACATATTGTACCTTTAAATAATATGGGTAACAGTTGATGGATCCCTTTGACTTTCATGAAAAAATACTATGGAATTCAGTAGGGTCCATCAGCTATTTGATTTCCTACATTCTTCAAAATATCCTGTTTTGTGTTCAGCACGAAGAAAGGAATTCATACAGGATTGGAACAACTTGAGGGTGAATAAATGATGGCAGAATTTTCATTTTTGGGAGAACTCTCCCTTTAAATGTTTAAACTAATTGAGTTTACAAACGTTTTTGCTTATTGATTAAAAAACTACTATCAAACACATTTTAAAACAGTTTGATGTAAGGAAGCCTCGTTCGCAGAAATCGCGTGACAGTCTAAGCACTGATTCGGGAAAAAAATATTCAAAATAAGATTTCAAAGAATCAGTAATCACTAATTCACTAATTTTTAATATAGAAAAAATGGCACTGCAATCCAGTCACAAAGCCAACAATCTCATCAGTCACATTGCTCGTTCCTGTGAATGTTGTTTTTGCTGCTCAGGTATCTGGTTTTTATATAAACATGGTATCACTTTACACACTTTGGCACATTCAAACAGTTGCTATAGTGACTAAAGAGCAGTGCAAAGTGATCATGCAGGAGAGCAAGTGGCCACAGGATAATCACCGATATATGATACTGACCATGAGACCTGGGTCCTCGTGCAAGCTGTGCTGCAGGAAAATGACACGCAACACTGAATGTTTATTGTAAACTCAAGATTCTCATTTATGCATTTGGCACACTTACTGTACATCCAAAGCATCACAGTGCATCAAGGGTAAGCTTTTGAACCATGTGGTTCAATCAAACCCCTGACTTTGGCATTGCTAATGCTATGGTCTACCAGTTGAGATACAGGAATTAAACTAATTTCTGATAATAATGAACTATTTGGGGCAAAAATAGTGACTAATAAGCAGTACCATCACAAGACGAAATAGCCACATGGGCATGAGCTCTTCAAAACAAATGTATTCTCTCAATTTACTCTTGAAAAATAATATCTGAAGGGTAAATTTCTCTCAGGATCTTTTAAAATGCATGCTCAGCACTGATATATGCTCCCATTCTCTTTATAAGTGCACTACGGACCGTATTGTCTAGTCTCAAGGAGAGTAGACTGATAGGCACCAGGCGACTTCCATTAGCTCTGAGATACTGTGAGATACTGAATCTAATACCCTGATTTCATTTAGTCTCTGCCTCATTTGTGGTCGTTTTATCAATCTCATTTGTCCTTTGTACAATAACCTGACATGAAAAGCTGGAAGTACAGAACATGATGGAAATTTCTAAGTCTCTAAATAAACCTTTTTTTTTTTTTTAGAATTTTCAAAGTGGCCTTCTATTATATGATATACCAACTTATATTTACTTCAGAGAATGTCTCAAATTCCAACAAAAACAAGATAAAGGTTGTTAATCCATGCTTCTGCTGAAGCCATCAGCGCGCATTATTTCAGCTTATTTTTAAAATAATCATGTTTGATTATTGAACCTTATAACAGTGAAATTCCTGGTGAAAAACATTACCCATGATGCTGTACAAAAAAATTACACCAATTAGGAAGTCAAAAAAAGCAACATGCGCCAAAGTAGCTCTTTAGCTCCGTCCCATGAAGCACTGCAAGTAATGTAATTGAGTTGATGTCGTGATGCTCTTGAACTACTTATAAATATGCATGTATTGCAATAAACTTTTGAAGCCTAAATATAAAACTATTCATATATATATATATATATATATATATATATATATATATATATATATATATAGGGCTGTTCAACGATAACCGTTGTTATCATATACAAAATAAGAGTCTGTGTTTATGTAATATATGTGTGTTTGTTTTGTGTATAATTAAATACACACACAAACATGTATATATTTAAGAAATATACGAATGTATGTATAAATATATAAATATATTTATATTTTTATATATTTAAATGATATATAAATGTAAATATTTGTATAAAAATATAAGATATTTTTTTCTTAAATATAATATATATATATATTAAATATAATAATAACCGCGGTTATCGTTGAACAGCCCTAATACAGTATAATTATATATATATATATATATATATATATATATATATATATACAGTATATGAGTAGTTTTATATTTAGGCTTCATATCGTAATTACTGTAAAAAGCTTTAACGATTTGTACCACATGGCTGCTGTACCAGCTGACCACTGCAGATTTACGGTGTGTGGGCTTTAAATCAAAGTTTGTAGTGTTGTGATTCACCTCGTAGCTGCTTTTATAATGGAAAAAATGAATGGAAAAAATACTTCTGCAACTAAAACATATATTTTGACCTGCAAATCAAAATTTGAAATATGCTAAAAAGCGTAATATATCTCATACAAGTCTAATAATTTGAATTTTAAAATCCTCAACTCTTCAGTACCATGTGAGGTTTTACAATAATATATATCAAATTCAATGTCAATGAATGACTTTGGCTTGCCAAACATCGGCAGACTGCATTTAGTTGTTCGTCTTTTGTATTAGACCTGGATAAATGTGAGCTCACCACTGCAGCAAAGTGAATGAGGTTTTTAGGACCTCTTGTTCTCAGTTGTGTGCCATGTCCATTTATTTTTCACTGACAAACCAAACAACATGAGATGCAGGAATAGAGCTATTGTCTGAGAAGCACTTTGGGGAAACAAAGCATGTGTACAAAATATACAAACCATATGGCAATAAGAAAGAGTAATATAACCCATGCTCTGGGTGATACAATGAGCTAAAAGACATTTAGATAGTGAGGAATATTCAACAAATGAGCAGAATGTAAACAGTATTACCTCTATTTCAATGACAGGTGTGTTGGAAAAACAGGTGTTCTGTCTGATATCAGATGATGTGTGGATTGGGATGTTTGTTTGCCAGGAAAACAGCCTATTTTAAAGTTTCAAAACCTGAAAAATTGAAAGAATACAAGAAAGCGTGCAATTTGAGAGCCAAACAGCAGCACCTATGAAAGTGGAGCAGAAGAGAAGTTAGTGTATTCCTCTGCTATATAAGAGAGGATCTTAAAATCCATGTACTAAGAGTTTGTTTGAAAGTGAATTAATTACTGTAACACACATCATCAGTCTAGAGATGAACATGATGTCTGCTGATAAAACTTGTGTATAAAGATTTAAAGGGGTTACTGGGGGATTATGATAAATCATACATGATTATGCTTTTTAATTTTTAACAGATTCCTTGTGCGTCTTTGCATGCGTAAACAAGTGAATGTTTTTCAGACTTCTCAGCCGTCTAGGCTCTGAAATAGGTGAACTTGCTTTGAGAAAACCCATTTCCACTGGTTATGATTTTTTGTACATGGTTTCCAAAGCAAAACAATATATATATATATATATATATATATATATATATATATATATATATATATATATATATATATATATATATATATATATATATAGTCTCACTAAAGCTGCATTTATTTGATCAAAAATACAGTAAAAACAGTACTATTGTAAAATGTTATTACAATTTTAAATAACTGATTTCTATTTTAATATTTAAAATGTAGTTTAATTCTTTGATCGCAAAGGTGAATTTTCAGCATACTCCAGTCTTCAGTGTCACATGATCCTTCAGAAATCATTCTAATATTCTAATATTCTATTTAATATTCTAATATGATTCTTCAAGAAGAATCATTTCTTATTATTATCACTGTTGAAAAACATTTTTTTCTGCTTAATGTTTTAGAGAAAACCATGATAAACTGCCATTCAAGTAAGATAAAAAAAAAAAGATAAAAAAGAAAAAGGAAATCAATACTTTTATTCAGCAAGGATGCATTAGAATGATCAAATATATATAGGCCTACTGTAAAAAAGAATTGTTGGTTTAACATAAAAAGTAAATTACCTGGTTACCTTAAAATTTTGAGTTCATTGAAATAAAAAAAATGAGTTAATACAATGAGTGATTGGTTTAATCAACAGAAACTCAAAATATTATGTGACGTAGATGTGTGTGTGTGTGTGTGTGTGTGTGTGTGTGTTTGTTAATAAAAATAAAACAAATATTATAACACTATATTACAATTTGAAGAGAAAACAAAACAGAAGCATTTTCACTAGTGTATACTCAAACTGTATTTGTCATCATCCAGGGGAATATCACAACCGATATTGATCTTTCATACTAATCTAGGCAGAGAAGTTTGATTCTCGGCCAGCATGTTGTCTTACATGTTTTCCTAGTGCTGAAATTCCCATCTGCAGGCTTAAGGTGGTTGTTCCTCGATGGTGGGGCATTCTTCAGCAGAACACAGGGGACATTATGATGCTATCACAGCCGAAATGCAAGTCTGCAAGTGAATCACAGCTGAGAAGTCTCATTGATTCCTTGTCTGAGAAACAGCTGTTCTGAAAGCAGCTGGGTTGGGGGTGCATGGTAATGTGGAGACACACTAAAAAGGCCAATACAAACACAACCCTAAAAATGTGTCTCATTATTCATCAGTGTTGAGGGCCTTGTGTAAACACAAAAGTGGTGGTCACATTAGTCAGATGGTCAGGTGACATACTGCAATGTGCTGCAAATCCCCGCTTCAATTGAATAAAAGTAGTAGATTGATATGAAAGCATCCAGAGGAATAAACAGGTTGCAGACATATTGAAAACACAGTGTTGGAATTCATATCTTGAGAAACACATTGTGTATGCAGTGTAAACTCACAATAAACCATTTATTCAGTTACATTTCTTTTTTTTATTTTAATTAGTTTATTAATACATTTTTATCTAAAAAATATTTGTGGTATTTATAGACTGAAACACACAAAATAACAAGCTCAACTGAACCAATGATTATTAAAACTAATGAACAATGACCAACCATAAGACATGATTAATAAACCAATAGAAAACTAAAAATAAAAGAGGAAAGGGAAAAGCGAACCCAGGCAAGACAAAGCACGATACAAAATAAAAGTTATATAAACTTCAAAATAAAAGACAATACTTAACTCAAATATGAAACAAAACCAAGTTTACATTTTATTAAAATATTTGTCAGCCAAACGGTGGCTGATATTTCCATGTTAGCTTTCAAATTGCTCTGTTTTGTGTATCAAACGTTGTTTTTACTCTTACTGAAATACCCTTTTTAAGGTTGTCTTAAGATTTTTAAAGCATGTGATAGAAATCGTTTTTATTTCATGCTGAGAAATATTTAATGGAGTAAAGTACTCTGGTTTCATTCATTTATATAATAGGATAGAATATAATATAGGCTAATATAATCGGCTAATATAATATGATAATATAGTATAATAGGCTATAATAGGCTACAATATAATAGGCTATAATATAATATAATATAATATAATATAATATAATATAATATAATATAATATAATATAATATAATATAATATAATATAATATAATATAATATAATATAATATAATATAATATAATATAATATAATATAATATAATATAATATAATATAATATAATACACTCTAAAAAATGCTGGGTTAAAAACAACCCAAGTTGGGTTGAAAATGACAAACCCAGCGATTGGGTTGTAGTTTTATTTAAACCAACTATTATTTAAAAATTGCTATATGGCTAGCTTAAAATGAACCCAAAATAGTTGGGGAAAAAAACAGATGCAATTAGAGACAACAATAATAGACAAAAGGTTAATGTTTATTAATAAGCTTTAATATTTTATTAATATAAATTTATTAATAAGCAATTTAATAAATGTTTATTGTTTAATAATTATTCATTAAACATTAATAAATGTTCATTTCCAACATACTTTGGGTTAATTTTAATTAAGCAATACAGTAATTTTTAAACAATAGTTGAGTTAAATAAAACTACCCAGCAGGTTGGGCAAACATTTAACCCTACAACAACCCAATTGCTGAGTTTGTCCATTTTCAACCCAACTTGGGTTGTTTTTAACCCAGCATTATAGAGTGTATAATACGCTATAATATAATATGCTATAATAGGCTATAATATAATATGCTATAATATAATAGGCTATAATACGCTATAATACGCTATAATATAATATAATATAATATAATATAATATAATATAATATAATATAATATAATATAATATAATATAATATAATATAATATAATATAATATAATATAATATAATACGCTATAATATAATACGCTATAATATAATATAATATAATATAATATAATATAATATAATATAATATAATATAATATAATATAATATAATATAATATAATATAATATAATATAATATAATATAATATAATATAATATAATATAATATAATATAATATAATACAATAGGCTATAATACGCAATTATATAATAGGCTATAATACGCTATAATATAATAGGCTATAATACGCTATAATATAATAGGCTATAATATAATCTAATATAATCTAATATAATATGCTATAATAGGCTATAATCTAATCTAATCTAATCTAATCTAATCTAATATAATATAATATAATATAATATAATATAATATAATATAATATAATATAATATAATATAATATAATATAATATAATATAATATAATATTATATAATATAATATAATATAATATAATATAATATATTATTATATTATATTATATAATATAATATAATATAATATAATAGGCTATAATATAATTTAATAGGATAGAATATAATATAATATAATATAATATAATATAATATAATATAATATAATATAATATAATATAATATAATATAATATAATATAATATAATATAATATAATACGCTATAATATAATATAATATAATATAATATAATATAATATAATATAATATAATATAATATAATATAATATAATATAATATAATATAATATAATATAATATAATATAATATAATATAATATAATATAATATAATATAATATAATATAATACAATAGGCTATAATACGCAATTATATAATAGGCTATAATACGCTATAATATAATAGGCTATAATACGCTATAATATAATAGGCTATAATATAATCTAATATAATCTAATATAATATGCTATAATAGGCTATAATCTAATCTAATCTAATCTAATATAATATAATATAATATAATATAATATAATATAATATAATATAATATAATATAATATAATATAATATAATATAATATAATATTATATAATATAATATAATATAATATAATATAATATAATATAATATAATATAATATAATATAATATAATATAATATAATATAATATAATATAATAGGCTATAATATAATTTAATAGGATAGAATGTAATATAATCTAAAAGGCTATAACAGGCTATAATAATATAATATAATATAATATAATATAATATAATATAATATAATATAATATAATATAATATAATATAATATAATATAATATAATATAATATAATATAATATAATATAATAGGATAGAATAGAATGTAATATAATATAATATAATATAATAGGCTATAATATGCTAAAATATGTTATAATATGCTATAATATAATATGCTATAATATAATAACCTTTAAAGAATCCCATTAAAATACTGTATACAGTATATGAATATACCCATATATTAATAGCCAAACAAAATAAATTTAATTTTGACATTACAAATTGCTGATTTAAAAGTTACTTCAACTATTTTCCACAGCATTGTTCTCACATTTTATTTTATTCAGTTCTATTATAATTATTACACTTGCCGTCATCATATTACTAATAAAAAAAAATGCATACAATTGATTACAATGTGGAAAAACTTATAAAAAATATAAACGATATAAAAAAATATAAACGATCTTACTTTTTATTTAAAGTTTTTCTTAAAATGTTGACCTGTAATTAAAAAAGAAAAAGAAGAAAAAAAAAAGTTAGTATCCATGCTATTGGTCAAGTACCCCGTGTACTGTAGCGTGTTCCACAGGGAGCCCCTCAGAGTGTCCTGTCCGTCCTGATGTGTGGTGCTCTAATGAGTGGGTGGGAGGGTCAGGCAGTGCGACAAATAAGGACACGGTTCCTGCACGAGCTTTCATTCTCACTTTTATTTGCAAGTGTGCTTTGGACCCACAGCTGCCTAAAATGCGCTAATTAGCCAAACAGGAATTGCTTGTACTGTGGGTTTACGCTGGAATAATAAACTTTCTCAGCAAATGTAAGTAGCCGGTGTTCATTTATCTTGGTTGCTGTGACTTTGTAGGTGTTTTTGCTCACTATGTGTGCGGTGTCATTTTCAAATGGTCATGTTTGATGTCATCTGAGTTTAACACGACACTGTGAGTCCTGTGCTGTCGGCGTTCGTGTACTTCAAGGAGAGAGAGAGAGAGAGAGGGAGCGATTGAATGTTCAGCATTGCTGATTTATCATCATTCATTTACACAGAGAAATTGCAGTAAACAGTAGCTTTTGACACATTTCACGTGACACATTTAGGTATCAGCTGTATGTTTTATTGTTGTTTATTGTTTAGTCAGTTTGGGTTGAGTTTTAAGAAGCTATTTTGACAGTATTAATTCTGTATATTTATTATTAAACAAGTGCACGTGGCGTTTGAGCACTTTTATTTATGGGTTAATATACTGAGATTAACGCTTAAGCTTCACATTGAATACATGCTTAGATAAAATTATACAGTTTCTCTAATTTAGATTAGCTACTATGGTTTTAGTGTGTATTAGACTTAACATATTTAAAATGTGTATGAATGATATTAGACTTAACATGTTTAAATGTGTATGAATGATATCTAGATGTTAAAATTCACGTTTAAAAGTACAAAAAAATACTAGTACAAAATTCCACATAGCACAATAAGAATGGCTTGTATAATCAGAGAGCAGCATAATTGGTTACAAAAATGTGTCATTTTTGATTGATAGGAGTTTTCAGATTTTTAACTTGATTTTATTAATCAGTAAAGCCTGAATTAGTTCAACTGCAGGTTGAAACTTTGATTTTACTTAAATTTCATTCACTATTTTCATTGCATAAACTACACTACCAATGTAGTATTTTGCATTCTACAAAGCATCTGATTTTCTTAGCTTTAATTAGAGATTGCACATTTTCAGTGTATTTCTTTCTTGAAAGTTTTTAAACTTTGAACTTGAGTTTGAAGTTCACAACAAACCAATTTACTCCATGTTTATGTGCAGAGATGCACTAATGATCGTAGCCTACAAAACTGCATGTGTTTTAAAACTCCACAGCAAGTGTTAAATTATTTAGCGCAATTTGTTTGCCCTGTTACTTAAGAGCTCAATAACAACAGTCAGCGGTGGGTAACGGATCGTATTAGTTTACAGGAATCTGGCACTGGGTCCCCAGAAGCACCTCATGCTGGAAACTTACTCTGGCCTGCTGGAGTTTATTCTGAGGAGTGAAATGTCACACTTGACATTTTTACGTTAAGACGTTTCACCACATAATTGAAGTGCTAGACGAATTTTGCACAGCATGATCTGTTTCTGCATATTCCATCTGATAAAGTAGCTCATATTCGTTTGATATCCTTGATTACAGGACACTAAAGTTAGTTTCAATGGTTGTTTATCAGTAAAACCTATTGAAAAGTAACTGAATTGCGAAGGAATATCAAAAAGAAGCAATCAATCATCATACAGACGGTAACAAGTGGTGCTGAGTTACCCAGAAGAGCATCAAAGAGTTGTAAAAGTGACGTTGCTTCTATTTCTAGGTTTTCAAGGAGCCCTTTCTCATGTGCCAAAGACGACATGATTCACTATCTCAGATGGACTGTTTTCCTGTGGATCGTAAATTCCATTCCTTTTACTTCAGGAATGGCAGTGAATGAGAGAATAGGTATGTATGCTGTCACCAAGAGCTCTGCACCAAGATGTTTGCTTATTCTTGTCCATTTACAAAAGGTTTGATTAGAAGAGATTACATCTGTTTGGTTTTTCAAGCCTTGTTCATCTCCGCAAAGAGGTCAATGTTGACTTCAGCGCTCTAGTGCAGAGCACCGCTGTCATCGCCGTTAATTAGCTCTCTGTTTTGGCTTTCTTGTTTGGTATTCTTGTATGCAAATGAATTGTTTGTGATGAAAGGCGTCTCGCCCTCCTTTAAGAAGCAGGGACTCTTGCACAGCTATTTGAAATTCCTTCCTGCGAGGACATGGCGTCAAGCCCTTGACCCGGGTGGCGTTAGTCAGAAAGCACCGGGACACATCCGCCGTGGTGTTATGTGTCCGATAGAATCGCTTTATCGGCCCCATTCAGATTAACCTGTGGCGGTTTAAGGAATATTATTGCACAGTGTAAATGCCCATGAATGAGAGTCGCCTGAACAAGAGGACAGGCAAGCAATATTTTTGCCAGCTGAGTGAATTGCTATCTCCCGTGATCCACTGTGCGAGCGTGACATCCAGGAAGAGATTTAGAGAGGATTTACAGCATGTGCTCCTTCTCCTTAAGAGTCGGCAGTTTGCCAGCAGATGTGCTGATTTTTGGAATTTCCTGTTAATGCTGTGTTTTGTGGGGGTGCGGCTGTGGATGTAGATATGTTTGTGTGTTTTTTTGCGTTTTTGTCTGTGTGAGCATCCTTCTTATTTGGTATGATTGTTGTTGATGAAGCAGAATTCGTTCTTCAGCAATATCAGGCTGCCAATGTTGACCGGGGCTAGTTGTCACATTGGGGTCACGTAGGGATGTGCAACGATTAATCGCGATTAATCGTTTGCAAAATAAAAGTCTGTTTACGTAATATTTTTGTGTGTTCTGTGTATAATAATTATGCATATATAAATACACACACATATATAAATTTAAGAAATAGATGCATGTTTAAATAAATATATATTTATATATATTTTATATATAAATATAACTATTATATATAAATATAACATTTTTCTTAAATATATACATGTATGTGTCTGTATTTATATACAGAACACACAAATATATTACGTAAACACAGACTTTTATTTTGCAAACGATTAATCACGATTAATTGTTGCACATCCCAGTAATTACTAATACTTATACTGAATTAAAACTTGGATACATTGACGCAAAAGTCAACTATATAAGGTGGATTTTGACTGAAATATTGAATTGTGTTCTCAGCATTGGGGTGTTTTAAATAAATATCAGGTTGGGGCAAGTTGTCGCGTTTTAAATTTTGTAATTTGCTTACAGTTTATAAATGTACAATATTTGTCAACCAAAACAATGGTTTGGGATGTTAAATTTTATATGTTTGCTGTTTCATACTTGTTTTACTGGTTCAGCTTCAATGAAAAGACTAGAGTGCAAAAGTGGGGTTTCGGAAATAAAAATCCTATTAATTTTCTCCATAGGGAAGTGATTTTTAACTTATAAACTGTTAAATTCAGACAGACTGTGAGCTACAAGGTTGTTAATTAATGTATGTTTTATTATTTCAACTTGTTTTTTTGTTTTGTTTATAATAATCAGAATTCTTGATGAAAATCTACATTACCCATGATTCTGAAAAAAATCCAGCAGGAATCACAACAAAAGCCTTGTCCAAATACCCACACTTGCCGTCTTTGCACTTGACCACTTGTCTACTTGCATGACGTATTTCCTGTATTTGGCTCAAGTGTTCAAGTGGGTGTGAAGAACTTCTGATTGCCCGATGGGACACGCTTATAGTCTTGTAAAAAATGCGAGCGTTTACAGCTTTTTATTATTATTATCAGTACTTTGCATTTTAAAATACACTTCTAAATGTCTGTTCAGTGGTGGCTATGCAACTAACATAAGACACTGTTTTAAAATTGTGGTGCTTCTTTTAGTGATAAAAAGCAGTTGCAAATGTTGTACAAAATACACATGGCCCACTTATCTTTGCATCAATAAAATGCGCAACACTTTATATTTTACTACCAAATTATATGTAATATATAATTAATTTAACTTACAGTCGTATGTTTTCCTTGACATCTTGCGATTTCGGGGCATGCAAGGTCCCAGACATAATACATAGTGGGATACGCTAGCCTCGAATACCGCTCAGAAGCGGTATTCAAGGTAGTGTGGGTTTAGTGTGCATTAAGGGCACTGCACTTGGGCATTTTTAAGACATGGGACAGTCTTGCGCACTTACTTCCTGTCGTGTGCACGAGCTCTCAAGTGGTCAAGACCGGAAGTGTGGGTATTTGTACAAGGCTCCGCCACTCACTCCCATGAAGCTTTGCGAATCATTATAATAGTCAGTCTTCCTAGGCTGTCAAACTACTTAAATATTTGTATATAAATATCCATGTTTTCCAATGAATGTGAAATATAGGTCTGGTTTCACAAACAGGGCTTAGATTAAGCCAGGATTAGGCCTTAGTTCAAATAGGATATTTAAGTATATTATATAAATGAGCTTTAGAAAAAAACATCACTGGTGTGCATCTTGAGACAAAACAATGGCACTGACATATTTTAAGACATGTCAGTCGAAGTTGCTTTCAGTTAAAGGTGCTAAAGAGGATATTTTCGTCGACTGAGAAACCAAAGACTGTCACTGAGTTTTTGAAATGAGCGCATGCGTAAGAACAACCCCCCTCCTTTCGAGGGAACGCCTCCCAAAACTCGTGCACAAGTATTGGAACACGAGTGTTTACCACCGGCATTCGCTGTGTCGTGTTAGTGGATTCATTATGTCGGACTCACCGCAGGTAACTCATAATCTGCAGTTGTTACTCCTGTCTCCTGACAAAAACATTGCCTGTGGAGTGTGGAAAGTTACTGGAGCGCGCAGCCACGCTCGTCTCTCACAAGGAACGTCACGGCAGTGATTGACAAGGCAGAGGGCCAATCGTTTACGCGATCATCGCATAAACGATTGGCCCGCTTGTCAATCGCTGATGTTTTTAAGGCCCTACCTTGTGCACAGATGATGTATATTAATATTATTCCTTTCAGTGCACCTAATAAATAGTCTTTTATCAGTTAGTAAAGACAGTTTCAAGTAATATTGCAAAAAATGTATAAAACAAATCCTCTATAGTACCTTTTAAAATGGCTCAAACATGAGTTTTAGTCTGGGACTTGGCCTAAGCCTTGTCTGTAAAACCAGGTGATATTGTTTTATATACATAATCAGCATCTTTAAATCAATAGTTTTATATTCGTCCTTCATCTTTTATTTTGATTGTCATTTGCAGTTCTTCATAGAATTGTACTTTTTTCCTACTTAAAAGCATTTAAGTATGCAGTCTTAATAACTTTTGTTTTTTTGTCAGATTTTCAAATACTTAAATTTTTTGATTCAAATCAAATTTTTAGTTCATCTTTTATGAATGTATAAAACATTGGTGTCCGACACACCATGAGCCTGCAGAGTGTAGTGTACACCGTGAGTTTTTAAAAGCTTAGCTTAAAGGTGTGCTATAAATGAATAGTGCTCATAAAGTCTGTTGAGGTGGTATTCTCACCTGAAACTAAGTAGCGGCTTGAACCTGGAAAGGTATTTGATGCATCACGACTAAACAAGCGGATAGGCTGTTTAACTCTTTCCCCGCCATTGACGTAATTTTTCAGCAATCCACGGTTTTCACTGTTTTAAGGTAGTAGGGGGCGCTATTATGCATCTTCTGAAAGAGTACAGAATCTCCGGATCTCAAAACAGGTGAAAAAGGAGCGGAAACAAGCAATATTGCTTATGCACATGTAAAATAATGCGATCGTCAAACATTCAACGGCATATAAATCAAAACTGCCTAATGTTAATGAATGAAATGTTGACCCAGGAAGAGGTATAGGACTGTGCAAGCTTTGGGGGTGTTGATGAACACAATCTACTCAATTTATGTTTTGGTAATCTTTCTTTCTGGCTCTGTTCTTTATTTTCATATATTGCATGTTCAGATAGTCATACATTAAAATATTCTGGGGGTGCTGGCAGAAGCTGGCAACGTTTTAAAAAACACTGGTGAGGAAAAATTGAATGGTAGATTTCCACTGTGACAACTAACCTTCTCTAATGAACTATCCCCCGGTTTCACAGACAAGGCTTAAACTAGTCCTAGGCTAAAATGCATGTTTGAGCTGTTTTAACTGAAGGAAACCTGGACTGACATATCTTGAAATATGTTAGTGGCATTGTTTTGTCTCAAAATGCACACCAGTTATGTTTATAAAAGCTACTTACATGTCCTAAATCCTAATCCTGGCTTAATCTAAGCCCCGTCTGTGAAACCATATATATATATATATATATATATATATATATAATATATATAATATATATTCAGCACCCCCAGAATATTTTAATGTATGACTATATATAATATATATATAATATATATATAGTGGTGTTAATATTTATTTATTTATTTTATTTTATTTTATTTTCTGTGCAATAACTAGCCGAGACTTGAAGTAATGTGCCTATACAAAACGTTGACCTGTGAAAAAATTGACCTGTGGAGTAAAGTGTGAGAAATATAAGTTCAATAAGCTAAAACATTACCAATTCAGTTGCTTCATTAATGTATAATATTCCTCTCCCCTGCAGATCATACATGTCCACCCTTAAAGCTGGAGGAGATATGGCATACCAGTGTGAACATTCACAGAGAATTCACAGGTACAAACAAAGATACTGTATAAACACATAGAAATCAAACACAGCTCATCCTTATGCAGTGCTGTTAACCATCAAACTGGCTGTTTAAAACATCCCTAATGTTGTACATGGCTGAAGCTGACAGAGCAGTTTATACAGTTAATGTTGCATTTCCTAAAGGAAATGCCAGTTTTTGCAAGCCAGCTAAAGAATACTGTTGTTGGTAAGCTTAATTTTTAAGATTTGATTCTGTGAAATACAGCATCAGTTCAGAGTTTTTGCTATCCGTTGGCTGCACATAAGAATCAATCAACAGTCACTGTGTAAAGATGCATATACTCTACCAATCAAAAGTTTATGGTTGGTAAGATTTTTCAGTGTTTTTGAAAGAAGTGTCTTATGCTCACCAAGGCAGCAAATTTGATCAAAAATACAGTAAAAACTGTAATATTTTCTTTTTTTTTTTTAATATATATGTGATGGCAAAGCTAAGTTTTCTAGCATAATTTCTCCAGTCTTTAGTGTCACATGATCCTTCAGAAATCAATCTAATATGATGATTTGGTTCTCAACAAACATTTTGAAAAATTTGTGAAATAGAATTTTTTGTGACATTATAAATGTCTTTAGTGACAGTAAAGACATTAATAATGTCACAATTTCTATTTTATCAATTTAATGCATCCTTACTGAATAAAAGTATAGACTTTTATCCCCCCCCCCCCCCAAAAAAAAAAAAAAAAACTTAACTGAACAGTGGTGTTAATGGTTAAATAGAGAGCAAGAAAGGAAAGACCAACTATTTAATATACAAGTATACATATATTAGTATATGCAAATATCATAATGCCATCATTGTATGTTAATGACAGGTTTCTGTCATTAATTACTCACCCTCATGTCGTTCCAAACCTGTAAGACCTTTGTTCATCTCCGGAACAAAATTAAGATATTTTGGATGAAATCTGAGAGGTATTTGTCTCCTCCATAGACAGCAATTTAACCATCACTTTCAAGGTCGGTGTTCTGATGTAGAACCTGAAAGCACTGAACGTAAACAGTATAATATCATGTCGATATTAAGATATTATTAAGATATTTTTGATGAAATCCATGTGTTTTTATTTTCTTCTTTAAATGTCCCATAGAAAGCAGCAAAATTACCACATTCAAGGTCCAGAAAAGTAGTAAAGACATCATTAAAATAGTCACCATGACTTCAGTGGTTCAAACTTAATGTTATGAAGCGACGAGAACAATTGTGCGCAAAAACAAAACAAAAATAACAACTTTATTTAACAATTTCTTCTCTACCCTGTCATTCTCCTGCGCAGTTTACATTGAAGACACATTGCAGAGCTTCCGTGTTTACGTATAGCATTTCTCAGGAGCAAATTACCCTCCTCCATCCCCAGCTCCTCCTCTCGTCAGTCAGGATTTAGCCTTATGATTTCCCTGAATCCGCGGTCACACTAGACTTTGAACGTGCAAAATTTTTTCGGATGCTGTAACGGTGGTGATATGACGTCACGGTCTACAGCGTCTTTTTTATAAACATGGGTTATTGCTGCTCTCCCTGCTCTTATCCATGCTAGGCTGCATGGATGCGCAGGGAGTTCTTGAACAGAACCATACCGCCAATACAAACTCTATGCATTATCAATCATATTTGACGATATTGGTCCCGACAGAAATATCTTAATTTGTGTTCTGAAGATGAATGAAGGTCTTACGGGTTTAGAATGCCTTAAGGGTGAGTAATTAATGACAGAAATTTAATTTTTGGGAGAACTAACCCTTTAAGTGTAAAGTAAGTATAAAGTGTATCGGAACAATGTGCCTAAAGGCTGAAATCATCTACAAAATGTACAAATTGCATAACTTTAATATTTAGAGGTTTATGACAGGCCCTAAACCAGAATGTTTTATGAATAACAATACAGTGATGCCATGCTAACACTAATCATTGCCCATAAAAGACTACAAATGTGTGTTCAGCAGTTTGTATGGGACGACATTTAGTGAAAATCTCTTTAGCCTGAAGCTAAGATTGTTCCTTTAGCAGAACATGGTGCTTACAGCTCTAAGGTCATGTTTTCAATTCCCCAAATGTTTACACTCAAATGTATTTTACGTTTCTTTTGACAGGCAAATGCATAAATGTAATGTATGTTTTTCTTTTTCTCCTTTTGTTTACAGGATTCGATTTAGCCGAGAAGTTCCTTCTCAGAAAAGGCATGGTGACGGATGACAGGCTGTTGTTTAGACTGGGGAGTAAACCCCTGTTTAAACCAACAGAGTAAGTTCTGCAAATGTTGATGAGGTTTTGATATTGTGCCTTTTATTTTTCCACTCGCACATCAATCAGATGGTCGTTTTGTCTGAAAACGGTGTACAGCTAACTGTGACGGCTAAGCTGGAAGTTATTGCAGCAAATGTGCATATCCATATGGATGTTTACGTAGTTTGGACGTGATCGATGATGTGCAGAATCTTCTCGCATCTGGAGAGCAGAAAGTAGGACAGTTCCTTGCAGAATCAGTGCTTCGATGAGCATGTTATGATGGGAGTTTGAATTAAAGCCCACATCCACATGTTGCGTGTTTTGGTTCGCCTTTCTGACAGATTCTCATATAAATCACCATGAGAGAGAGCGCAGGTCGCTTAGCTGAACAACTGCATTCTCGGAGCGGTTCGCACGAGCTTCCACCGCTCAAGTTTTGATAACACGCCAGGCCGTTATTGGGTTCCTGCAGAGCAAACCGATATTTTCTCATGGTGTAAGCTTGCTTTCACTTCAGCTGATATCCGGTGGAAGACTAGGTACATGTCGCGTACGCTTTTAATGGTGTGTTGACATGGAATGACCCAGATATGGCAAGCTCGCTGAGATAATTCCCCTCGCATTGGCTAATAAGGATAAACTGTGAGGTGAGCCGTGAGACATGTTGAATAATTTGGACAGAATTAATTTGCAGACCGTGGGCAGTGGGCTCGACCAAGGAGAAAGAGAGGTGACTGTAATGGAGTGCCGCCTAGAAGAGAAATCAAGCTGTAATAGGGAATCATGTCCTGTATATTAATTGCCTTAAAATGACTCTAATAACTTACAGCTCAAGGGTGACACCAAGTTCAAAGAAGGCTTCTATGTTAGTTAGACACTGCTGGTATGTTTAATCTACATATGACAGCATTGGACATGTATGCATGTTGTGTACGCTGTGTTCTGTCAAGGTCAGTTGTTCAGACCACAAGAACCCACGGCATATTCATGAATCCAAAGAGCTCAAATGAGTTCAAATTGATGTTCAAAAGAACTCCTTTGTAGTTTGCTGAAAAACTGGTGGGATTGGTGCACTCCAGACAGAGTTGGAGTTGGGAAGTCTGAGATTGAAATTGAAATTCTCTATTTCTGACTTCAAAGCATTCCAAAGTCGGCCATACGTCATGGCCAAACATAAACAAAATAGGGTGGTGCCATGACTGATTATGTTAATTATGACAGAAACAAAAAATGTTTTTGACTAAAAACATCTGACAAAAAGTGAAAAAAAAAAAAAAAAAATGTTATCATTACATTTTGTAACTCATTACACATTAAAGCATGTCTCTAGCAAGACCTAGATTTTGGGTTTGTTTCCTAGGGAATTCATAAAATGATCAAGTACAACTTGAATGCAATCTGCTTTGGATAAAAGCATCTGCCAAATGCATTTAGAAATAGGCTGCATTTGTAATTTTGGTTTCATTGTGATGCTGTGAGCATTTCATATTTAATATTTTTTGACTAACAATTTGAAATTTGTTTTCTTAGATGTATAGTGTCTGGCACACTGAAATCAATTGTAGGTGGGATGAGTGAACTTACATCAAATTTAAAATTATGTGCTTCTGTTTCGGGGTTGATGGTTCTACTTTTCAAAGTCTAATGTCTGTTCTTGAGTACCATTCCAGTGGTTATTTTCATGTAGGAAGTAGGAGAATTCTGAGTTGAGAGTTTTCTGGAACACAGCTTTATTTTCCTGTCTTTTAATGCACAGTGGACACAAACCTATTATCATTTATTTAAAGAGTTAGTTCACCCAAAAATGAAAATTCTGTCATCAATTACTCACCCTCATGTCGTTCCAAACCTATAAGACCTTTGTTCATCTTCGAAACAAAATTAAGATATTTTTGATGAAATCTGAGGCATCTGTCTCCTCCATAGACAGCAATTTAACCACCACTTTCAAGGTCGGTGTTCTGACGTAGAACCTGAAAACGCTGAACATAAACGGTGTAGGAGAATGACGCAGAAGAGAAGACATTGTTGAATAAAGTTGCTATTTTTGTTTTGTTTTTTACGCACAAAAAGTTTTCTCATCGCTAAAATTAAGGTTGAACCACTGCGTGGACTATTTTAATGATGTCTTTACTACCTTTCTCGACCTTGAAAGTGGTAATTAAATTGCTGTCTATGGAGGAGCCAGATTTCATCTCTCGGATTTCATCAGAAGTATCTTAATTTTTGTTCCGAAGATGAACAGATGTCTTAGGGGTTTGGTTTGGAATGACATGAGGGTGAGTAATTAATGACAGAGTTTTCAGTTTTGGGTGAACTAACCCTTTAAGAAAGATAGCACAGGCATGCTTCCTTAGCAAAATATAATTGTTGTAAAATACAGATTATTTTGATGGAAATGATTTCAACCATGAATTAAATAATGAACTATATTACAATTTATTGAACACTGGTACACTACCATTCAGAAGTTTTGTGTGTGTGTGTGATTTAGAAAGAAATCTCTTTTGCTCCCCAAGGCATTTATTTGATCAAAAATAAAGTAAAATGATTTTTCATTCTTCTGTGTCACACGATCCTTCAGAAATCATTCTGATTTGCTGATTCTGTACCCAGGAAATATTTCTATTATTATTTATTATTGTTATCAATGCTCAAAACAGTTGGGTTTTGTAGAAACCATGATATGTATTTTTTCATGATTCTTTGAAGAATGGAAAGTTCAAAAGAACACTATTTATTTGAAATATAAATCTTTTGTAACATTATAAATGTCTTTACTGTAACTTTTGACACTTAATCAGTGTCCTTGCTGATTAAAAATAATTGTTCCCTCCCAAAAAGCATTACTGTCCTCAGACATTTAAACTGTTCTTTAAGGTTGACCCTTTCTTGTGATATAATTACTGTACCACACAGCCGCTCATTGCTTTAGGATACGGTTCAAGATTAAGACAAAGCATTTGGACACTTTCAGTATGCTCATAGTTAATGTGATGTGCTACATCTGTGTAAACTTAAGGAGAACTGACTACATAAATCCATTAAAAATGTCCCTGGGACCAGTTAGTTAAATGTAATTGCTAGAGGAGGTTCTGAGAAAAGGTCTGGGGTAATTTGTTTTCGCAAATGCCACCCGGTTTGATAATTTATCTAAAGCAATAAGATTAATACATTAAGTGTCCAAAAGTCCAATATTTTGGGGCTACTATATCCTAATATGGAAAAACACTGTGCATTACGCACTAAAGGAGTACATTGTTTAAGGTTTATAGGCCATTTGTTAATTTGTGTTTCATCATAGTCTTTAGTTTTTATTCTCTGTGGTTTCAAGCACACCTGCTGGGTTGGCCACAGAGATTCGCAGAGCACCCAATGGACATCTCTTGTACCTCCATACATTTCACCAGTGAAAAATAACACCATGTCATCTGCACAGGGAAAGGGAGGATATTTTTAGCGTTTTTTTATACAACTGTAAACACACCGTTTGCTCCCTGGGACCCTGAAAGGACCGTGGGTCAGATGATTTGCGATCTGTTGCTCTATCTAGCGCTTGGTGGTCAGCGGCCTGCTGTGGGGCTTTCTCTCTGCCGCTCAGACCGGCCCTCATGGACCAACTGTGAGTCTCCTTGACTGGAGGTGGAGGGCAGTTTTGGGGTACGAGAATGCCAAGTTGTCTACCCGGACCCCCATACAGACGCATACACACACCGCGCCAGACCTCAATTAAGCTGAACTCTGACAGGTGATGGCGTTAGTCAGCTGGAGGTGTCAGGGGGTGCAGAAGAGGGGTCAAAGAGCCCCCAGAACAAACTCCAAACATCTCTCACTTTACTCGCAGGAAATGCAGCTGGGCCAGTCATCCAGTTGATACGGTCACATGGAAAGAGAAGGCTCCACTACCCCAGACTATTTTCCATTAGTTGTTTCACAGATGATTCTGCTAAGATGTGTTAATTGCGTGTTTGGTATTCATTTTTATGAGAAGCAAGGAGCGTGGGAACGATCTGAAAAGTGTTGGGGGAAGCGCAATATAAAGCTTATGAGCTTTGCTCATGAATATTAATTGTGTGACTTGATGTTTGCCCATTAGTCCTGAGTTGATGTTAATAAAAGGCACTATCTATAGTCGGCATACTGCACATTTATTCAGTTCACTGCTACGGCTGAATCTTCTGAGGCTTGTTCTTTGTCTTAAAGTTGCCGTTTCTGTGTGGCCGACTAATTTTATTCTTTTTTTTTTTTCGTTTTGGCCAAAATTAAACTCTTAAAGGTGAAGTCTGTAGTGTCTGTGCCACTATCAGCACAAAGCTGGCTCATATGCAATTATAAGTTTGGGGTAGCATTTTGTACCCATTGACTATGGAAGACTTGTGGAATGTTTTATTTATTTATTTATTTATTTATTTATTTTTCAGTGCTTTGTAGTGCCAGTAGTAGCACACAATTTTTCACTCTTCACTGACTTTTATAATTAGGGCTGTCAAGCGATTAAAGATTTCAATCTAATTATTTACACAATGTGGCGATTATCTAACTAATTATTCGCAAATTAATCGCACATCTAATTTGGCTGGGAATTACCCCCAAATGATATTCTAAAGTCATTGTGTTAAATGAGAAAAGCATCAAATAGACATTACAAAAAGTAGCTTTAGAATTTTTTTTTTTTTAATTCGATTTAACAGAATTTATAACACAAAATTTTAGGTTTCAGTGGCTATGAGGGTGAGTAAATGATATAATTTTCATTTTTGGGTAAACTATAATTTTAATGTTTTTTTTTATTCATATGGAAATATGATTTTATTTATTTATTTATTTTTTATTTATTTTTTTTTACTGAAATGATACTCTAAAATAAAAAAAAACTAAAACTGCCAGTAGGTGAAATGTCGTTAAATGTCTAAATGAGTAAGTCATTGGGCCCTATCTATACACCCGGAGCAATGCGACACCAGGCACCACGCAAGTGTTTTTTGCTAGTTTCAGCCCCACGCAGTTATCATTTTCATGTCCAACGCCACGTTGTTTAAATAGCAAATACACTCATGCCCATCTGTTCGCCCATGCATGCTGGTCTGAAAACAAGGTGTGTTCAGGTGCATTGTTGACGTGTTGTTAATTCGAGGCAACTGAAAACGACTGTGCCATTGACCAACAAAAACCTGGTCTAAAGTCAATGGTGCTATATAGCTATAATATAGTATTTTTTGTTGTTGTTGTTATTTAAAGGGTGCGTTAATAATATGTGCCTATGCGTCAGGTTGAGGGTGTCTATATTCCACCATGTAAATAGCGAATCTGCCATGGTGCAAGTAGGGCTGCACGATTAATCGCATGCTATTCTCACGCGCATTTCGTCAGTAAAGCCGGTTCCCTGATTACCGCTAAATCGCCATCACCTGCTTTTAAACGGAGCGCCTTTTAATAGACAGAGCCGTAGTTCACAGACAAGCCACGCAATATCGCGTTCATTATCGCAGGCGATTCATCTGCGATATGAACGCGATATTGCGTGGCTTTTCAGTGATCTATGGCTCTGTCTATTAAATGCCGCTTCATTTGAAAGCAGGTGATGGCGATTTAGCGGTAATCAGGGAACCGGCTTTACTGACGAAATGCGCATGAGAATAGCATGCGATTAATCGTGCAGCCCTAGGTGCAAGTGCACCTGGCTTTTAAAGGGAATGGGAGATGACACTCTGATTGGTTTATTGCACGTTTATGCCTAAAACACTCCCATGACTGATTAACAGACTAGGAACAACCCTTTTTAAACATGCCAACCAAACTAGCAAAAGCGTTAAACTGGCAAAAGTGGATTCAGAAAGTGCACCTGCGTCATGCGCTTCAGACCATGTGCTTAGATTGTTAAAATAGGGCCCACTGAGTCATTCATTCATTTATTCATTCAATTTGTTCAAATGACTGATACATTCAGGAATTAAGTAAATGGCTCCCTTTATGAATGGACCATTAAATCATTGGTTCACCTGATTGAGTCACTCAAAATGTGGATTCATTCAGAAACCAAGCACTGCGTTGTTTTGCTGAGTGATGCAGAACAGTTCTGCACTGGCTTTATAGGATATATATTTTTATTGGCAAAATTGAGCAAAAGCAGACAATATTGTGTCTAAAATATGACACAATATTAACTTCTTATTTATTGAACTGTTTTATAATATATTAATCAAAATGTGGGACACTTTAGTCGTTATGTTGTGTTGTGTTGTGCATGGTTGAATAAACTTATGGCTACTGTGAGATACTTTTTGTTGCAATGGCAGCATTTATTTGCTTAATCTGAATGTTCAGAGATTATTTTAAAATGGGCTGCGTTAGAGTGTTACATCCCATCATATTTGGCATATGGCCTCTGATGTCCTCATTTAACAGCTCAGTGATGAAGTGAATTGATGTCACGGTGCCCAGGTTGGTGTGCTTCGAAACACTGCCCTCACTTATGAGGTCTCGCTCAGCACAAGTCCATTCCACCGGCTGGTCGTATTAAGTCTAATTTAGGGTTGTAGTCATAAAATCAATTACTCAGCAAATCCATAAGTCTTTGTCTTGTTTTAAGTTATTGTTGTAAGTGTATCTTTTTCCTTTTTTTAGATAAATGTTAGATGGAATTCTCTTGGAATCCTCTAGACTTTCCAAAACTTCACGAATCTCTTTCTTCACTACAAGGTGAATTGACAACTGAATTTAGCTGCAGTGTGCATTCTTTTTGCACTTAACATATCTTCTGAAACCATAAGGTTTTTTTTTTTTGAGAAATATATTAAAGTTTAAGGCATTATTCAAAATCTTCTCACGCCTTCCACACATTTTTCTTTGTGTTCCACGGTATCTTAAGGGTAAGTAAATTACAATTTTCATTTCTGAGTGAAGTATGCCTTCGAGTTAGCCAACCAAATGCGTTTGAAAATTTTGTGGTCAGTTTTAGTCATCCGGCCATTGTCCCAAAATACGTCTTGACTAGTTTCCCATAAGCCTCTCTCTTGTGTCTTCCTCTTATCCAAAAGCATTTGATCTTGCAGCATGTAAAGTCAGAGTGTATATATCATTTTAATAATGTGCATTTTCCCTATTCAGCCTGTGAAAGCTGGAGACACACTATGCAGACGTGCCTAGAGAGAATAAAGAATGATCTATTTGAACAGAAACTCATTTTCAGCCTGTCTCTTGCAAGTCTGCTCTCTATCTCTCTCTCTCCCTCTCTCTCTCATTCTCTTTTGTCCTTTTAAAGTATTCATACATGAGATTTCCCCATTGTCAGTTTTCCTGATTGTGTTTGATGAAGTGCCAGTAAATTACCAAATAGTGTGTGAAAGGAATGAAAAAGGAAAATGGGGAGTAATTCTTTTTGTAACACTTACAGTTATGAGATTCACTCAAAAATGTAATATTATTCCTTCAACAATTTTAATAACCAGATAGAAGCTTCAAAAGTTTAAAGCATATTTTTAGTGTCTTGTTCCTTGAGTTTGCTTTTAGTCACAGCTACTGAAGTTCATTTAGACCAATGAAAACATCTCAGTGGTTTCAAACAATAGGGCAGGGTAGGCGAGTTCGGTCCTAGAGAGCCGCTGTCCTGCTGAGTTTAGCTCCAACCTTAATCAAACACACCTGAACAAGCTAATCAAGCTCTTCAGGATTACTAAGGCTATAGGTTTTTTTTCAGGGTTAGAGCTAAACTCTGCAGGACAGCGGCTCTCTAGGACCGAACTTGCCTACCCCTGCAATAGGGTGATCTCCTGTTATGAATGGACACATTTACATTGTTTTTGATCTGATGAACACTACAGAAAAAATATTAGTGCACTGGCATTCATGTTCTCCTCAGTATAAGTTATTGAAGCTAATAACACACAGGTTAACTGTCATTTCATATATAATATGTTGCTTTTAATATTTAGTAACTGTTAAATGACAAATGATTGAAAATAGCACTTTACTGCTGAACTGAAGCAATAATCAAAGATGTTTTTCTAGAACGTTCTTGTTAGGAAGTCTGATTCCTTTAGTTATTTTGTCTCGGCAGTTCCTATACAGTACCATTTCATAAACAATTTCATTTAATATCACTGTTGATGTCTTTCTCGTTGTATGAGGTACTGTATTTAATTAAATGCATATGTTTGTCACTTATTTTCTTACATAAAGGGTGTTTCTGGTGGAATTACTTGTATTTTATTTTTTAGAATTAATTTAAAGGATTAGTTCACTTTCAAATTAAAATTTCCTGATCATTTATTTACCCCCATGTCATCCAAGATGTCCATGTCCTTCTTTCTTCAGTCGAAAAGAAATTAAGGTTTTTGATGAAAACATTCCAGGATTTTTCTCCATATAGTGGACTTCAGTGGACCCCAAACGGTTGAAGGTCAAAACTGCAGTTTCAGTGCAGCTTCAAAGCATTTTACACGATCCCAGATGAGGAATAAGGGTCTTATCTAGAGAAACCATCGCTCATTTTCTAAAGAAAAAAAAAAATTATATACATTTTAACCATAAATGCTCATATTGAACTAGCTCACTTCTTCTTCTCTATTTGAATTCCAGCAGTGTAGACACTGCTAAGTGTATTACTGCCCTCCACAGGTCAAAGTTTGAACTAATTGGTATATACTTGCACTAGCATATTGTATATGACAATTTAGTTCAAACTTTGACCTGTGGAGGGCAGTTCTATGGTTAAAATGTATAAAAATTTTTTTTTTTTTTTAGAAAATGAGCAATTGGTTTCTCTAGATAAGACCTATCTAGATAAAATCCTGGAATGTTTTCATCAAAAAGCTTTATTTTTTTTCGACTGAAATAAGAGGGACATGGACATCTTGGATGACATGGGGGTGAGTAAATTATCAGGAAATTTTAATTTGAAAGTGAACTAATCCTTTAAATTGAATAAAAGGACCCTGAGAAGTATTCACTGGAGTAGGGTAACAGATAGACCTGGTCTATTACCGTTCAAAAGTTTGGAGACAGTAAGATTGATTATTTATTTATTTTCTTTAAGAAGAAATGAATACTTTTATTTAGCAAAGATTCTTTAAATCATTCAAAAGTAACAGCCAATACATTTTGAACTTTCTATTCATCAAAGAATCCTGAAAAACTGTATCACGGTTTCCACAAAAATATTAAGCAGCACAACTGTTTATTAATATTATTTCACAATAACAATAATATTTCACAGTTTTACTGTTTTTACTTGACATTTTATTCAAGCCTTAATTGGTAAGTATAAGAGACTTACTTACTCTTTCTTACTGTTGTGTCTCTTGTCTAAAGATCTGTGTTCCCAAATGGACTTTCTCATGAATACTCCATTATTGCCACGTTCCGGCTCAGAAAAACCACAAAGAAAGATCGCTGGTTTGTTCTGCAGATCTTTGATAAAAGTGGAGATACACAGGTATGTAAAAGATCCAAGAATTTAGATTTTATTTCTTTTTTTTTAATCTGTAAAATAGACATTGATCAATCAGGGTTTGCTCAAAACCAATATCTTCTGCAAGACTGACAAAATGATCATTATTTAAATGGTACTCTTTTGCAAAGTCAATCTCTTCTGACTTCAGTCAGCTTATCTCATTAACTGTCTTAATGAGCCACTAATGTTCATCTCTTTTTTCCTACTTCATTTAGGTGTCATTAATAGTGGATGGGGCTAAAAAAACAGTAGAGTTTTTAGCTCAGGGTTTTCTGAAGAACAGCCTCCTGTACATCTTCAAGAACCGAGACCTTCATGCCCTCTTCGATCGACAGTTTCACAAGCTGGGCGTTTCTGTCGAGAGCAACGCCGTCTCCATCTACCTGGACTGCAAATTAATTGAACGTCAGGTGACCGCTGAAAGGTCTGGCATGGAAGTCAGCGGACGCACCTTCATCACCACTCGAGTGGAGGATGGACGTCCTGTGGATGTGAGTTTTGGACAGAGGTTCTCATCATTGGTCGTAAATGAGGCTACACTCAGTCGCTAAAGCTGAATATGTATGCAAACGCTTGGTACAGTTAGTGAATGTGAAAGCTCCCTCAACCTATGATGGAAAGCACTTATAGATTAAGGGAACTTCACTAACTTAAGTCTGAACCTGATGCAGGTCAAAATTGAATAAGGTTTACTGAAAATCTGTTGTATTCATTTATCAGTTATGTGTGTTCATGCAAATAAATGTCAGTTTTACCTTTGCAGATTGAGCTTCAAGAGATTCTGATCTTCTGTGATGCTAGAATAGCCGACCTGGACAGATGCTGCGATTCTCCTGGAGTTACGGTAAGATGTTCAGGTTTATGGTGCTGCACTGTTCATGATACAGACTCTGTGATCCTTCCTAACTGACTGTAAACTAAGCCCATAATTTTCTGCACTAAACTTGAAGGCTTGGCATATTCATAAAATAAAATCTCAGCAGGCCAGTCACATTTTAACACTGCTTTGGAATAACATTATTCTTTCAGGGAATGTGTGAAAGATTGAACTGTCCCTTTTTGTTTTATCAGTTGTGTTTTCAAAGGCTCTGTTCCAAAATCAAGTGAGCTACCTTGCCGTCTACTGCCTACATTGACAGCTTCCTCGCAAGGGCTCATGTGGTGGTTTTGTTTGAGTAATAGACTAAAGTTTATGGCATTGTCTGAAAATTTCAGTTTTTGGTGTATATTTATAATAATCTTTCTCATTTCCTTTGCTGTTTTCAGTGTTTTTAAATTTTTTTTTTTTTTACTGATCTCATTGCAGTGCATTATGGGATTTGTTCTCTGTGACAGATATATTTACATGTATTCATTTAGGAGACGCTTTTATACAAAGCGGCTTACAATTGAGGAATACAAGAGATTCATCATAAAGAGGCAATAAACCCAAGAAGTGCCAGTAATACAAAGTTTCAGCCATCACTCAGGATAGTCCAAGCTAGAATAGGGAAGAATAAGAAATGGTGAGAACATAGAAAAAGTAATATAGTGAAGTAAATAGTGAAATAATTTATTTTATTTATTTATTAAGGGTTAGTTCAGCCTAAAATTAAAATGAAGTCATCATTTACTCACCCTGGTGGTGTTCTAATGCCGAATGCCCTTCTTTCTTTTATGGACCAC
Organism: Chanodichthys erythropterus; assembly: GCF_024489055.1. Taxonomy (NCBI): domain Eukaryota; kingdom Metazoa; phylum Chordata; class Actinopteri; order Cypriniformes; family Xenocyprididae; genus Chanodichthys; species Chanodichthys erythropterus. The sequence goes on from NC_090225.1 coordinate 33,912,469, forward strand.
AAAAGGAGAATTAAAAAAAAAAAAAAAAAAAAATGTCCCGTTTACGCTTGTCCATATAATGGCAGTGAATTAGTGACCAGCGTCAAGCTTTTTAAAAAAGACACAAAAGTATCATAGAATGATCCCATGTGACGTGCCGTATATTTCAAGTGTTCTGGGGTTATACGATAGGGTTTAGTAAAAAACAAATAGAAATTGAATGTATTATTATTTAACAATAATTATTTAAATAATAATTTCTAGGCATTGTAATTTATGCCATGTTTTTGTTAATTTTGATTTCTCACAACTTGTGTGCTTTATCTGGGCAAGACGGAGTAAACTGCAGCGCTAATGGGGTCTCACGAACACTCATGTCTCTCGGCTGTGCATAGAAGACCAATGGCCAAGGTCAAGAATTTCATTAAATAATACATTAAAGGGTTAGTTCATCCTAAAATGAAATTTTTGTCATTAATTACTCACCCTCATGACGTTCCAAACCCGTAAGACAGGGGCGCAGGAGACATTTTCAAAGTGGGGGGGACGAAACTGCATGTGGGGGGGGGGGGGGGGGGGGGGGGGGTTAATGACTAAATGTACATGTAAATTACCACGGGCGGTGCACATGTGCATACGTCTTTCCACGCTCATGGGCAAAGGAGCTTCTTTGAAAGGCTGAGCGGAATGCGGGAAATGAAGTATGCCCGGGCCTTAACCGCCTTACATTGTAATGGACTGGAGCCATTACAATGTAAGTTTCTCGGTTTCTGAATGGACAGTTTGGCTTTGATTGACAAACGCTAACGTGTCGGGCATGATTTATATATCATGACCTGTCCTAAAACGTTAGCATGCTCTGATCGATTGCTTGGAGATTGTGTGTTTCTCCGTTCGAGAGTGCATTTCCTGTTCACATTCGTGACAAAACAGTTGACTATTTACGAACGAAAGCTCACAGAAACGTGAAAATGGTCTCATTTGAAAGAAAATATCCTAAGCTAAAAGATGATATAGCCTAGTTTGACTGATTGAAGCCCTTATCAAAAGTGCGGGGGTCGATTTCTCTCTTTTCAAAACTGTGGGGGTCCTGACCCCCCGTCCCCCGTGTCAACGGCGCCCCTGCCGTAAGACCTTGGTTCATCTTCGGAACACAAATTAAGATTTCTGACCTCCCTATACACAGCAACACCATAACCAATTTCAAGGCCCAGAAAGGTAGTAAAGACATTGTTAAAATAGTCCATGTGACCACAGTGGTTCAACCTTAATGTTATGAAGCGACGAGAATACTTTTTGTGCGCAGAAAGAAAAAACTAAAATTGTGACTTTATTCAACAATTTCTGTTGATGGTATAAACAGGTTGTACAGCGTCAGCCATTACTGAGCTGGTGTTCTGACGTAGAACCTGGAAGCACTGCATTGCGGTTACAACAACATAGGGGATGTTGTTTTTTTTTTTTTTGTTTTTTTTTGGTGAACTATCCCTTTAAGTGCTCATGGATGGAAGAGTTCTCAGATGCTTCTTGAAAATTGTTTGGAATTGGCTATCTGGATGGGGTTTGGAAGATCATTCCACCAGCACGAAATGAAAATGTTCTCGAGAGTGATTTTGTGCTTCTCTGTGATGGCACCACAAGGTGCCGCTCACTTACCGACCGCAGGTTCCTGGAGGGCATGTAGACAAATCAGAGAGTCCTGTGGTCTTTCTGCAGGCAAGCACCAATGTCTTGAACCTGATGCGCCCGGAGGCCAGTACAAATAGATAAACAGCTGTGTGATATGGGCTCTTTTGTGTTTGTTGCCTCAGAATTTGGCCTAAAGAATGTATTCTACCTTTTGAAACTGTCTTAAAATGCTGTTCACATAGGCATTGATGTAGGTTTTGGAACAGAGCCATAGCAATATCCGTGTATTGTTCTTGGACTGAATGTTTCTACTGTGGACAAAGCCCTTGAGGGCATCCTTTTAGCTCGAGTTGCTCCGGTCAATAATTTCTGATTAATTAAAGGCAACATACTGTCTTAAACGATTGGATTAGAGAAAATCCACATCCCTGCTCAATGTTGTAATTGGTACATGGTCTTTACAATTGTGTGCTAATCCCCCTTCTCAGCATTTGGGATAATGTTTCCTTAGCATTTTCCACATGGAAGTGGAATGGTCCAAGTGGCCAACAGGGCCGGTCACATAATTAGGCAAAACATTCGACCATCTCTTTTGGGGCCACAGTTTACTGAGCCAGCTTTATTGGGGTAAGAGTAGGGATGGGGATATTAAGATTCCAGTCGTGAATCTGTACTAATAAATGTATTAAAAAACAGTAGTCTGTATGTATTGGATTCACTGAAAAGAACTGGCTCATAATCTACAGAGCCCCTAAAGGGACATGGTGAAGGAAAAAAATATGAGATTGGAGGAAAAATCAGTGCTTTTCCCTTCTCTCACAAATGTTTTTTGTTCCCCCGTTTTTTTTGTTCCCCCTCGCAAAAAACACAAAGTTTTGCGAGCGAATGCAAAGTTTCTCGGGGGAACACGAACATTTTTAAAGCGAACACAAAAACATTGACTTACTTTTCCTCCCATCTCCATTTCCACCACAATGTCCCTTTAGGGGCTCCATAGGAATACGGCTATATGGTTTATGTGGTTTTGTTTCAGTAAAAATAACTTGTCATTCAGGTTTAGTAAAATTGTCTATGTTGGCAATTAATTCCAAATGATTCAGAGAGCTTTCTGCGGAAAAGTTTGAAGTGGTTTCTCACTCAGGAAAACGTAAACCAAATAATATAGGACACAGAGAACAGAAGAGTGCTGGAAGAAAAATGTTTGCAATATACAGTATATGTACTCTTTAATGTTGCACAGTAATGCTGATATTTTTATTTTATTTATTTTTTTTTTTTACAAATATTATTCCCAAAGTCATCAGAATTGAACTCGTATTAATAACTTTACAGTACCAAATGATATATTTACCACAACAGTTTGCCAGTGTTAAGCATTACACAAGAATATGCATGCATGCACTATGCACATACTAATGTTAAAAAAAATCCCCTACATATCGCATTCAAAGCATATAATTGATTATCTTGGTGTACATTTGAATAATTTAACACCGCTTCATGTATTTCTTTATTTTCAATCTGACCAGTGTGAACCTGTAGTAACCCACAACCCCACAGCGGCCCCACTGGTCACAGGATACCTCCACAGAATGCTGTCCATGCCAGCTCAGCTCCCAACCGACCGATGCCACTGTCCCGCTCTGAAGGTAAAGTTAAACCATGAAAGCATCTTTAAAATGAGCGAGTTAGCACTCCACAATGGATGCTGAGGTAATGCCGCATGCAAAATGAATGGCCAATTAAATCACATTTATGCCAGTCCGTATACCTGGATGACAGCCAGAGGCAGAAATAAAAGCTTATTAGAAGCAATTTAGCACAAATAAGGGGGTGTTTGGGCACAGACATGCACTTCATCAGTGGGTGATGCTCAGCTAATCTCTTCTGAAGTACAAAGAGCCAGAGTTCAGGCTAGGACTCCTCTTTGAATTTTGATCATAGTGTTTTAGACCTGATACAGAGAGCCGATTTAACATATTAACATTGCATAATGTAACTTGTGTGTATTTGAAAGGGGGATCAAGGGCTTCCGGTTTTGGCAGGACATTCTGGACAAAAGGGAGATAAAGGAGACATGGTAAGGAATGGGTTTCATCAATCACACATTGATTTTTTTTTTTTTTTTTTTTTTTTTTAATTGCACAAAATTGCTTAGTTCTTTGTTCAGTGACATTTAATAGATTTTACTTTTAAAAGACATGACAGAGTGCATGTACATTTTAAAACTCACAATTTCTGGTTTACAGTACAAGTTACTAAAGTTGCTTTATGGCAGTTTTCTTGTCATTTATTATAAACTTTGTGGCACACTTTAGTTCATTAGCTTTTATCGGAAGTTATTATTATCCCAACGTATTTAATGCGATATTTGGCTTCTCTGTAGTCTTAAGGATATTGGCAGTAAATAGACATGTTCCCTTCCTTGTCTCACTTAGAGATTGGAGCTACTGCAAGAATGATTGGAATGCATACAAATGAACAGCTGATGATATGTTTGTTAAGGACAAATGGTCTTTAAGGTCATTAGTCTAATTAGTTTGTTGTGTTTTGGAATAGAGACGTTTCTTGACAAGAACCACTTGCTTAGTTTGGGGTGGGAAATTCGGAATACCTTTTGGGAACAAGCAGCCAATAAATTGCACTCCTATAGGACCAACTTCTGAGAAATGTTGCTTTACTTTCTTCATAATTAATGCAGCTGCTGCCAAAATTGTTTTTTGTTTTTAAATCCGGTAGGAAATGAGACTACAGTTTTTCTATTGATCTTTTTAAAATGATCCTACACAACACAGTTACATTACTGTATAGCCTGTGTTGCAAATGCAGACCACATATTTGAAATTTATCAGACAAATGTCTGTTCAATTAATTGCTCTGTTTAAACAATGAAGTTTTGCATATATTTTGCAGTAGGTGTTAACTGTCGACTGGAGTTTGTTATATTATTGCATTCTGTGGCTCCTGCACCTTCAGATGTCACATTTTTCATTGATTGAATCCTCAATGAATGACTGTTCAATGTCAAACTATATGTGTTTTTATCAAATATGATGCAGTACTTTCTCAATCGAATAGAATACAGGACAAGTGTAATTACTTTTGGAACAAGAACATGACATTCTGTTAATAGCATATTGAATTTATGATGCATTTCCAAGACATTGTATCAGATCTGTGAATGTAACATTTTAATAGAGGCCTGCTGAAGGTGAAAGTGAATTTATTGTGTTCAGGGTGCCTCTATGCTTGATAAAAATCATTGTTTTGGCTACTGGAATCTCAAATATCGTTACAGTGTATGGGCAGATAATTGGATAATTCAGCATTTCATGACACTCTGGCCTATTATTTTCTTTTTTTTTTTTTAATCGCTGTACTGTAGATGTGCATGCTCAGGTTCTCAAATTGTCATGGCTGGAATACTACATAGCTCCTGTGGAATAAGTTGACAATCCCATGGGATATTCTAGGATCAGCTTTAATGCTTGTCGGAGACTCAAATCTCCACTTGCAGTAGTTTAAAGTCAATAGGTCATCACGGGGAATTTAGTCTTCCATTGTCCCATTTTAGAATGAAACACTCTTGCATATCTGCCTCTGACTTTCGTCTTGTCACAATAGGGCGGTCGTTAATCAGCGCTCAGTGTCAGAACTGTTGGGACACACTTAAATTGTTACCCCTTGTTCGTGATATATTAGACAAAAGGGATATTACCATTCTACTAGATAGCATTTTATTGGACAAAGAAACTATATAAACCTCAGTGAACGTCATTTTTAGGAGTGTTCTTAAATTTGACTTTGATTTCCTGGAGGGCATTTAGACACTTATTTTGTTGCCATTTTCTCATTTAAAGTGAAATATTTTTTGCACTGGTCTGGTAGGGCTGGACGATTAATCGAAAAGTAATCGAAACCGAAATTCAGAACCTCTAATTGCTGTAATTTTCCCATTTCAGTTATTTTTTTATCCTGTTAATACTTTCCCCTAAAAACATACGGCTGTGTGTGTAGTCATGTGATTCCGCCCCATATATAATTTAAAATATATAAAACATATATTTTCAATAAATATATATATATTTACAAAACATGTTCAACTCTAAGGGTGCGTTCACACTCTTTATGTTTGGTTCGATTAAAACGAACCCTGGTGCGATTGCTCGGATAGTGCGGTTCATTGGAACATATGTGAACGCTGCCATCCGAACCCTGGTGCGCACCAAACAAGCGGACCGAGACCGCTGAATAGATGGGTCTCGGTCCGCTTCCAAACGAACTCTGGTGCGGTTCAAATGATATATGAACGCAACACGGACCAAAGACATGTAAACGAACCAAAAACGGTAAGACGAGGCCCTAAAAAGGACAGAATCCTCACGCATGTCGGTTTTTCTTGTCATAGTCGCGAGTTTGCCTATGACAGGCATCAGACGCGCGTCTCCACGCAGCAGATCGTTTGTGTGTGTGACGGAGGGATTCCCGCCGCTGTTTTGACTACTTTACACATTTTGTAAGCTCTTCACGAGTTCCCAGCTAGCCAAAAAACCATCACATGCAGGCTATACGCACCGCTACGCACACACAACGAGCGCATTTACCTCAGCACACAGCATTGTTTTGGATGTTCCGTAAGTTCCGTCTCAAAATAGGCAATACGTCATAAAATCCGACCAATCACATTGTGAATGTATCCCTATGCCTTAAAGGTTCGGTATCTAATCAGACCAGGACTTTTTTTCTTCTTTGGTCCGGACCAAATGAACCAAACGAACCGAACTACAAGTGTGAACGCACCCTAAAACTTCAAGAAAATCAAAGCTAAATATCTGAACAATTCCTGTGCCAAATTTTAGGTTGATATCTCAAAAAAACAACTTTCAGTAAGATTTTTTTTTTTTTGGTGCGCAATACCAGACTTTTTCACTAGTTGACATCCAGACTCCACCGGTGACCATATAAGGACTCTTCGATTTCCATATATGGTTTGAGTGATCTGAACCATATTTTTCAAAATATTTATGAAATAGACATCATATTCATAAGAAGTTTGGGCAGTAATGTTAATATTTTATTTGAATTCAATCCCTAAAACACATATAAAAAAACATACGGAAAGAATCAGAGCGTGTGTTATCACATCACAAATGAGGAATCTATCGCTATTTATCTATTGCTCTGTATGTATTGTATCTAATTAGGGTCACTTTGACCTGGCAGTCGCCAGAAACTGAACAGTGCATGAGGGTTAACGCTGTTGCCGCGGGTTGAAGCAACCCCAAGTAACATGATATTTGGCTCCTGGAATGTGAATTTTACCAGTAGAAACCCCGCCAAAAACGCAGATTTTACCCCCCAGAACGTGATTTTTACCGGGGTCCCCCCACCCCCACACTCACAAAACGTGATTGGGCTAATTTGGAGTTGAAATTGAGCGGGTTTTGTTGTGAAAACCTATCAACACACACAGAAAAGATCACTTTTGCTTGTGTCTTCACTAAACTTTTTCAATGGCATGCGTTTTAAGGCTTGCCAGTTTAAAATTACTGCTGATGGTGAGCTGTTAGGTCAGAGCACTTTTTCATTAGGAAAAAATATCCCACCCTAATAGTCAAACAAATTTATAGTACAAAAAAAAAAAAATTGCAATGTTCATTAATCGTAATGGAGGTAAAATGTTCAATTAATCAAGGTCATAGCGTCCAGCTCTACAGTCTGGAAACACTAAGAGTTCACAAATATGGACTAAAAGACACAAACCTTAGATTTTTAAATACATGAGGTCTTTTTTGAGTGTTATTTTGTTAGCTGTTATTGTCTAGTATCAATTATTCATACATTTTTGCCTTATGGCTGTTATCTTGTCTTGTTGCTCGCTCATTAATCAACATTCACTGTCAAAATACTCTGGACACACTTAATTTGTTGCCCATATTAGTTCTTCTGAATGTGTATTATGATTAGACGCCAATGAAAATGATGATTCCATGAAAGTTGGCACTCATTAATTGGATGTTAAGTTTTGTAAACAGATTGTAATGAATTTCTGCCCAAGCTCATTTTAACAACTTACTTTTCACTATAAGAACCTATAAAACTGTTTGACAAAACTTTCCTGTGTATTTTCTATAGATATAGTCAGTAGCTTTTGTTTACATCACAGCAGTGTACCATTTTCTATTGCTAAAGCTACATGTAGCAATTTTACTAGACAAAAGCCTTTTTTAATTTCAATTGCATAGTAAAATTCCATCAAATTAAATTGAATAATCCTTCGTATTATGAATTAAGAATTTTAAATGAGTAAAAAAAAAAAACTAGAGCTTAATAAAACATTTTGCATAAATCTTAATGGAACTAGGGAATTGACCATTTAGTTTGTGATTTGTATTCATAAATTGTAAACATTTAATTTATTTATTTAATTTATGAATACAAATCACAAACTGGTATCTTTTAGTAGTGTGCTGGCATATATAGTTGGTCTAATAAACATAAACTAAAAGCCACAAATCTTTGATTTTTATTTCATGGCGTCTTTATGTAAATGATTGCTGTGGTTACATAAGCCTATTGTGTGTATTTGCCACATATACATTAAACTCATAATTCAAAACTCATGAGAATCTAAGCCTCATGTTTCAGAGACTGTTTAAGCCAAAAGGCTCATCTCCAGCATTAGGAGAAGAATCAGACCTACATTTTTGCTATGTGGAAATTGGAAACTGAAAATGCATTACAGATAAACGAAGCACATGCATTTCACGACTGGTGGTATTTTCGGCGTCTCCCGCTGACTCTCTCCTCTTATTGCTTCCTCAAAGAGAAACATTTGAATATCATAGACTAGCAAGCTGGTATCAAACGGACATTTCAAGCTTTGTGTTGTCGATGTAATTTGTCAGCGACACACCATTCTTAGTGATGTTTTTTGTAGAAAAGAAATGCAAAGTTATGGAGGCAGGGAGGGATGGGAGGCATGCATATGTATTAGTACAGGCTAGATTTACTGCAGCACAGTGAATGGAAAAGTGGGGAAAAAAATCTTATATTTATAGACTGCATGCAGAATTTATTTATTTACATAAGTGTCTGTCTTTGAATTGCCTGATACTAGTATTTTTCACTATTGAGTTGCATGGTGTCTTGTGTACCATTCCTGTGTGCTAAAAAGTACGGAAGAGGATTAGGGCCAAGCAATAATAAAAAAATAAAACCTAGAGATTAAAGTTGTTAAATTTCGAGAAAAAAGTCTAAATAAAATGTTGAGAATAAACTTGTAAAATTTCAAGAAAAAAGTCGAGATAAAATGTCGAGCATAAACTCGTTAAATTACAAGAAAAAAATAGTTAAATTTCGAGAAAAAAGTCGAAATAAAATGTCGATAAAAAGTTGTTAAAGTTCAAGAAAAAAGTTGAGATAAAATGCTGAGAATGAACTTGTTAAATTATGAGAAAAAACTTGTTAAATTTCAAGAAAAAAGTCAAGATAAAATGTTGAGAATAAAGTCATTAAATTACGAGAAAGTCATTAAATTACGAGAATAAACTCGTTAAATTATGAGAAAAATGTCATTAAATTTCGAGAAAAAAGTCGAGATAAAATGTTGACAATAAACTCATAATTTAACGAGTTTATTCTCGTAATTTAACGACTTTCTCGTAATTTAATGACTTTAACATTTTATCTCGACTTGTTTCTCGAAATTTAACAATTCTTTTCTCGTAATTTAACAAGTTTATTCTCGTAAATTAAACAACTTTATCGTAATTTAATGACTTTAACATTTTATCTCGACTTTTTTCTCAATTTAACAAGTTTTTTTCTCGTAATTTAACAAGTTTATTCTCAACATTTTATCTCAACTTTTTTCTCGAAATTTAACAACTTTAATCTTGAGATGGTTTTATTTTTTTATTGCCTGTATTTGCTTTTTTCTTTTTTTTTTTTAATTGACTACTAACCATTTTACTCCTCATTATATTATTTTAAAATGACCCTAATGCTTATCTTGAATTTGCAAGCATAATGTATGCTCAAACCAATTGTTTATATGTTTAAGTATATTATTTGAAATCCGGTTCAATGAAACATCAGATGTATAAACTAGCCAATTAGTGTAATATGTTGTAATGCTACTAACCAACAGCCATTTAACTGCACTTACAAAATATGGTCATGATGGCCAAGTGTTTAATGTGATGTGTATTAAATCTGCTAACAGAAAGGGTCTCTGACCGTGAACATAGTCACCTTTAACCCCGAAAGAGAAACGGAGTATAAAACTCTGCCAATTTGCAAGGTAGTGTACAGATATTACAGCTTTCGACGATTACAGTGTTCTGAGCTATTAAGCTCACCGAATGTCACCCAAAGGTTAATTGCAGTGACCTACACAAGAACACGTTTTGTGGATCACTCCGAATGGGTCTCTCAAAAGAGTTTGTACCCAGCAATGAAAATTGCCAGTCGCAATCGTATTTCATGGATTGAGTGAAGTGGGATTAATCGCATGAGGAGTTCTGTTCAGAGCGAACCAGCATTTCTAGATCCTTAATACTAGCCAATGCACAACACGTCCAAAATGCAATTACCTGGGCTGTTTTTTTGTTATGGAGATGTACTTTCTAAACCACACTGCCTCCCTAAGAGCGCTCTCTCTCCTCCTGTAATCCAATATTCAACTATAACCAAAACGACGTGAGTTATTTTTGGGCAGCAAACCTGAATTCAGGGACCACTGGCATGCCTGAATTATTTATGAACTGGAGTAGTTGTTTTAATGGCACCGCAATTTATTAAAGTTTACTCAATATTGTTCTTTGTAAACGGATTAAAATCTAGGTAGTTTCAAGGTTATTTTTAGGTGAAATTGACAGCATGAGTGTAGTTTGATTGATAAGACCCCATGGCTTACAAAATAGGACTTTTTTTTTTTTTTTACCAGTTCATTTCTTAGTGTGTACTGCAAATTTTAATGAACTTCCACTGTAAAAAACAAAAAACAAACAAACTTTATTTAGCACATATCTTGTACATAAAGTACAAGGAATAAACACAACATCTAGATCAGGGATGGGCAATTCCAGTCCTGTGTCTGAAATTACCCCCATACCCTCATTCATTATTCCCTACATTAGTCCACCTATATAGTTTACTTAAGGGAGTAAATGAAAACAAGTGAGTGAATTCAGACACTGAGTGTGCCGGAAGGGCTGCCGCTTTTTCATAGTTTGTACTTATTGTTTGATGATTATTTGAAACCTAGCAAACTGGCAGCTCCAGTAGTAAAATGATAAAATTTATCTTGAACTCCGTCATGAAAATGTCTGTGAAGTTTCAGCTCAAAATACCCCATAGATTTTTTTTAATAATTTTTTTTAACTGCCTATTTTGGGGCATCATTAACTATGAGCCAATTCATGCTGCTGCCCCTTTAAATCGCGTGCTCCCTGCCCCCTCTGAGCTGTCGACTATAATACAGTGCATTCACACAGCTAATATAACCCTCAAATGGATCTTTACAAGATGTTTGTCATGCATGCTGCACGCATGCATCGATTCCTGTGAGTATAGTATTTATTTGGATGTTTACATTTGATTCTGAATGAATTATATAGTAGCTAGGCTGCAGCTAACGGGCTAAAGCTAACATTACACACTGTTGGAGAGATTTATAAAGAATGAAGTTGTGTTAAGCATTATACAGACTGCAAGCGTTTAATAATGAAAATAGCGATGGCTCTCTTGTCTCCGTGAATACAGTAAGACACGATGGTAACTTTAACCACATTTAACAGTACATTAGCAACATGTTAACAAAACATTTAAAAAGACAATTTACAAATATCACTAAAATATCATGTAATCATGGATCATGTCAATTATTATTGCTCCATCTGCCATTTTTCGCTGTTGTCCTTGCTTGCTTACCTAGTCTGATGATTCAGCTGTGCACAGATCCAGATGTTAATACTGGCTGCCCTTCTCTAATACTTTGAACATGGGCTGGCATATGCAAATATTGGGGCGTACACCCCGACTGTTACGTAACAGTCAGTGTTATGTTGAGATTCGCCTGTTCTTCGGAGGTCTTTTAAACAAATGAGATTTATATAAGAAGGAGGAAACAATGGAGTTTGAGACTCACTGTATGTCATTTCCATGTACTGAACTCTTGTTATTTAACTATGCCGAGGAAAATTAAATTTTTAATTCTAGGGCACCTTTAATTAAACAATTTAATAATCAATTAAAAATGAATTTTTACCTGTATGATATTATGCTGTAGCCACATTGGACCAGCGGTTTGGAAAATGGATGGATGAATGGATGATTCAGCTGTGGGCGCCATCACAGTGCATTATGGGTATTCTCTAGCCGTTGAGCTTACACTGGTTGTACTCATTATTGCTGTGCATTGTGGATTGAGTGAATACACTCGATAACGTCTACTATGCTTTCGGACATCACTACAAATGGCTGTCCCCTCAAATAGTGCCCTATTTAAGGGTATGGGGGTGATTTTGGACACTGCTTATCAATCATGAAAACATTGATTAGCTTGTTCAGGTGTGTTTGATTAGGGTTGGAGCTAAACCAGAGATTGGTCTTATTATTGGCAGATGTGAAGGTCTAGGGTTTTAACATTGGAGAAAACGTAATGGCTAACTTGGATCACGTGAGGCACCTCAGCCTATTATATAATGGCAGTGACGTCAGTGGCCAGCGTTCCTGACAGTCATGACGTTTTATAAAAGTCAGTTAAGCCTCGTTTACACCGGTAGCGGCACGTTAAGGCTGCGACGCGGCTACCGGAGCTGATACATGACCACTCTAGTCAATGCTCGTGTTTACACCAGCCGCACTGCGGTGCGTTTGAGAAGCGTCCCAGAAGCGGCTCGCCGCGCCACTTCGCCTATTTTTGACGGACGCCGCGTCCAAGACGCGCAGCTCAAATACAAAGTGAAAATCATCACCTGGTGTAAACTCCTGCTCATAGAAACTGACGACAAGAGATTCAAAGTTGAAAAACTTGTTGTCCATTACTGGAATTTTAAAGGTACAATATATAAAATTTTTGCAGTAAAATATCCAAAAACCACTAGGCTATTGTTATATATTTTGTCCAGCTGATTACAAACAATATCTCTAATGTTTTCAACTACTTGTAAATCATGAGAAAATTCCCATTCTAAACAGTGACACGGGGCAGTGCAGTCGCCTGTCAATGACGTCAGTTACCTTTGTTACCGCCTTTACTGACGTAGAAACCACATGACAACAGTGCCGTGGACAAATGCGGAAGTAGTGTCTAGCGTCCAGTAAACCACTAGCTTGCTTCAAGCAGTTCCTTATTTACTTCTTGCACGTTTTATGGTGGATTGTGTTACTTATTTATGGAACATAATTACTGTTTACCATCTGCCGCTGGTTCTGTCGACAAGGACAGCTCCCGTAAACTCAAAAACCGGAAAAGCGGAAGCGGCGCCGGCGACTGTCATAATAAAAGTCCCGCTGCTCGTGAGGCGTGTGTTGATCAATCGCTCCAGCTCCTCGTTCAGCTCCCGCAACACTCGGTCCTGCTCTGCTTCATACTACAGTAACGTTAATAATCGCATCCACGAACATGAGTTCTTCCAGACTCCAATCCCTATTCTTTTGCACCGTCCGTTGAGATGGAGACTACATGTCCCAAGTTTCCGCTCTAAAACTTGGCGTCATCAAACTACGCCTTTGTTTTGAATAGGCTTCTAGCGACCTCTAGCGGAAAAAAATATCACAAATTGTACCTTTTAAGTGTATTAACTTCATCTGTATGGCTACAGCAAAATAAAGTATGGCATAGCAATAAACACAATAAAACCGGACAAAATATAACAATTTAGTCATTAAAAATATGAAAAAAATCAACGAAAACAACGTTGGACAGGCAAATCTAGTGGTCTCGCGAATTCAGCCGCTTCGCTTCTGAAATGCTTCTGATGTGAGTTGACACCGCTGAGAGGACGGAACAAAACCTTGCCAGAGCCGTAACGCACCGCAGATGCATGCAGTGTAAACATGGCTTTACAATTTACTTTGCAAACAGTTTATTGTGGATTAGCATGTCTATCTTGTAAATAAATGTTCTATATTTTGAGCTGTGTCGCTAGTAAACCTACAGTACAACTGCAATGTTTGTGGAATGTCTTACTGAGCGGAAAAAAAGAATGAATTGCTCTTAGCTGCAGATTACTGGTCACTACATTGCGCATAAAACCACATTTAAGATTAGACCTGAATCTGTTAATTAAAAAACAGCTTTATAGGGCATACATAGCAATGATGCTAGTCACTAAAAATGTAATTGTAATTTAATTGTTGAAATCTGGAAGCCATAGAAAGAATACATATATAAAAATCTTTATATTTTGTTTACCTTCATTCATCACCTATTGCTACACATTTGCTGGTGGTAATGGCGTAAATTAAGATATTTTTGATGATAAATGAGGCCTGCATTGACAGCAAGACGGTTAAAACTTTCAATGCCCAGAAAGGTACTAAAGACGTATTTAAAACAGTTCATGTGACTACAGTGGTTTAACCTTAATGGTATGCAGCGATGAGAATACTTTTTGTGTGCCAAAAAAACTAAATAACGACTTTATTCAACAATATCTAGTGATGGGCGATTTCAAAACACTGCTTTGTGAAGCTTCGAAGCTTTATGAATTATTAGTTTTGAATCGGTGGTTTCATGAAGTAGTGTTCTGAAGTCGCGCATCACTAGATATTGTTGAATAAAGTTGTTTTGTTTTCACATGAACGGTTTTAAATGCATAAAATATCTTTAGTAGCTTTCTGGGCATCTGAAGGTGTTAATTATCTTGCTATCAATGCAGGTTGCACTAAGCCATCAGATTTATCAAAAATATCTTAATTTGTGTTCCAAAGATGAACGAAGGTCTAACGGGTGTGGAACGACATGAAGGTGAGTAATTAATGACAGAAATTTCATTTTTGGGTGAACTAACCCTTTAAATGAGAAGCTATTTTCTCACCAAAGCAGTTCATCCAGCATAGTGAAGCCTTTTAATTTGTCAGTTACACTGAATTATAATTTAATTCAATATTTCAAAACCATGGTAGGGCTGCACGATTAATCGCATGCTATTCTCACGCGCATTTCGTCAGTAAAGCCGGTTCCCTGATTACCGCTAAATCGCCATCACCTGCTTTCAAATGAAGCGGCATTTAATAGACAGAGCCGTAGATCACTGAAAAGCCACGCAATATCGCGTTCATATCGCAGATGAATCGCCTGCGATAATGAACGCGATATTGCGTGGCTTGTCTGTGAACTACGGCTCTGTCTATTAAAAGGCGCTCCGTTTAAAAGCAGGTGATGGCGATTTAACGGTAATCAGGGAACCGGCTTTACTGACGAAATGCGCGTGAGAATAGCATGCGATTAATCGTGCAGCCCTAAACCATGGCATCCTCAGAATATGCTTGCTAGTACTACACATGGACCACAGACTTGCAGTAGTTTTACTCTATTAACCTTGACTCTAATGTTCTCAGGCACATCAAACAAGGTTACTGTGGGTCTTGAGCTTGTAGCCTCCCAATTATCAAGTAATATTATCCAGCTCTGCAGCTGCTGGCCAGTGTGTTACAAAGAGCCCCAGACAGCTGTAATAGTGCAGAGCACTATAGACCTCAAAATCCACTGCTTAATGTGTCAATACGGGATTGTCCACCAACATACCCATCTGCCATGTCTTCTCCAGGGGGATGCAGGAAAAAACAGACTCGCTGTTACACCAGGAGAGAAGGTATGGCATCACTGTGGTGTATGTTAACAGAGGCTTTCGACTGTTGCCTTGCTGTAAGATGGATGCCATACTAATAGATTTGTATTATCTCGGTGTGCTTCAGAACTCATTAGTCTGTCATTAGTTTCTTTCCAATGTTTTCATTGGGCAATAAAGGGACCATAATATGCAAACCGTACTGTTAGACTTTTAACATAATATGCAGGGTATCATAAACCCATTTTATGAGGATAGATGCAGAAATTGGCAAAGCGTTCCTGTGAATTTCACTGTACTCTGTGACAGGTGGTAAATGTAGCCTGATGTTTCTCTGCAGATGTTATGAATATCTCCCATGAAAACACTTTGGTAATGCAAAACAAGTGAGCTGCATCGCCCTGTAGGATTAGACAAAACCTCTTGAAAATAGCATCTCTGGAAGTGGTAGAGGTTTTGCCGCCAGCCACTCTAGTGGTGACTAGAAGTATTTGTGTGATTCCACTACAAAACACTTTCAAAACCTAGTGAGCTATATGCATATCTAGACAGTATTTTAAGGCATGACATTCACATCAGTGCTGCTTTTAAAAATATAATATTTTGACCCATATCCTTTGCATATGGCAATCCCAGATTGCACTGCAACAACTGGGGGAAAAAAGTGAAAAGAAAGAAAATAATCTTAGTCACCATGAAATCAAAATGTGCCCTGGTCCACAAAACCAGTCATAGGTTGCACAAGTATATTTGTAGCGATAGTCAACAATATATTGGAGACATTAAGATATTAAGTAAAGATTTTGTTCCATGAAGATATTTTCCTACTGTAAATATATCAAAAATGTATTTTTGGTGTATGCATTGCTCAGGACTTCATTTGGACAACTTTAAAGGCAATTTTCTCAATATTTAGATTTTTTTGCACCCTCAGTTCCCAGATTTTCAAATAGTTGTGTGTGTGTGTGTGTGTATATATATATGTATATAATATATATATATATATATATATATTATACACACACACACACACACACACACACACACACACATAATATTATATATATATAATAATATTATGTGTGTGTGTGTATATATATATATATATATATATATATATATATATATATATATATATATATATATATATATATATATATATATATATATATATATATATATATATATATATATATATTATACACACACACATAATATTATATATATATATGTATATGTATATGTATGTATGTTTGTATGTGAAAAAATAAATAAATAAAAACAAAACAAAAAAAGTGTGTGTCAGAGCATTAACTAGGCTATAGGTGCCAGACATGAGTATATATCTAAGTTATGGTGACCAGATTTCTCATGGAGGAATAGGGATGGGATTTATTAATGTTTACGTTTACATTCACCTCACCGACTGCGTTTACGTGAGATACTCCATGATGGGCATTTTGACAACTGTGTCTGTATTTGACCATTCAGGTGTAAAAAGAACTGAATTCAGGATTGTGCACTGACTTTACATCTGACTTGATCTTCTCTGCCCTCACTAACTGCTAGTTAATTGATAATGAATTGTGACTGGATGGTAATTTTGTTCTCCAAAATATAGCCTGCTATGGCACGGTTGGCTTGATTTGGCTATTCTTGCATATGACAGAAGACTACTGCTCGCTTTTATGATCACCTATAGCAAAGAGAATTTAGGAAAGAAGACAAAGGGGTTTTTTCATAAGTCAGGACACTAAAAATAGAGCTGAAAGACAGGAAAATTGGGAAAACGGGACATCTGGACACCCTAATTTAAGTAGTAGAAGGTAGACATGATACAGCAAGGTAGTTCACGGTTTTAAAACCAAGCTAAAGTGTCCATTGAGAGATTCACAAGTCACATAAATTTTAAGTAGGTTTTAAAACCCTCTAATAACTCCACAGCAGCAGGGACACATACTACAGTATTTTATTGCCGTTGTAAATTTTAAGAAAACTCTGGAGAAAATTAGCCCATGAACCTCAATTATGATGAACATCTTTACCTAATGACGCTTATACAAATCTCCTTAATTTCAGACTTGTAAATTTCAAGCAACAATTTAAAAAATCAACAACTCTTGTTGTAGATCACTGTGAGACCCGAGTATTTGGTGTTTTCTTTTGTAAATGAAGTCAGTTGTCTTTCCTCAGGGTGACAGGGGTATAGTTGCTCTTGATCTGGATGGTATTTTTGGCAAGGTGAGCATTTATCCACACAAACTACCTATCCTTTCTTTAAGCATTTATAAAATAGTCTAAAAGACTTTGAATAGCATCTTACGACTATAAGTGGCTTCCAATTACAGTTTCTGTCGCTGGTCTGAAGTGGTCCTTCACATAGAGGTCCAAAAGCACACTTCAGAATGCATTCCGTTCTGTTTGAGGATGAGGTGTTTTTTTTTTTTTTTTTTCTGCCAGTGGATCTTGACCAGATGCATATAATCTGCTAGAAAGGTTTATTTTATCATGGGTTGTCTGGAGGGACTTGAAATCAGATTATGGCGATGGGATCTCTTCCATCAGTCAGTTAGGGATTAGACAGTGACAGACCACAGGGGATGAAGTCTGCAGATTTATGACTTCACATGCTTGTATTGGACTGAGCTGTTCACTTCTGGACTTTTAATCGCAGAGTTACTTTGTGGGAGAAAAGACTTTGATTTTAAGGGAATTGTTGACTGGAACTGCTTTAGCTACTGGAGATGGGATATACAATTTGTATGAAGTTTAACAGATTGTGACTGAAGGCATTTAGTTGTTTAAGCTGTCAAAATATAAAGGTCTTAAATTGATTTGGCTTTTTGTTTAGTACACATTGTTTTGCGGGTTCAGTAGTGCCTGCAAGGCAACACTGTATTGAAATTGTTCTCTTTATTCTCCACCCTTATTCAGCTTGAACGGTTTAATGTTTTTTTTAGATCATGTCAGACTTGGATGTGCCCTCAGTATTTTATGTATTTTATATTAAGGCTGTCAGTCTATTAAGTTGAATTAAATTATTAACACTGGTTTTATATAATGAATCATTGCAGCCCTCAAATTAAGATAATTCAAAAACATTATGTACATTTTATTCTGCCATTAAAAAGTGACTTTAGAAATTGCTTACTGTAAGAAAAATCGGGCAGTGTCCTGGCAGAAAAATACCAGTTCCATTAGGAGTACAGATATTTCTTTCAGTCCTAAAACACAAAACAATGAAATGTGTAATTCAAAGTATGACTGAAACACCTATGAAAAATCAATACAGAATATTATTTCATATTAACATGGTATATTGTACCATATATATATATATATATATATATATATATATATATATATATATATATATATATATATATATATATATATATATATATATATATATATATATATATATATATATATATATATATATATATATATTTTTATATATATATATATTTTTATATATATATATATTTTTATATATATATATATATATATATAAATATATATAAATAATATATATAAGCTAAATGCAGACGTTTATGTACCAAGTCACAGACTGGACTGATGAAACCTGCAATGATTAGTCTACTATTAAAGCATGAATTTGATGTAAACAGTATGTCTACATAATATTCACATGCAGTTCATAGCAGTTACAGTATGCAGTGATATTTAAACCTGTAACATTTTTCTCTCACAATTCAGATTTTTTTTTCTTGCATTTGCATGTTTATATCTCCCAGTTTGGACTTTATAACTCGCAAATTGTGAGTTTATATTACGATTCGGAGAAAAAAAAAAAACAGAATTGCGGGATATAAACGTGTAATTCTCTGGAAAAAATACAGAATGAGTATACCTCACAATTCTGTTTTTTTCCTTCTAAGAATTGTGAGATATAACTCGGATTTGCAAGAAAAGAATCAGAATTGTGATATATAAACTTGAAATTATTATTATTTTTTTTATTCTTCCACAAACTGCTACTGCAGAACTGGCCTTTTCTGCCAACAAGCAGGCTCAGCCCACAAAAAACATCACTGTTTGCAAACACAAAATAGGTCTATTATTGTCATATGCTTTTATTTTTCAAGATGTCATGTCAAGTTAAAAACAATTAAACTTGTCTCAAAAGCCCAGAATTCTTTCTTCTCACTTTGCTGCAGACTCTGGAAAACATGAACTTGGCATTTCAAGCTTGAATCGCTCTGAATCCCATTTTTATGAATTTGTTCAGATCCAAAGCCTAAAATATAAGCTTACCTTAAACTTTAACACCATTCCTTTACCGCCTTGCAAGCACTGGAAAATTTATTTTTGCAAAAGTGTATCTAGTTTAGTTTTCTGGTGGTGAACGTGTGAACCTTGACAGGAGGGCAGGGCATTGCAGGTGAAAAGGTAAACCGCTTCAGTTTATCACCTTGAATGCAAGAAGAATTCACATTCTGATTTCCATTCCATGCTATTAATATTTGATTTACCTGCAGAGTCACGGCTGTTGTGGAGTCAGTGTTTGCTTTTTAGAAGTACTGACAGCACAAACCCACTTTTCTCTTACATTCTCTTACTGTGTTACACGCAAATAAACAAACACATTTGCATAGACTTGCTGTAGCTTGGAAACCAATGGTGCTCTGTCAGGAGCGCATTGGCAATGAGCTGCATACATATTCATGTGTATATAAATCCCTTTATGCAGATGGGCAATTTAATGTGCTGTAATTAAGACTGTCCAGTTTGTAATCATCTCACCATGATTCGACTGAAAACACACAACTGACTTGTACAGAGAAAGACAGAGAGATTGTGTTTCTTTGGCCCCTGGAGAGCACGGGGTGGTGCATTGTGCATCGCAGAGAGTGAACCGTAATTATGAACTGATGCAAAACCACTAAAACAGTTTAATTGAATCTCATTAGTGAACAATAGCCTGTTTTAGTAAACACTCACACTGAGTAGCTTACAGCCAGAATTATTCACTGATACTAGTTGTATTATACAATATAAGGTGTATACACAGTTGTAGTCAAAAGGTTACATACACCTTGCAGAATCTGTTAATTTTTTTTAACAAAATAAGAGAGATCATACAAAATGCATGTGAAAATGCATGTGATCATACAAAATGCATTTTTTTTAGTACTGTCCTAAATAATTAAATAGCACAAAATAACACAAAATAGGTCTACTGTCCTAAATAATTAAAATATTTTACATAAAAGAGGTTTTTATATATATAGTCCACAAGACACAATAATTGAATTTATTCAAATGGACCCTTTTCATGGACTGTGATGGCGCATCAGCATCGTGAGTCTTGCAATTTTTTTTTATATTTTCATTTTTTTTTTAAATGTATGTACATTTATAACACTATACTTAGTATTGTATTACCTTTTTTTTTTTTTTTTTTTTTTTTTTTAGCAAATTACACAAACTAAACACTGTGTGAGGGTGTTTTTAATACAGTGGCTATGGGAGTTACGGTAAAGTTGACATCTTTCTCTCTTCTGACTGCCATATCAATGTCTCCCTATTTTTGTTCCTCTTTTTGAAAGTTGTGAAAGCACTGTTGTTGAGTTTATCTTTTGCTATTTGTGAAAAGGGGCATAAAAACTATATTTAATGTATTCTCTCACTCACCACCATAGAATTTTATAAATTTTACCCAACTATGACAACTTCCGCGTCGAGAAACCCGGACATGTGAAAAGGGTCTATGGCCCCATTCAAAAGTTCACATACACTTGATTCTTAAAGGTGCCATCGAATGAAAAATTTAATTTATCTTGGAATAGTTGAATAACAAGAGTTCAGTACATGGAAATGACATACAGTGAGTCTCAAACTCCATTGATTCCTCCTCCTTATATAAATCTCATTTGTTTAAAAGACCTCCGAAAAACGGGCAAATCTCAACATAACACCGACTGTTACGTAACAGTCGGGATCATTAATATGTACGCCCCCAATATTTGCATATGCCAGCTCATGTTCAAGGCATTAGACAAGGACAAAACGTCTGGATCTGTGCACAGCTGAATCATCAGACTAGGTAAGCAAGCAAGAACAACAGCGAAAAATGGCAGATGGAGCAATAATAACTGACATGATCCATGATATCATGATATTTTTAGTGATATTTGTAAATTGTCTTTCTAAATGTTTCGCTAGCATGTTGCTAATATACTGTTAAATGGGGTTAAAGTTACCATAGTTTCTTACTCTGAGAAGTAATTCTTATTCACTGAGACAAAAGAGCCGTCGCTATTTTCATTATTAAACACTTGCAGTCTGTATAGAAGATCTTTACACAGAAAAAGCGGCACAGAAACCAACTCTGAAGCGGCATAAAATCACAAAAATTTGCATTTACACAGACTGTTTAATGCTCCTCTGAAACAGCATAAATGCATTTACACAGGAATTAAAATCGCGGGAAACAATGCTTTGAACATAAGTATTTCAAAACTAACAGTTTTAACAAACAATGAAATATAACTCGAAATAAAAAAATACGAAAATTTAAAGTAGTAAACTGCGTGCTATATCTCACGCTTTGATGTTTGTCGTAATAAAAATTGAACGATGCAGCAAAAAAATATTCATTATTACACCGGGTAGTTCACAACATGATTAAAAGAGGTCGAACATTTTATTTTATTTTTTTAAAGGGACAGAAACAACAAACGATGCTAGCATTTGCGTGTATCAGGCAGCAGCCGATCACCAGACAGACCGTTGTGTGTGGGTGAAATATCGTCCTCAAGGAGATGATTTTTGGAATATAATATAACAGTACACAATCAAAGTGGGAACCGATTGTGTTAAGCATTTACCTTATCTGAGAGAAATGTAGCATTGCGTTGATCTGACAGTCTCTTAATAGGAAGATTACAAACGGCGAAAGCCAATTGATGACACGATGATTCTCTGCTGTTATTTTGGTGGTTTGCTTCACGATGTGAGTACAGGACTCTTACTTCAATGCCCCTTGTTGGAAGACATTATTTTTATTATTTGCCCTAAGTTATATGTTTCGTCTCCCTGCTTCTTGAATCTCGCGCCGCCTGAGCTGACTGGAATGCTTTTGGTTGTCATGACAATGACGTAGTTTAGAGCGGCTATATTTCGCGTTCATTTACACTGAACCAGAACAGTATCAGACTCGCCTTTGATACTAGGGGCTGCTGAGGTGGGTCAGACCCGGCGTATTTTAGGTCTTCTTTAACACGGCATTGCGTCTTTACACTGAATTCTGAGCAGGTACAGACCCGCTTCAGAACAGCCATAAATCGGCTGTGTAAAGATGCCTTAATTCATAAACACAACTTCATTCTTTATAAATCTCTCCAACAGTGTGTAATGTTAGCTTTAGCCACGGAGCACTATCAAACTCATTCAGAATCAAATGTAAACATCCAAATAAATACAATACTCACAGGAATCCATGTATGCGTGCAGCATGAATGACAAACACGAACTTTGTTGGTTGAGGCAGTCGAGAACTCAGGGGCGGGGGAGCGCGAGATTTAAAGGGGCAGCAGACCTGAATCGGTGCATATATAATTATGGCTCAAAATAGGCAGTTAAAAAAAAAAAAAAAAATTCTATGGGGTATTTTGAGCTGAAACTCAAATGTGGGAAGTAATGTTCTTCAGAAAAATCCTCCAGGTCCTGCAAATTCTTTGGTTTTCCGAAATCTTTTGCATATTTGAACCCTTTCCAGCAGTACCTGTATGATTTTGAGATTCATCTTTTCACAAAAGGGCGTTTCACACTGCACTTAACCCCAGGTTATCTTCGTTCTAAACACAGCTTTCACTGAAAACGTGACAATTTAAATGAAAAAGAGAGGTTTCAGTCTTACCTTTTATAGTCCGAAATGTCCATTCAGTATAAACTCGATAGTACAGTCGGCAATATGAAAACTGCGCAATGCTAGAATTATGTAAACAGGTTGCATGCTGCGATTATCTAATTAATGACACTGACACTGCAAATATGCAAATAAGAACATTAACCCAGGGTTAAGGAATGTACATTGTGAAACGTCAGCTTATGAATACCCAGGATGAACTGTTAACCCGAGGTAAATTATGAGCAGTGTGAAACGTAAAGCAAGATAACCCAGGATTCCATTTACCCGGGGTTTAGAATGATCCAGGATTAACTATTTCAAGTGTGAAAAGCCCTAATGAGGACAGCTGAGGGAATCATACACAACTATTGCAAAAGGTGAAAACATTCACTGATGCCCCAGAAGGAATTACGATTCATTAAGAGCCGGGGGGGGGTGAATATTTTTGAACAGTCCTCATCCTGATTTGCAAGCGCAGAAAACAGCGTGCAACAATGAAGACAATATGCTGGCATTATGCAAATTTGTTACAATCCTATTTAGATATGTTCAGAAGTGAGACCGGATTTGCTGACTACTCGTTTCAGCAGTTCAGAATTGATTCTTTCTTTTAGGAGATAATTACTTTATTTGTCATGCACTTTAATCTTTGCAGACCTTTCACATTCACAAACAGCTATATTACACATTGTGTGAAAGGTAATATTCGAAAAAGCATAATGGGGCACTTTAAAAATCACACTGCTGAATTGCATGGTAGCCAGTTCTCACATTCTTTTTACCCGTCCCTGTAGAGAACAGCTAGATCCTTCCATTAGCAGTGTGCAAAGCTGCATTGTTAGACAGCAATGAGGAACCAGAGGCCAAGTAGTTTGGATTGGATCTCCAATGAATCAAACGTAACTGAGAGTTGTCGTGACATCTTGTAGAAACCAAATGCTCAGCAAGGTGCACATATTCTCGGTCATTCTCACTATATCCGTCACATATTAGCGTCTCCTGAGGTTCGACATGCAGCTGTCAGCTTCACCTGCTAGACCGTTAAACACATTTGATCCTTAGTACATGCTGGTATGTCTATTTCAATTGTAAGTGCACAGATTTCTGGCAAATATTGCCAGAATATACAGTAATTCCAGCAACACAACTGGTCCACTTTGTCTGGGATGTTTATATTATCGTTTTATTTGTTTATACTGTCTTTTATATTACCACTCCTTCAATGTGCATTTTGCTGTGCTTTTTGCACACTTGGCAAACTTTTTAAATTTAATTATTTTTTTAGAAGGAAGCAAATGAGATGATTGACCTAAGTGTATAAAGTTTTAAAAGGAATGTGGATAGTATAGCTCTGATCAGTTAGTCTTAGAAAAAAATTTAAAATTATATTTAAGTAGCTTTGTTTTGGCAGATGTGAGCACAGTATGTGAATTTGAGATCTGTTCTGAAACCCTATAGGAGACACGTCTTTTGTTCAATCAGAGAAAGTGATTGTTACATCAAGCAAGGCTTTGTTTTTTTTTTTAAATATGGGGATGGGGGCAAAATGTGATTTGAGGGAAATGTTTGCAGGAGTTTCAGCATCACACCGAGGTCCATGTGCAATTTCAAAGATGGAAAGATGAACTCATTAAATCGTTAATGGGCTTCTAATGTGATGCCAGTTTATGCATTCTTAAATTCCACAGACATTTACTTCAGGACATAAACCATGATACTCAGTACTTTTTGAAAGGAATTGAGGTTTCTTCTAGTGGTCGACTGATATATCGCCAAGGGGCGATAGTTGACATTTTTAAATTATCGGGATCGGTCGATAAGTTTCTCTGTTTGGCCGATGTGTCAGACGCGAGACTTTTATTTTGACGGTTTTTGACAACGGCAGCTCCAGAGCACACATCACTCCCATTTTCTGTCTTGGTTAGTTTACCATCTCTTGTTTAACTGTTTTAAACCTAAATAAGTTGGGCTAACACTTAAAAAATTGAAGTAATCAGTTAATTTTTTTTTTTTTTTTATGAGTTATGATTTTCCCAGTTTTAAGTAAGCAGAACTATCAAGTTTTTGTACTTATGCATTTTAATTGATCCTAACTTGAAGTACTGAGTGAGCCAACTTGTACATTTTTATAGCAATTAACTTTTTTTTTTTTACTTTTTTTTTATACTTGCAAATCAAATTAGTTATTTACTTCGCTGTAAACCCTAATAAGTTGTCAACTCAAAGTTGAATGAGATTTTAAGAAACTCAAAGTTTAAGTAACTCAAAGTTTTATTTTGTACTCATACATTTTTATTGTTCTTATATACATTTACCTTAAAATTATCAGGTTATCTCAACGTAAATAATTTTCTAGCTACAGCAAAATATTTAAAAAAATGCTAACTTGCTATTTTGCTAACATGTTAACAATAGCATGGTATAGCACTTCCCAGCCCAGTTTCAGTTAAATTTTAAGTTGTGGTTCCCAAACTGGGGTACGTGAGGTGACAAAAGGGGGTACGCGAACGAAATGCTGAGTAGTTCATTTAAATAATTTAAACCTTAAAATAATATTAAAACTGAGCATGTATTCATCCAGTACTTTAATCTAATTACCTCATCTTTAGCAGTCAAAAACGACTGTATCCACAGAAGCAGCATGCACATGATAGATGTGTGCAGCATGCTGCCTTAAATCACACTAAATTACTGTTGTTCTTGACCATGCACCTTTTTAAAAGTGGGGATTTAGCACTTACTCGCATGAAGAACATATAGACACAGATAGTGGATTAATTGTGATTTAAGACTCAAACTTTCTCCGATACAAAAACATACCTTGTGTGAGTTCTTGTATTTAATGATGATAATGAGCAAGAATGCAGTTGTTCCCAAATATCCACTGCGAACGTGACATTAGACAACAGGTCAAAAAACAAAACATACATTTTAAACACAGTACTTACCGTATTTACTCTATTTTGCAATGAAATCATAGTTCTAACGAAAACCACAGCAGAACTAAAACACACGTCTGTGTTTTGCGAACAATTCTGCGGCTTTGAACGAATCGAACGAGTCAATGATTCAGACACTTGCTTCGTTACTGAATGAATGACTCGATGACTCATTCATAAAAAGTGACATGCTGCCACCTACTGGCGATTTTATAGTTTAATATTTAAAAGTTTTACTTAGTTTTACTATCATTGCATATTTCAATATTGAACTTTTTTTTTTTATTTAAAACATTATTTATTTTAGAAAGTTATTCATAAAGGTAAAAATATGCACTGGAAAATCAATTTAAGGTGGGAAATATCGTCCAAGGTGTGACTGCAGTCTAAGTGGAAGTGAGGGGGTACTCAGAAGGATGGTAATCCAAGCTAAAAAAGTTTGGGAACCACTGAGTTAGTCTAAATCAAAATAAATGAGTTCATACAACTCAAAACAATGAAACAGTTCAGCTTATTTGAAATGTCAGTGCTGTGAACTCAAAAGAAAAAGTTCTAAATACTCATAACAGTTAATTTAACTGAACTAATATGTTTAATTTCAGTTTGTCCTACTCAATCCAATTAAGTATTTTGAGTGTTAGGGTTGACATAGAAAATAGTTTTCTGTGATTACAAGGAGAATGTTCAGCAAACACTCATTTATATAATTGAAACAAGTCTTTGAGTATCTAATAAACATTTAATTTCACAAACCTTGCAAGACGTAGTTGAATTCAGCTGTGAGAGCTTCTGGAGTGTGCATTTGTACACTGCATACAAATGTGTGTATTCTGTGTGATTGTCTGTGCAAATTTAATGTGGACAAAGGAGTTGAGCTTCGTTGGAGATGTACGATCGACAAACGTTAAATCCTTTATTTCAAACTATGCTGGGCTTTATCCAATTGGCCACTATTACATTAAATTTATTTTTGAAATTACAGAATCAAAAATTGTCATCTAAAGTATGTCTTTTCATTTTACACTTTTTTTTTTTTTTTAACAAGTTCAATTTCTTTCATGTAATTCATTTTCAAGCGGTTAATTTCTAATTTAGCAAATATTAAGTAAAATGCATATAAATTACAGTATATAATTTCTGCAATTGTTATTCATGTGTTTTTACTATCTTTAAATTAGTGTGAGATTTAATATCAGCCACCCCGCTCTCTAAGGCATGAGCAAAAGAATCAATATTGGTCGACCACTAGTTTCTTCTCACTTTTTCACATTTAGTTTTTTTTTTTTTTTCTCAATGCAAGACAGTGTATTGCTTTCATAATACTAGTTTTTTGACAACTTGTGTATATAATGGATAAGACAAGAAACTACAAGCGGTTGTCATCTTTTATTTATTTATTTAATTCTCCAGCCAGGGACACTGGCAAGGGTACAGTGGCCCCATCCTTGATTATATTGCCGTGGTGACAGGCAGTTTTACAGCCTGTCTGATAGATTTAGCCATACTTTTAGGGGTGTGTTTAGACTGAACAGCCTCCCATGTCATTCAAGTGGCCATCAAAGTGTCTCAGAAACACTCATTGTGGCTGATTCTGACAAAGCTTCGATATGAAAATAAACTTCTTTCGCCAGACTGCTGCTGTTCTCTGTGAATTATGTCATGGCTGGGAGAGATTTTCAGCTCTAGAGTTCACTAAGCAACAAGTTTGATTTCTGCTTCTCTATAAAAACATGTATGTATGTGTAGATTGTTAGATCTGGTTTATATCTCATGATGAAAGTATATTGCTTACTTTAGGAGGCCCTTCTCTTTTGGTTGTTTATCCTAAGTGTTATGCAAGAATGAGGCTGGAATTGGGTGTGGTCTCTTTTATTGGTCGACCATTGTGATTTAAATCAACACAAGAATCCTATACATCCTATATGATGAATAACTGTGCAAAGAGAGAGCTTGAACAAAAAGCCCTTAAATGGAGATGGTTTGGGGGTGTATTATGCTAATTTCTATGCTAGCTGTGGGCATGCGCAATTATCTAAAATGATCCAAATTCATCAACTTTAAGAATGAGGGTATT
Organism: Chanodichthys erythropterus; assembly: GCF_024489055.1. Taxonomy (NCBI): domain Eukaryota; kingdom Metazoa; phylum Chordata; class Actinopteri; order Cypriniformes; family Xenocyprididae; genus Chanodichthys; species Chanodichthys erythropterus. Next base: position 33,940,768 of record NC_090225.1, read on the forward strand.
TATGTGCATGGCTAAAACAAGTCAACTTTATTTTATTGTCTTTAAATTGATCATGGTTTGATTCTACAGAAAGATTTCTTGAATCTTTTCTGCACACAATTAGTGTTATTACTGAAGTCAGTCTTGCATTTGAGAGTTAACAGTCTTTTATTTCCTTAATGCAGATGTGGCACACCCAACTTAACTTACTAGACATTGAAAAAAGACATATATCATCTCCTCATAGGACACAGCTGTGAAATGATCATTTTTTGCCAGTGTTTTACACGGTTTGTTGAGACATCTTGGCAGAGGCGGTGTATTCGGTGTAGTGGTATTTACATGACGTCAGTGTGAGAGTTGCAATTGTTTAAGAATGTGAGTGTGCAATATCAGATATGAGACACAAAGAATACTTTGACATTTCCTTGGGAAGATCCTTTCTACAGTAATGAATGGCCATTTCATAAACATGATTGGCAGATGGATTGTAGATAGCATCGGCCAAGACTTCTGAGCTACTCCCTCTGAAAAAGGCGTGCTTGAATGGATATGCGAGAACAGATAACTCTCTAGGGTGAACAAAGCTACCGTCAACTGCTGTTCGAAAATCTGCTTTCTTTTCTTAATATAATGGAGGCTTTTTCCAAACTTCCCTCATTAAGTATGATTGCCCTTGATGTTGAAAAGTCAGAACTTTCCAGTTTCCACGCTTTCCTTTGCTATGAACTCCTTTCAAATCGCACATTAATTGAGCAATAGCCTTGTTTTATACAGTATGTTGATTGCAGGCAGCCAGGCCGCTAGAGTATGTGTGGACTGATTTTTGTTTGATATTCTGCATCGAGATATTTGTTAATCCTTCCTAGTGTTAAAACGTACATAAGTAAAGATGGTGCAAACAGATTGAGCATTGCACAATACCCTAATTTAGTTTAGGCTTCATTTGACATGTTTGCGAAACTTAATGAACATTATGGTTCCGATTCCTTCAACTACTTGCCAGATGGCAGGGATCAAAAATAAAGCTAGACCTCTATATTGTACTTTTTCAGTAATGTACATGCATGTTTATGATTTAAACACTTAAAAAAAAAAAAAAAAAAAAAAAAAAATATATATATATATATATATATATATATATATATATATATATATATATATATATATATATATATATATATATATATATATATATATATATATATATATATATATATATATATATATAATAAATAAGACTCTATAATACTGATCTATTCATTGAACACACCATTAGAAAGTATAATGCTTTAAAACACATGACAATTATTTATGAAAATAGGAATACATTTATAATGCTTTAAATACAGGCTTTTAAGAGATAGTTTACCCAAAAATTAAAAGCAATCCAAGCTGTATATGATTTTCTTCTTTCAGATGAATACAATCGGAGATATATTTTAAAATATCCTGGCTCTCCCAAGCTTTATAATGGCAGTGAATGGGGGGGGGCTGATTTTAAACCCAAAATAAGTGCATCCATCCATCATAAAAGTACTCCAAACCGCTCCTGGGGGTTAATAAAGACCCTCTAAAGTGAAGCAATGGGTTTTTGTAAGACTGTAAAAAACTTTAGAATCTATAATAACTGGCTTCCGGCAGAGGGATATTTTTTTTTTTAATATATCTGTGTTCATCTGAAAGAAGAAAGTCATATACACCTAGGATGACTTGAGGGGTAATCGTAGGGTAATTTTAATTTCTTGGTGAACTAACCCTTTTTGTAAAGTGTTACTGAATGATTTGTGATGGTGTATGTCATCAACTAGAATGGGTTGAAAATTACACATTAGTGAGTAATATTTTGTCATGAAAATCATAATTTCACAGAAAAAGTGTTTTTGAGTTTGTGAATTTATTTGCCTATAATTATAACAACGGTATACTATTTAGCTGAAAATACTTTTGAGAAAATGATACATTTTATTCGCTTGTTAAAGGTGCAATATGTAATATTTTTGCAGTAAAATATCCAAAAACCACTAGGCCGGTGTTATATATTTTGTTCACTTGAGTACTTACAATATCCCAAAAGTTTCCAACTATTTGTAAATCATGAGAAAATTGCAATTTTAACCAAGGCTCCGGGACGTGTGAGGAGTCGTCTGTCAATTGCGTCATACCCGCGTTACTCTCGGTTTCCGGTTTTATTTTGTAGAAACCATGAAAACACCAAATTAATACACTTTAATATATTACACGTTTTAATACACCAGGGAACAACTGTTTTGATATATTTATAGACAGAAAATGAATTTGTAGTATAGCTCAACACATTTAGTCTTATGGTTTAAACAAATTTTCTTAATTTTTTGTGAGTACCATGCTTTACCATGTCTCAGAGAAAAACACTATTTTGTGAAGTAGCTAACATAGCATAATCAGATGCAGCTTTATTTTTAGTAACAGTAATACAGTATTTTCTCCATCATACAAATGTTTTAAAATGAATTGCATGGCATTTATCAACACAAGCCATCCAATATTTAATATGATATTCTAAAATCGATCTAGCTTACTGCTTACTATTGACTGGAAAAGCGGAAGTGGCGCCGGCGACAGTGGCATATATATATATATATATATATATATATATATATATATATATATATATATATATATATATATATATATATATATATATATATATATATATATATATATATATATATATATATATATATATATATATATATATATATATATATATATATATATATATATATATTTATATTTTGAATGGGCTTCTAGCGGTCAAAATTATTACATACTGCACCTTTAAGTTGTGACGTAAGGAACGCTGTTTCTGGGTCCAAGCCTCAACTCGTTTCACTTGAGAATGCCGTTCTCAATGGCCGTTTATGAGCGCTATTTATTCATAATAAACATTTAACATTTCAAAAACTTAAACATTTAAAATACTTACAACAGTCTCCGTGCTCACAGCGTCACAGACATTAATATTTTAACTATTTATAAAAGATGAATCACTGTCTGGCCATCTGGGATTTTGGTATGAAGATAAAGGTTATGATTATAATTTTTAATTTTCTATATATATATATATATATATATATATATATATATATAATATTTTTTTTTTATTATTTATATATATATATATGATTTATAATTTTTTTTGTTAGTATTACACCACATTGTGTGTGTATATTAGCACCATTTGTTGTTTTCTTGAGGTATGAGATAGAGCGTTTGGACCCGGAAGCGCTGCCGCGTGACGTCAGACTCAACAACCAAATACTAATAAATGTTTTCAAAATTGTAAAAATATTAAATATGTAGGGAAAAAAAATGTTGAGTAAGCACTATACAATCAATTACTCATTACACAGATTCATAAGCTATACAAAAACCACATAAACGCTTTTCAGTTCGGTTTTCAAGACTCATTTCAAGTCAAGAATGGTCCAATTGAGTCACTGAGTGAGTCATATGAATGATTCAAAATGCTAATTAATGTTTAAAACAGTTTTGACCAATTCAATCTAATAACTCACACGTTTGTGAGTCTGAGTAAAAGAACCAGCTTATAAGAATCATGCATTTGTGAATCAAACTAGTTTGTTGTTGTGTTCAACCTGCGAGGACACTGCAAATGAAATATTGATCTGATTATTCTATTAATCTCATAAATTGTCTTGGTAGTATTTTGTGGCACCCATTCTTCGTTTCTCATCGCACTCAATTCAGACTTGCAAGGCCACAGCTCGGCTAAAACATCATCATTTCTTTTGCCATGCTGCTGTAGATTCAGTGTGCGTTCTGATGCTGTGTATTAATACTTTGATTGTAAGGTGCAGCCGCAGAGCCCGACACTGTGTGATCACCTTGAAAAGTTGAAAGAAACTTGATCAATCTACTATATCTAAAGACGTATGGCATTATTCACAGAGAGTCACCACCCTGAGTCAAAATGTTCTAATGCCTGGCTAATTTAAGTCTTTTAAAGTCAATACCTGATATCTGAGGCCCATGGGGGTTATGTGAGAACGTTCAGAATGGAATGTGCATGACGCCTTGTATCACTTGTCCGTTGAGACACTCGGAGCATAACATGGCGTGTTAGTTACACTATCCTTCAGAATATGACAGGTTACGTGTAGTGTTAATATAGATGTCCTATGCTATGAAAGGATGCAAATTTGTTTTCAATACTTGAATAGCTGAAGAAAGCATTTTTCATATGACATGTACTCTGAAAATGTAGAGTACAGTGTCATCTATGATAGACAGATATCACTGGCAATGGTGAAGCAGCTCAGCATGTTTTCCAAGTGAAAGCTTAATTCAGATGGTATCATCCTGAGCTCCACTACAAACATTTGTAGCAATGAATCGCTGAGCAAACGGAAACTTGCAAAAAGCATTTCCTGGCGTAACCCTCTTGGCATTTGTGGCCAGCGCTTGAGATATCTCTGTTACTCCACTGTATCTTGTTCCAAAGGTCTTTGAAGGCCTGCCATTCAGCATATCAACAGTTCTCTCTGCTTAAAACACGCGCGCCTCTGAGACAGACCGTGTTCGTTTTTCCTGATGAGAATTTGAATTTGAGTTGTAAAACCGCTGTGGAAACCAGTCGCTGCATGTTAAATGTGTTTTTGAGATGTGTTATAGGGTGTTATTATGTCTGTGAGTGTGTAAACATGTCTGCAAGTCCCTGTGCGTAGATATTGGCCAGATTTGCACACTTTTGGACACTCAAGTCACTCTTAATTAAATGGCATCTCCAAACATCTCAGAACTAACTTTTATTATTTTTGTAATCAATTGGTGTGATTGGTGGTGGTGTCTTTCCAAACCTATAAGACTTAACACAAATGAAGATCTTTTTGATGAAATCTGAGAGCTTTCTGTCCCTCTATAGAGAGCTACGCAATTGAAACTTTGATGCTTCAAAAAGTTCATAAAGAGATCGTAAAAATAATCCATATGAATTGAGTGGTTTAGTCAAAATTTTCTGAAGAGATCAGTCACTTTATATGATGAACAGATTTAATTTAGGCATTTACTCCCATATAAACACTGATCAGTGAACATAAACCTCTTGCGAAAGCTCGGACGTGCTGTGTATTGTGCGTAACGCGAGAATGAACCTCATTGGTTGATGAATGTTTATATGTGAATATAAGGCCCAGTTTACACTAGTGTGTTTTCGTTTTAAAACGCATAACTTTTGCAGCGGTTACACCTGTAATTTACACTACACTGGTGTGTTCGACCCTTGAAAACAGAGACTTTCGTGGCGTAGCTGTGCATGTTTGCTCGGTGTATCCTTGATGACCACGTAAACGCTAACATGGAGACTGAACTGCAATCTTTGCTGGCTTTGTTGTAATTTTTAGGCACCATTGTGCAGTTAAACTCTGCTTTTATTTATATATACATATATATATATATATATATATATATATATATATATATATATATATATATATATAATATACTGCAGCTACCTACATGCACAAGAGGGAACTGTTTACACTTGTACGCGAATGAACGGTCATGCGTTTTCGGCTGTGTAGTGTAGACGGAGATCGTTTCTGAAACGCTGTGGAAAAGCCAGTGTAGACGAGAATCGTTTTCATTTTAAAACACTGTTTTAAAACGAAAACGTGCTAGTGTAAACCAGGCCTAAGCCTAAATTCAATCTGGCCCCATTTACTCTAGTGCCTTTTTGTTTGAAAACGCATAAGTTTTGCCACGGTTACGCCTGTCGTTTACACTACGCCGGCGTTTTCGAACCTCAAAAACGGCGACTTTCAAAAATGCTACAGAGCCCATTTTAGTTTGAAAACACTGGGCTTGCTTTTCTGTGTAAACGTATCAAAACGGACACTTTTGAAAACAATGCCGTGGCTGCCCACATTCGCTCTGTGTATCCTTGACTACTGTGTAAACAATAACATGAAGACTGAACTGCAATATTTGCTGGCTTTGTTGTCATTTTTAGCAGCCACTCTGCATTTTTTTTTTTAATACTGCAGCCATCGACATGCGCAAAAGGCATCTGTTTACTCTTATATGCGCATGCCCAGTGTGCATAAACGGTCATGTGACATGCATTTTCGGTCATGTAGTGTAGACGGAGATTGCTGTGAAAATGCCAGTGTAGATGAGGATCGTTTTCATTTTAAAACACCATTTTAAAACAACAATGCACTAGTGTAAATAGTGTGCAATTTGAATGAACTGCTCGATTAATATGGATTAGTTTTACGATCTCTTTATGAACTTTTTGAAGCGTCATAGGCTGTCTATGGAGGGACAGAAATCGCTCATATCTCATTAAAAAGATTCTTGTGGTCCGAAGATGAATGAAAGTCTTATGGGTTTGGAACAACATGAGGGTAATTAATGAAAGAATTTTCATTTTTGGGTGAACTAACCCTTTAAATAATTAACTTTTTTAGTTAGTGGAGAGTGCTGGGTAGTAACTGATTACATGTAATCTGGATTACATAATAAGATTCCAAAAATTCCAAAAATCCAGCAACTAGTAATTAGATTATATTACATTTTAAAATACTCATAATCAGACCGCAGTTTGATTACTTGATTACATTTTACTCTCAATGGCAGTAAATTATTCATAATTCATTGATTCTCCCTACTACTTTTTTTTTATAGTTTTTAAAATTTCCTTTCTAAAAAAGCATACTGTTTATATATGTTCAGAAGGTCTTCCAGGTTTGTGGAATTGCACACACAGACCAGCCACTAGTCATGTGACTATCACTGAAAACTGAGTCACACAGTATTTGATCAGTGCATTTACAGAAATCATTCTCAACATTGCATATCTAATCAGTTCGTGACGAACACATTATTATTTGAATTATCATTAATGATTCATTTAACTATGTATTACTCTCTTTGGAAGGCTTTTGTCTTTCAAACACATTAAAATGTACCAATCCATGTCATTTATGTCATTTCTCTGTCTTTTTATATCAATATGGTCCAAGATTATCCTATTCAATTCAATGTAATAAATGGTCAAAAGTATTCTAAAAAAATAGGTCAAAAGTAATCTAAAAGTAATCAAATCGTCTAGTAGTCAGATTATATTACCTTAAATGTGTAATGTAATGGATTACGTTATTTAACTCTAAATTTTTGTCATGTATTTTGGAATCGGTAACAGACTACAATTTGTAAGTAATTACCCAGAACTGTTAGTGGATGTGTATGAAATCATACAGATGTTATAGCTGAATAACCATGTTTCCATTAGATTTTTTTTTTTTGTCTATTGTTTTGTAATTTGATCAATTTAAGCCTGTTTAGGTAGAAATAGGCTTCAGTAGAAGCTGTACATCTTTTTAGGAAGTGTTTTCAAGAGTGGCTTCAGTGTCCAAACACTTTTTGGGAACACTGCATGTGCCTCTGTATTGGGAAGATGCCAGATTGTTTTGTGACCTGGCCTGTTCTGCAGCCAGGACGCGCTGTGCTGTACATAATTATCAGGCAAGTGAGCAGCATCCCTGCAGCATTTTGACCTCACGCTGATGTGACGGGACCTGGATAGGGACACAGCCCTGATTTTAACCCATCCTTCACCTCAACGCTTGTGCTGAAATGCCCAGGGCAAGCAGAGGCTAACTATGTAGTCGGTCTCTCCATCCTCACTCCCGAGGTTGGAACAGCCTGTAGGCCTGGAGCTCAAATCAAGCCTCTCTGAAAAGGGCCAATGCAGCTGTTCTTAACTGGGGCTGCTCTCGGGGAGGTGGAACAACAAAGGAAAGGTGCACTGGTTCCCTCAAGGAGTCATTAGATTCTGCTAAAAGCAGGACAGGAGTGATCTCTCCAAAGACCCCTCTGAACATACATCATTTAAGGGCAGCCACAGTCTAACCTCCATCATGCCGTCCCAATGTGAGCTTTACCTCCACGTGTGTTTTCACAGTACTGCAGTCCTGATAAAGTTCAAGTGCTGATTCTTACTTGCATATACATTTTATAGCTCCAGTTTGGCAAAAGTTATAGCAAAGTTTGGTCTTAAAACCATAGGTTTAGAAATGTAATCGCTTGCTAGTAAGTGAAATAATAGGTATTATGCAACGATAATTGCTTCAAATTGTAGCATGCAACATTGTCACATGAGTTTTGCACGTGAGTGGCGGCAAGTTATCTTGAAAATAGTTATTTTGCCATTTTAATTAATTGGTAAGTTTACAATAAGGTCTCATTACTTCACGTTAGTTAATGCCTTAAAGGATTAGTTCACTTTCAAATTAAAATTTCCTGATAATTAACTCACCCCCATGTCATCCAATATATCCATGTCCTTCTTTCTACAGTCGAAATGAAATTGATAAAAAAAAAGTCACTCATTTTCTAAAAACTTTTTTTTTAAATTATATACGTTTTAACCAGAAATGCCCATCTTGAAGCTCTCTTCTTCTTCTCTATTAGAATTCCGGCAGTGTAGACACTGACCTGTGGAGGGCAGTAATACATTTAGCAAAGTTTGAACTAATTGTTATATACTTGCACTAGCATATTGTATATGACAATTCAGTTCTATTTTTCTATCTGTCGTTCTATCTATCTGTCGGTCTGTCGTTCTATTGTTCTGTCTGTCGTTCTATCTATCGTTCTATCTATTGTTCTATCATTATATCCATCGTTCTATTTGTTCGTTCTTTTGTTCTGTCATTTTATATGCTCTTTCTGTCTTTCTATCTATTGTTCTGCCGTACTATCTGTCGTTCTGTTTGTACTTTTGTTCTGTTGTTCTATCTATCATGTTCTATCATTCTATCTGTCATGCTATCTATTGTTCTGTCGTTCTTTCTATCGTTTGTTCTGCCATTCTATCATTCTATCAGTCATTCTATCTGTCGTTCATTTGTTCATTCATTGTTCGTTCGATCGTTCTATTGTTCGTTCTTTCGTTCGATGTTCTATCTATCATTCTCTGTCATTCTGCCATTCTATTGTTCTATCTGTCATTCTGTCTGTCATTCTGTCGTTCTATCTGTCATTCTGTCGTTCTATCTGTCATTCTGTCGTTCTATTGTTCTATCTGTCGTTCTATCAAGTTCTATCGTTCTATATGTCATTCTATCTATCGTTCTATCATTCTATCTATCGTTCTATTGTTCATTCTTTTGTTCTGTCATTCTATCCATCGTTCTGTCGTTCTATCTATCGTTCTGTTGTTCTCTGTTGTTCTATTGTTCTGTCCTTCTATCTCTGACGTTCTATCTGTCGTTCTATCTATCTTTCTATCTGTCGTTCTATTGTTCTAAATGTTCTATCATTCTATCTGTCATTGTATTTCTGATCTATCGTTTCATCATTCTATCTATCTATTGTTCTGTATTGTTCTGTTGTTCTATCTTTCATTCTATGTTCTATCGTTCTGTCATTCTATCATTCTGCCGTTCCTTCTATTGTTTTTTCTGTCATTGTTGTTCTATCTATTGTTCTATCATTATATCTATCGTTCTATTGTTCGTTCTTTTGTTCTGTCATTCTATCTGTCGTTCAATGTCTGTCTATCTATCTGTCCGTCCGTCTGTCCGTCAGTCCGACCGAGCAATTGTTCTCTCGCAATTTCATTTGCACTCTTTTGAACTACAGCCAGAGAATGGGAAGATTACATACCTAAAATGAATTTTCTATTTTGAATAACTTTTTTTTTGTAAAGCTTCACCATCATCATTCTCACAGAACAAGTCTCATAGTAAGACAGCTGATGCAAAAGAAGGTTTTCCAGATTTACACACTTTATTTGTATTGATCTTGTTTTATGGAGACATGGCTCCAGATTACTGTTCTCGAGAACGAGCTTTCACTCAACTGTCTTGACAAGTTTCGCCATCATAAGAGTAAATTAGTCGCATCTCTATCCGCGAACTCCGAGACATGATTAAAAAAAAGGGCAAGGCGCTCATCTGAGCCTAATATAATTCAGTATTAATAGTCTCACTCGAAAGCTTAACTAAGACAAATTGCTGTGTTTTGAGGGCCAGTGTTCCCTTCTCTCTAAGTACCCTCTGACTTATTTCAGAAATCTCTCTCTGTGTAGCTGCCAGTCTTGATGTGTCACACCTAACAAGAGTTGCTGTAAATTTAACCTGTCAATACGTGTCAGGCCTCGTTTATCAGCCACCTCTTCTTGGCCAGTTTTCTCTCCCTCACCTTCTTGTATTCCCCTTTTTTCTCCCCCACCTGTTCTCTCTCTATGTTGCTTTTAAGCACTATGACTTTTGACTTTGCCTGTGGTTTTGCCTTATCTCCAATCAGATTCCCCCTCACAAAGCTCTAGCTGGCAGGCGATGGGAATTCTAATCCCGACTCCAGCCGGAGGGCTTCTGAAAGAGAGTGTTTTTGTATATTTCGGGTGTGCAATTTGTGCAAATCATTCACTAAAATGTGCAGAACTAAACAGATTTGTCATGTAAATGAGACCACATCAACACCTTGAGACACACATTCTCGCCGCTTCGCCAAACACATACAGCATGATTTTACAAAAAGATGGCTGGAGTGGTTCCCTGCTGAATTCTTAACTTGGAGGAAGTCAAACTGATACATTGTTCACTGACTGGAAAGATTTCCCCTAAGTTATCCTGTCAGGATGCTGTGAGGTAGCAGACTCTGTGATTAAACTGGTTCCTGTTTGTTGTGTCTCCTCAGGGTTTGAAAGGGGATCCTGGACCTCAAGGCCTACCTGGTCTCAAAGGTGATAAAGTAAGTCGGCCTGCCAGTTTGATTTCTTGTAACAACCTTTACAAACCGTAGCACAGAGAGAGATAGAGGCAGAGTATCTATGATCTTAAGGATGTTTTTCAGTCAGTGAACTTTCCAGAGTTTCTGTATACATAGAAAGCCATAGTCTGTATGTGAGTCATTCTTAGGAAACTGTGCCATTTGAACATTTTTAATAAATTTTTATTTTAAAGTTTGAAAATGTCACCCCTAAACTTTTGAAAACTCATATTTTTCCCACTTTAGTCCCAATGTACCAGGGCCATATCTGCTAAAGACACCTTCAGCCCAACATTCAGATTAGCAGTCAGGTATTTGATATTGGTTTCCCATAAATTTGTGGTGATAGCCTTATCAGTAGTTATTTGCTGGAACTCAAATATGACGTCAGAAAGGTCAGACTATTATTTTTGTGGGAGAAATGTCTGCATAATAGGTTTGAACAGAAGGGACAAAAATGCATTCTGAATTTTATCAGAAACCTTTTACTTCTTTTAGGAAAAAAAGGTACATACTGAAATTATTATATATTTATTTATGTCATTTATATTATTTATGTATTTATTTATTTTTTTTACTATTCTGTATATCCCAATAAAATGTAATGATGGTGAATGAGACATACATTTGCTGACATTCTGATTAAATTTTTGGTATGCTACCGTTGAAAAAAAATGTAGGCAAGGATATTAAATTGATCAGAAGTGACAATAAAGCTGCAAAAAAAATGTGTTTCAAATAAATGATCTTTGAACTTTGCTCATCAAAGAATCTTAAAAAATGTAGCAGGGTTTCCCCGAAATATTAATCAGCACAACATATAAAGAAATGTTTCTTGAGCAGCAAATTAGAATGATTTCTGAAGGATCATGTGACACTGAAGACTGCAGTAATGATGCTGAAACTTAAGCCTACTATCATAGGAATAAATTACATTTTTTAAAAATATATTTAAATAGAATATTTAATATTTCACAATAAGTTAATTCACAATTCCTTGTTTTTACTGTATTATATAAAAGCAGCTTTGTCGAGCGTAAGAAACTGCTTTCAAAGACATAAATTCTTACCATAAAAGTGCTGTCAATCGATTAAAAAAAATAATCATATTTTGTTCTGTGATTAATAGCACGTAACATTAATCTTTTTTTAAAATATATTTTATATTGTAATAACTTCACATTTAATCTCCAAATTAATGCAGAAAAAACAGACAGTATATTTTAAATATTTGATCTAACGGGTAGAACATATATACAGAAATTGAATAAAGTTATCAAATACTTCACAGTCTTCACTTCATGCATTGTAAATTAAATTTAGATTAATCCTTATTTAAGCTATAAAAGTTATTCAGTCAAGAGCAGTGAGTAATTTTCTCTTTTTTCTTTTATTGTTTGATTAAAGGTATAATTTTTGCAGTAAAATATCCAAAAACCCCTAAGCTAGTGTTATATATTTTGTCCAGCTGATTACTAACAATATCTCTAATGTTTTCAACTACTTGTAAATCATGCGAAAATTCCCATTCTAAACAGTGACACGGGGCAGTGCAGTCGCCTGTCAATGACGTCAGTTACCCTTTGTTACCGCCTTTACTGACGTAGAAACCACATGACAACAGTGTCGTGGACAAATGCGGAAGTAGTGTCTAGCGTCCAGCAAACCACTAGCTTGCTTCAAGCAGTTCCTTATTTACTTCTTGCACGTTTTATGGTGGATTGTGTTACTTATTTATGGAACATAATTACTGTTTACCATCTGCCGCTGGTTCTGTCGACAAGGACAGCTCCCGTAAACTCATGACCGGAAAAGCGGAAGCGGCGCCGGCGACTGTGTCATAATAAAAGTCCTGCTGCTCGTGAGGCGTGTGTTGATCAATCGCTCCAGCTCCTCGTTCAGCTCCCGCAACACTCGCTCCTGCTCTGCTTCATACTACATTAATAATCGCATCCACGAACATGAGTTCATCCAGACTCCAATCCCTATTCTTTTGCACCGTCCGTTGAGATGGAGACCACATGTCCCAAGTTTCCACTCTAAAACTTGGCGTCATCAAACTACGCCTTTGTTTTGAATAGGCTTCTAGCGACCTCTAGCGGAAAAAAATATCACAAATTGTACCTTTAAAAGACAACAGCTGCAGGTTTATAAGGCTGCTGTCACTTTAATGCTGCGTTCACACCGAACGCGTCTGGGGCGTCTGAGGCGTCTGACTTACATATGCTGTGTTCACACCAAACGCGAATAGAGCGTCTGACGCGAATGATTTCAATGTTAAGTCAATGTAAAGACGCGTTTACGCGCGTCTGGAGGTCTCGCGGCGCGAATGAGGCGTTTAGCGCGGCGCGGAAGACGCGAATTCGCCTCATTCGCGCGTCTAGTTCGCGCGAATGACGCGAATTGAGCGTTTCGCGCGATACGCGCGTTACGCGCGAATGGTGCTTTTTGTGCATTTAGCGTTTGACGCGAATTCGCGTCTGACGCCCGAGTTGAAAAATTTGAACTTTGGCGTAAATTCGCGCCGCGTTAACCAATCAGGAGCCTGCTTGCTGCTGTGGCGGCAGGCCCGCTCGGAGTCACTCATTCAAAATGGAGGAACGATTGATATTATCAGTGAGCAGTCACCCAGAGATTTATGACACAAGTTCATACTTCAGACAGGAATAAAAAGGAGCTCGCTTGGAAGAGTGTCGGTGAGGAGACTGGGCTACCTGGTAAGTTGTAAATACACATTTCACTTTTAAATCACGTACACGTTTATCGACCCGCGGCCTTCCCGCGACGCTGACTCCTACGCCGCTGTTCTGCTCTCCAGAGCAAATACAAAGTGGTAGCTCTCGATGAACGCACGATCAACATCAGCCATCTTACAAACAGACAACCGCCTAGCACTTGCCCCTCCCACTCGCCTCGGACTCGCGTCAATAGACCTTTTTCACACTTCCGGGTTTTTGGCTTCCGGAATGAGCCACGCAGTGTAAAAGATTTTCCGGTTACAGTGATAGATAGCCTCGATCAGAACCAGTTCGGGAATCAAAGTCGTTTTACGAATTAAATGTCTTGAAAATGTTTGAACGGCCTTGGTGAATTATTGGTGAGACTACAGAGCTCGCATTAAGAGCTAAATTTAATAAATAATTTGAAGTGATGGCGGTTAAACTGGTTATATTCTTCGTGTATGTTTGGCGCGGCTGTGCATTATCGCGCTCCATGTGCTGTAAAGACAGTGTCTGTGTCTAAACGTGCATACTATGTGACATCATTAATATTCAGTACTATTTAGGGTGGATAGTATGCACATAATGAGATGTATAGAGTGTTTTTAGCGACGTGCTGGGGAAATGATCGACTGGTAGATCCCTTAATTATCACACAAACCTGATCCTCTGATTCGTGAAGCAGGACTGCTCGCACCATGATATTTCTGGATATAAACACTTCAGTCATCTCTCACTCATTTTCCTGTCATCATCATCTTAAAGTGTGTATTATGCGCAGCATTGTTGTGCTATTGCAACATGCAAAGACTGATAGTTGTGTACAGTGTGGTTTTGGAAATTGTCTTAGTTTAATCATTTTAATCGATCAGGATTAATGATAACATATGCTTGAATGTGGGATGTGATGCCATATGAGACATGCTATATATTTTTTAAAACGTAGCTATTAAACTCACGACAATATTATGTTATCTCACGACTTTATATCCCACATTAAAGTATATATTGGGAGTTAATTTTTTTAATTAATAAATTATATAAATGTTCGTAGTACGTAATACGATCTGGGAAATTGCTGAATGCGTAGCTGCATAGCCTTTGCTGTATGACAGCTGGTGATATAAATCCATCTTCCGGTAAATTCGATCAACGGTCTGAGTGGCTGTATAAGCTACAAAGTAGAAAATAATTTATTTGTAGATTATACAAAAGCTATTTGGAAAACAGACAAAACAGAAAAGGTAAGAAGCGATATTTGAGAAAAGAGCATATCAATGTAATAGCCGTAGACGCATAGCGGAACTAACTTTACCCTGCGTCACGTGATTTCCGATTTTTGTGAAAAAGGTCTATTTCGCTTCAAACTCTTGTTTTTTTACGCGCGTCTATTTCGCTCTAGACGCGCGAATGCATTCAAAATGTTCTTCGCTTATTCTCTTCCAGGCAAGGTCCTTTTTATTCCTGTCTCGATAAAAATATAATGACACATCACAGAACTCAGGGTGGCTAACGTTACACACAGCGACATCTTTGTTCTGGTCTCCGGCATCACTGATCACATCATAAACACGTTACTACCAAAGCAGAGTCCCTGATTGGTTAACGCGCCGCGAATTTACGCCAAAGTTCAGATTTTTCAACTCGGGCGTTTGGGCGTCAGACGCTCAGTTCGCGCGTCAGCCGCGTGAACGCTCAATTCGCGCCGCGCCATTCGCGCGTCAACGGCCGATTCGCGCCGCAGGACCTCTAGACGCGCGTTTGCATTGACTTAACATGTAAGTCAGACGCCCCAGACGCGTTCGGTGTGAACGCAGCAAGACCTGATGCACATGAGGCGCATCGGACACTCATCCCGTTTCCTCACAACTGTTCATTTTAAACTTCAGAACTTTTAAGACTCTGCTTACGAGGACACTCGACAAAACGGGCATTTTGGCATGCAAAAAGCATTTGAATGAATAAGAATGTGATCATAAGATGTAACTCTAGCTAATGGATGACAGAAAAAATGGATGCTGCGTTAATTGAGTTAAATATTTTTAACGTGTTAACCTGAAAAAAAATAAATTGCATGCATTAACACGTTCATTTTCACAGCCCTTATATAGGTATGTGTATATTTTTCACAGCCATTATGTGTGTGTGTGTGTGTGTGTGTGTGTGTGTGTGTGTGAATTAAACCTACTGATTGTACAAGGAAACATGTCTACATCCAATAATTGATAATGTAGCTTATATTGCTTGTGTTGAGTGTAGCATGTAGTAAATGCCTCCGTAAACAGGCACACGGAATGCTGCTCAGTTTTGTGGGATGGAATCAATTTTATTACTGGAAGTCACATATATGGTGACACATATGGTGACAGGGAAAACTATAATGTATGATGAACAAACAAGAAAAAAAATAAAATTTGTTGTGAGACTTTATAACAGTGAGATTATATGTAAATATTAAAAGAATGTTTCAGATTGCAAACAAGTTAAGCTCTACTGGCAGCATCTGTGGCATGCTTTTTGATTAATTTCAACTTATTGGTAAAAGCAGTTATGCATTGAAGCATATAGGACAAGGCATTCTAGAAGGTTTCAAAGTAGAAATGTGAAGCTCATATTTTTTAATGTTTAATTATGTTCGCAGATAATTTATATTTTCTTAACCTAGCATTTTGTTTGTTAGTTAAAGGTGCCATTGAACGTTTTTTTACAAGATGTAATATAAGTCTATGGTGTCCCCTGAATACCCCATAGATTTTTTTAAAATAATTTTTTTAACTGCCTATTTTGGGGCATAATTAGAAATGTGCCCATTCAGGGCTGTGGCCCCTTTAATTGCTTGCGCTATCATGTTATCATGGATATCATGTAATCATGGATCATGTCAGTTATTATCACTCCATCTGCCATTTTTCGCTATTGTTCTTGCTTGCTTACCTAGTCTGATGATTCAGCTGTGCACATCCAGACAGTTAATACTGGCTGCCCTTGTCTAATGTCTTGAACATGAGCTGGCATATGCAAATATTGGGGGCGTACATATTAATGATCCAGACTGTTACGTAACAGTCAGTGTTATGTTGAGATTCGCCCTTTCTTCGGAGGTCTTTTAAACAAATGAGATTTATATAAGAAGGAGGAAACAATGGAGTTTGTCATTTCCATGTACTGAACTCTTGTTATTCAACTATGCCGAGGTAAATGCAATTTTTAATTCGATGGCACCTTTAAATCTTCCTAAATGTTATTATATTTATGCTTAAAACAAAACAAAAAATGCAAGTCTGGTAAAATAATAATAATAAAACTTAATTTAATATATTTTGCAGTATATTGTGCAATTTTAGTAAACAAACAAACAAAAAAAAACCTGTAAATCCATACAAAAATGAATTAGAAAATATTTTTTTGCTGTATTCGCCTCAAGTTCCAAGTGCCTTGCCCCATAGAGTGCATCACTGTACTGTAAACACAATTTATGTTTGTTATCACAAATGTATTATTTTCAGCGTAATGGCCCATGTGTCACAGATGCTGTTGATAGAACAGACAGACCTTCACAGCAGGGAAGTTGTGAATTCAGTGAAACAGAATGTAGAAGAGAGCTTCTTGCTCTGATATCTTATTCCCCAACCCCCCGTGCACGAAGACACACAAGGCCCACAGCGGGACTACTTTCCAAACAATAGATCAAATGTTATTCTCTAATTAGCTACCATATTACCCATTGTCTTTTACAGTATTGGGCTTCTTTGTTTGCATGTGTGTGCACGTAATTATCAATGCAGTGTTTTCAAGCCTTGAAGTTCTAATGAGCTCCTCTGCGTTAGAGCAGAGAATAACTAGCTTCTTTTTCATCTCATCTCACAGTCAGACAGAGGGAGGGAGGAAAAACGTTAGTTTGGATTGAAACTGACAGTAGGAAAGACACGTCACGCTCTTCAAACATAGAATGACTCAGAATATCTTCAAACAGGCCAGCTTTAGGTGTTCACAACTTTATATTTGAGCAAACTTTGATGTGGAGTTTCTGTGGATTTAAAATGAATTTGTGGAAGACTCTGCCTGTTTTTGTCAAAGGGGTTTTAACTTAAACTGATGTATCTGCTTGTATTTCATAACCTTGACTATATGAAAGTGCTTTATTTAAGAGCAGATAAGCACAGAGGAACAGCAGGTTGTTTTATTTTTATGAATATTTTCCAGATATGCCTAACAGAATTATTCCTAAAGGAATAGTTTTCTTAAAAATGAAAATGTTGTCATCCTCTACTCACCCTCATGTTGTTCATAACCCGTATGACTTTATTTCTTCTAAGGAACAAAAAAAAAACATGGTTCTTTAAAAAAAACTGAGGAATTTTCAGGGAGTGTCAACTTAAATACATGGAAAGATTTTCACTTGTGCGTGAACTATTCCTAAAATACATCAGCCTGAATGATTACTTGGAAATGAGTAGAATCCCATAGTACAGATAATTTTAAAATAATTCTTTAGCGCAAAAGAACTTCCACCAAATTTTAGCGCAAAAAACTTCCGTATTCTGTAAAACAAGTTACATCACTTCCGGTCCAGGTCTTTTGAATGTGCTTCATTAAATCACAAGATGCCTTAAAAAAAAAAAAAAACACTTAAAAAAGAGTTAGTTCACCGAAAAATGAAAATTCTGTCATCATGTACTCACCTTGAAGTTATTCCAAACCTGTGTGAATTTCTTTGTTCTGCTGAAAAGAAGATATTTTGAAGAATATGGGTAACCAACCAGTTGATGGGCCCGAATGGCTTCCATAGTATGGAAGAAAAAGAAACCACTATGAAAATCAATGGGGTCCATCAACCATTATTGTACTCACATGAACTGATTTAAATATGTTTTTAGTACATTTATGGATCTTGAGACAGAAAATGCCATTGCTCCCTATGGAGGCCTCACGGAGCCATCGGATTTAAACAAAAATATTTTAATTTGCGTTCCGAAGATTAACGAAGGTCTTACGGGTGTGAAACAGCATGAGGGTGAATAATAAATGACATTATTTTCACTTTTGGGTGAACTAACCCTTTAACTGTGTAGTAAGTGGCATTATGTCCAGTTAAAGCTGACTGTTAACACTCTATAAACCCCTTTGCACCAGGGTCCTGATTTAGTTTGTGATAATGATCTGTTAACTGTACGTTATCATTTGCACTTCATCTCGTTCTGTATATTTTAGGAACAAAATGTAGCTCTGAACAAAAATCACTCTTGGATCACTCTGGATTTGATTGCTTCTCTGTTGCAGGGGGAACCAGGCCCACCGGTTTCGGAAACACTGTCGGTACGTATCTCAATTCACCCTACTACAAAGCTGCATGTCATTTCAGAGCTCAATATACTGAAACTGACTCTTTTTGAAGCCGTATGAAGACCCATATGAAGCATGATATGCATAAGCAGCATTAAGCACTGAAATTAGATTTATGGAGAGTCTTTGCTAAGGTTTTAAAGAATGGTTGACTCTTTCACAGATATGAGAACGGTGCTCAAACAGGGTGTTATGTTACATACAATCGTTGTACAGTAAGAAATATAGGTGAACAAAATTTCAGAGCTGAGAGACAATTACTATTATTGACCTCAACTTTTGTTAAATTCAGGTGTGTAACTGTCAATTTACATAATCCAATCAATACCCGAAATCACTGCCAAGTTTCTTTTTTCTTATGCTATTTTACTGTCATATACATCAATACACGTCTGCTACATCTCATAAAACAACAGCGGAATGTATGTTCTTTGTGTGTTAGGAAACTACAGCTCTGCCCCTTTATGTAACCTAAACTTTTTCAAAATTAATACTTCTATTCAGGTAGGCCTCTTTATATTGATCAAAAGTCACAGCAAAGACATTTTACAATGTTACAAAACAATTCTATTTCAAATACATGCTGTTCTTTTGAACTTTCTATTCAAAGAATCTTGAAAAAATGGATCTCAGTTTCCACAAAAAATATTAAGAATAATAATAAGAATAAGAAATTTTACTTGAGCACCAAATTTGCATATTAGAATGATTTCTGATGCAGTTTTTCTCAACCGGTGGGTCATGACAAAGTAGTGTTGGAGAAAGTTACTTTTAAAAGTAATGCATTACAATATTGCATTACTCCCTAATTGCGTTACTAAGTTACTTTTTATGGAAAGTAATGTGTTATGTTACTTTTGCATTACTTTTTCTCATCTGGGCTGGGCTGTTTGTTTGTTTTTATAAGAACAAAAAGGTTCTAATTTTGGCAAATGTAAAGGCCCTTCCACACCAAAAGTGAAATGAATAAGCCTCAGGCTAAAGGAAATGCAAATTCACGCCTGTACAGTAAACAAACCTTTTAGCGGTGCTGCCATTTTGATTTAGTCTAGAACTAATTTAGAATAATCATCATGGAGAGGCGTCAGTCAAAAAACGCGAATCTGAATACATAACTCAAGTTACTTGTAATGCGTTACCCCCAAACTTTTTTTCGCAAGAGTAGGTCGCAGAGTGTGTAGTCAAAGAAACAACAGAAACTTAATTCTAAATGTTTTTCTGATGGAGGACTTTTATTTTGAAAGACATGCGTGAAAGCTGTTCCATTCCACTGTGGCATTTCCATTGTTTTTCTATTTAATCACGCTAGACGGTCGGTTGACCTTTGCGCTTGCGTCTCGTGCATGGAATAGCGTTCTAAAAACATGGCGCTCAAGTTAAAAGAAGTTAGGGGCCGCTCACACAGAACATGTTTTTCCATTCAACTGCGCAAATATTTTTAATGTAAACGCGCTAGACTTTAACTGCTGCGTTCACGTCAGTGTTAGGGGTAACGCATTACAAGTAACTTATGTAATCAGATTACTTTTCCAAGTAACTAGTAAAGTAACACATTACTTTTTCAATTTACAACAAAATATCTAAGTTACTTTTTTCAAGAAAGTAATGCAAGTTACTTTTTCACATTTATTGACTGACAGCTCTCCTGTCCCCATGTTGAGAGAAATAAAGTGCAGAGGTGTTGTGTGCGCTGTGTGAACATGATGGATATCGTAGTTCTAATCTAGAGCATACATTTACTCATCTCACTTGCACGAAAACATTCAGTATTCCTCAAAATGAATAAAAACAGTGAAATGCATTAGCAGAATTTTACGCATTTACTATATTAAATTACACAAATGCACTTTATGTATTTAATCTCACTTTATTAACCAATGTCTTTGCTGCTGACCTTCAATGATCCAATTCAACCATACTAATAAGCAAAAATTACTTCAGATTAGATTTAGAAATAAGAGTGTTGAGCTTCCTTCTCCTTTATCCTATTCTTCTTTTATCCAGAATGGCAGCACAGCTGAAAGGTTTTGTTTGAGCTGCTAAGTAACACAATTAGTTACTTTTTTTAAGGAGTAACGCAATATGCATTACTTTTAAAAGTATCTTTCCCCAACACTGCGTCTCACATCTTCTGCAGCCTCTTGCAAATGACACAGCATTCTAAAAACGTAGCACTCAACTTTAAAAAAAAAAAAAAAAAAAGTGTCTCTAGATCTTGTGCTTTTTTCCTAATGACCTGCGTCTCACGTTTTTAACAGCAAAAGCGTGTTCTGTGTAAACCGACCTTTAAACTTTTTTAAAAAACACATCTCTAGACCTTGTTAGGTCCAGTTCAAATAGAACGTGTTTTTGCTGTTAAAATTACAACGTTAAAATGCAATATAATATTTACGACCCCAAACATTGTTGAAAATGTGTTCTAAGAGAAGTTCCATGTAGATTTTAATACTATATGCCATTTGCATTCTTTATCTTCAAAACTAAAACAAATAAAAGTCAAAGGACAGCCAGCACATGATCACTCAGGGGCGACCCGAACAAGCACACAGTGGAGGTTAGACATGTCCTTCAAGTAGGGAGCTAACAATTCAGCACCTCATATGAGGGACACGTCTGCTACATCTCATAAAACAACAGCAGGATAGATGTTCTTTGTGTATTAGGATACAGTATACGGCTCTGCCCCTTTATGTAACCTAAACAGTGAACTAACCCCAACGGAACTGTATCAGGGCATAACGGTTATTTACTCATGCTAATTTTACATTTTATGAGGACAAGCAGGAATACCAGGGATGCAAACGCGAAAGCCGACAACACACTCGCGCATCACCACTCCCTCTTGTAGTCAAGTTGTAAATCATGTGGTACAAAACCATTTTAACAAGCTTTAGTGGCTGAAATTCTTTATGTATATACAAATAGCTTATAGCTGACATTTCTGATTTGATCAGTGTTTCAGGTTATTTTATATTCTATCACGGATCTTGCCAGTGTAGACATCTGTCGTTCTTATTTACGGCCTCTAATGTCACAGGCCGTCTCTCCCCTGTTACATTTTGACAGTTTTAGGAGCTTTTAAAGCTCTTGTTCTTTGACTTTCACCAGACACTAGGAGTGAATGGCTATTTTTGCAGCTGTTTCTAAGATGTGTCAGTATTTTCAAGGATGCCAGCTGAAAGATAACACCACACTCTGCATCTGAAAGGCCATCTGTATGTGTCTTGTATACATGCGAATGGTCATGTGGTTTGTCCTTTCATGTAGGTCATGTAGTGTAAAGAAATCTTAGCTCCTGACCTTTGTTTTAACAGTATTAACAGCTGAAGTTAATTGCCATCTTTGTTTGATGAAACGTGTTATAATTTCCCTTCTGCTTTCTCTTAGATTGAAAAGCAAGCTCAAAAAGGAGACCAGGTAAAGACATTTTTGAATTCTGAAACTGAATGTCAGCACACTTTTTTTTTTTTTTTTCATGAGAATTTTATTACAGTGCTTGTAAGGCAGCCCTCATTACTGATATCCTTCCTTCTCTGCATTTTCCTGGAATTTTTGATGATTCATAGTGAAAGCCTGTTGCCTTTTTTAATTAAACAAAACTAGAAATGTCATTCTGCTTCTGCTGCTGCTTCAGATATCTCTGTAGCTAATTCAACTAGAGCTGCTCAATGTATCGACTTAATTAAATATATATATATATATATATTTTGTAGATAATTTTACTTTAATTATAAGAATTATCAACAGTGAAACTGTAACCCAAATCGATGACATCACCATAACATTTGCATTCAAAAATGTTCAGTCTCTTCTACTTGTTTAAATCTATTTTACTATCTAAAAGGCAATATTATGTAATGTAAAGCATGTTTACAGAAAACATAAAAATGTAAAGTCGCAAAGCATGTCATTTAAATAGAACTAAAGCCTAAATTTAGCTATCCAGCACTATTCTATTGCTGCGTTTCAAGCCCTGTCATTTCCAAATTCAGTTAAACCAATTACACTTACAGTTAAAAGTTTGAGGACAAGTGTCAAGTAGTTAAGTAGTACTTGTATTCAAGAGTGTATTAAATTGATCAAAAGGGACAAATCTTTTTATGTCTTTGGGTAATACTTTACAATAAGTTTTCATTAGTTGAAGGATTAATTTAAATTACCCCATGATTTACTCACCCTCAAGCCATCCTAGGTGTATACAACTTACTTCTTTC
Source organism: Chanodichthys erythropterus (assembly GCF_024489055.1). Taxonomy (NCBI): domain Eukaryota; kingdom Metazoa; phylum Chordata; class Actinopteri; order Cypriniformes; family Xenocyprididae; genus Chanodichthys; species Chanodichthys erythropterus. The sequence continues at coordinate 33,963,806 of NC_090225.1, forward strand.
AGACGAATACTATTGGAGTTATATTAATAAACACCCTGATGTTCCCAAGCTTTATAATGGCAGTACACAGAAACCACCTGTTTGAAGCTCAAAAAAGTGCATCCATCCATCATAAACATACTCCACATGGCTCAGGGGGGTTAATAAAGGCCTTCTGAAATGAAGCGATGCATTTGTGTAAGAAAAATATCCATATTTAACATGTTATAAAGTAACAGCCATACAGATTCTGTCACGGTGCACACAAGAACAAGATGGTAAGATCCAAGTGCAGCGATGTTTATTACAGGAAACTCCAAGCATGTAATCCAGAGCACAGGCAAAGGTTAAACTCCACAAAAACAGTCCAAAACAGAAAGCCAGAGAAAACAAAAGTGCACGTAACAAAATACAATAAACCACAACCAAGGACAGAAACAACTCAGTATAAATAGACAGACACTAATAACATAATACAAAACAGGTGTGTGTAATGAAGTGATCATGAGATAATGAGTCCGGCAGTGCGTTATGGGTAATGTAGTGAATGCAATGGGTGGAAATGAGAGTCCGGGATGGAGTGCCCTCTAGTGGCTGATAGGGCACTCTCACTGGTGATCATGACATTACCCCCCCTCAAAGGAGCGGCTACCAGACGCTCCACCAGTCCAAAAAAAAACAAAAACACAAAAAACCCAGGAGGGAGGTGGACAGGTGGAGGATCAGGGGGAGGGATGGTGGGCCAGGACCAGAACCCCCAACCGAAGGCCAGGGGGGAGCCGGAGGAACAAACCACGGGGGGCTCAAAAGAGTCAGGGTTCTGGCTGAATGCCAGGGCGGCGCTGGAAGAACTGACCAGGCGGGTTCCCCGGGGTCTGGAGTCCTGGCTGGTTGCCAAGGCGGCGCTGGAGGAACTGACCAGGCTGGTTCCAGCGAGTCTGGAATCCTGGCTGATTGCCAGGGTGGTGCCGGAGGAACTGACCAGGCTGGTTCCAACGGTTCAGACGGCCTGGGCAGTGGCGGCAGGGCAGAAAGCCTGGGCGGCGGCGGCAGGGCAGAAGGCTTGGATGATGGCGGCAGGACAGAAGATCTGGGCGGTGGCGGCAGGGCAGAAGACTTGGACGGCGGCAGGGCAGTAGGCCAAGGGTGCTTCATGGCCATATCAGGGAGAGCAGACAGCTCGGTGACGGCCTCCGTGGCCATATCAGAGAGAGCGGACAGCTCGGTGACGGCCTCCGTGGTCGTATCAAGGGGAGCGGACAGCTCGGTGATGGTACCAGGCTCGGGCTGCTCAGGCGGCAGGGTAAGGCGCTTCGGTGGCGCCGGCAGGGCAAGGCGCTTCGGTGGCGCGGCCTCCGTGGCCGTATCAAGGGGAGCGGACAGCTCGGTGATGGTAGAAGGCTTGGATGATGGCGGCAGGACAGAAGATCTGGGCGGTGGCGGCAGGGCAGAAGACTTGGACGGCGGCAGGGCAGTAGGCCAAGGGTGCTTCATGGCCATATCAGGGAGAGCAGACAGCTCGGTGACGGCCTCCGTGGCCGTATCAGGGAGAGCGGAGGACTCAGGGACGGCAGCGGGCTCAGACTGGGGCTGCTCTGGGACGGCAGCGTGCTCAGGCTGGGGCTGCTCTGGGACGGCAGCGTGCTCAGGCTGGGGCTGCTCTGGGACGGCAGCGTGCTCAGGCTGGGGCTGCTCTGGGACGGCAGCGTGCTCAGGCTGGGGCTGCTCTGGGACGGCAGCGTGCTCAGGCTGGGGCTGCTCTGGGACGGCAGCGTGCTCAGGCTGGGGCTGCTCTGGGACGGCAGCGTGCTCAGGCTGGGGCTGCTCTGGGACGGCAGCGTGCTCAGGCTGGGGCTGCTCTGGGACGGCAGCGTGCTCAGGCTGGGGCTGCTCTGAGAGCATCCTCCAGGCACGCAAAACCGCCACAACATAGAACGTGAGGACAGCCCTCTTGGCCATCACTGGACTGATAGGGAGAGCATGCCGTACTGGAGCGGACTCACTGGCTGGAGCGGACTCACTGGCTGGAGCGGGCTCTGTAGTAGACTCACTGGCTGGAGCGGACTCACTGGCTGGAGCGGACTCACTGGCTGGAGCGGACTCACTGGCTGGAGCGGACTCACTGGCTGGAGCGGACTCACTGGCTGGAGCGGACTCACTGGCTGGAGCGGACTCTGTAGTAGACCCACTGGCTGGAGCGGACTCTGTAGTAGACCCACTGGCTGGAGCGGACTCTGTAGTAGACCCACTGGCTGGAGCGGACTCACTGGCTGGAGCGGACTCACTGGCTGGAGCGGACTCTGGAGTGGACTCACTGACTAGAGTGGACTCACTGACTGGAACGGGCTCTGGAGTGGAGTCACTAACTGGAGCGGGCTCTGGAGTGGACTTACTGACTGGAGCGGACTCTGGAGTGGACTCACTGACTGGAGCGGACTCTGGAGCGGACTCACTGGCTGGAGCGGGCTCTGGAGTGGACTCACTAACTGGAGTGGACTCACTGACTGGAACGGGCTCTGGAGTGGGCTCACTGACTGGAGCGGGCTCTGGAGTGGACTCACTAACTGGAGCGGGCTCTGGAGTGGACTCACTGACTAGAGCGGGCTCTGGAGTGGACTCACTGACTGGAACGGGCTCTGGAGTGGACTCACTGACTGGAACGGGCTCTGGAGTGGACTCACTGACTGGAGCGGGCTCTGGAGTGGACTCACTGACTGGAACGGGCTCTGGAGTGGACTCACTGACTAGAGTGGACTCACTGACTGGAGCGGGCTCTGGAGTGGACTCACTGACTGGAGCGGGCTCTGGAGTGGACTCACTGACTGGAGCGGGCTCTGGAGTGGACTCACTGACTGGAGCGGGCTCTGGAGTGGACTCACTGACTGGAGCGGGCTCTGGAGTGGACTCACTGACTGGAGCGGGCTCTGGAGTGGACTCACTGACTGGAGCGGGCTCTGGAGTGGACTCACTGACTGGAGCGGGCTCTGGAGTGGACTCACTGACTGGAGCGGGCTCTGGAGTGGACTCACTGACTGGAGCGGGCTCTGGAGTGGACTCCAGGCCTTGAGGGATGACTATAGCCTTCCTCCTCCTCCTCCTTTTACGAGTGTGAAGCGGAGACTCAGTGCCAGCCTCCTCTGAGGCCTCAGGAGCGGATTCACGGGCTGGGACGCACTCATGGGCTGGAGCAGGCCTTGAAAAGGACACACGGGCTGGAGCGGACTTACGGACTGGAGTGGAGTCACGGGCTGGAGCGGGCTCTGGAGTGGACACCCGGGCTGGAGTGGCCTCACGGGCTGGAGCGGGTGCTGGAGGTAGTCGAAGCGGCCCATTCCCACGCAGATGCAGGTAATTGGAGAAATTCCAAAAGTTTAATCCCCTTACCAGCTCCATCTCCCACTGCGGCAGAGGTTTATCCAGACAGTTATTAATTGTGTCTTTGAGGACCGTATCAGAGAGACCATACCCCTCCGCCCGTGACCAGAACTTCTGGACGAATGCCCGCACTCCCATTCTCTTCTGGCGGAGAGTTGCCAAAAGGGCCTGAGCCTCCTCAGCCCCCACTGATGACCAGAGTCTCCTGCTGCTGGATCCTTGCATGGTGGTGGTTTATTCTGTCACGGTGCACACAAGAAAAAGATGGTAAGATCCAAGTGCAGCGATGTTTATTACAGGAAACTCCAAGCATGTAATCCAGAGCACAGGCAAAGGTTAAACTCCACAAAAACAGTCCAAAACAGAAAGCCAGAGAAAACAAAAGTGCACGTAACAAAATACAATAAACCACAACCAAGGACAGAAACAACTCAGTATAAATAGACAGACACTAATAACATAATACAAAACAGGTGTGTGTAATGAAGTGATCATGAGATAATGAGTCCGGCAGTGCGTTATGGGTAATGTAGTGAATGCAATGGGTGGAAATGAGAGTCCGGGATGGAGTGCCCTCTAGTGGCTGATAGGGCACTCTCACTGGTGATCGTGACAGATTCTACTTGCGTCTAAAGTGTAACTTGCGTACTAATGGTATTACGCTACACCATGACGTAATACGCTACTTCCTGTGTTATACGTTGCATAAGCTATGCTTTAGACGCAAGTAGAATCCGTATAACATGTTTATAACATGTTAAATATGGATATTTTTCTTCACAAACACATCACTTTGCTTCAGACTGGAGTCGTGTGGAGTACACGTTTATGATGGATTGATGCACTTTTTCAAACACAATGCACTACAACTGACCCTTGGCCAGGAGTTTGATTGACAAGCGATCTAACCAATCAGAACGCAGTCAGGAGTTAGAAGATTAACCTCGGTGGGGTTAAACTTGAAAAAATTGTGTGTATTGACGTCTTTCTGCGTTTGAAACAACATTCATTTTCATTTTCATTCATGTTTATTTGATGCTATAAATGAACTAGTAGGAAGAGATTATCGGTTCACGAGCTTCTTGAGCTGAGGCGCTACAGCAATCTGTCACGACCATGGTCACGACACATTAAAGAGCAACAAAACGGTATTTATTGTTTGAATTTCTTAAACTACACAGTTTGAAAGCTGGGACTTTGTTTAATATCATAAGTAACCTGCTCTGTCTTGTCTGTTGACATGTTGTCAGTGTCCTCTTTGCTCCGCGATGTATTTTTCACTGTGTGTGGCGTGACAGCGCCACGGCTTGTCGGACAAAGCAACAGTAACTAAGGGGGGCGGGTCTTTGCGAAGGGTCAATTATAAAGCTTGGGAGCATCAGGGTGATTATTAATATAACTCTGATTGTGTTCATGTGAAAGAAGAAAGTCATATACACCTAGGATGCCTTGAGGGTGAGTAAATCATTTTAAAGTAAACTAATCCTTTAACATTAGTTAACTACTTTAGTTAACATGAATTAAGAATGAACAATATTTCTACAGCATTTATTAATCTAAATTAATGTTAATTTCAACATTTACTAATACATTATTAAAATCAAAAGTTTTGTTTGTTAACATTAGTTAATGCACTGTAAACTAACGAACAATGAATGACTGTATTTTTATTAACTAACATTAACAAAAATTAATAAATACTGTAACAAATATCTTGTTCATTGTTAGTTCATGTTAGTTAATACATTAACTAATGTTAACTAATGAAACATTATTGTACCATGTATTTACTTTTTCATTATAAATGGTGTTTTTTGAACTGCCTATTCTTTAAAGAAGTGAAAAAAATGTATCACAATATCCCTAATATATTAATCAGCAGAATTGTTTTTAATATTAATAATAACAAATGTTTCTTAAGCAGCAAATCAGAATGATTTCTGAAGGATCATGTGACACTGAAGACTGGAGTAATGATGCTGAAAATTCAGTTTTTCACAGGAATAAATTATATTTTAAAGTATATTAAAATAGAAATGTTTTTTAAGTGTAATAATATTTAACAATATTACTGCTTTTACTGTATTTTTATCAAATAAATGCAGTCTTGGTGCACATAAGAGACTTCTTTTATAAACGTCTAGTTATAAAACTAGATATAAAACTATAAACTTCTAAAAACTATAAAACTATAAACTTCTAGTTATATACTCAGAATGTTAAAAATCTTTATTTATTTATTTTTTGCAGGGTTCCCCAGGAGTTCCTGGAGAAAAGGTAAGCGTTTCAACAACATTTTCATAAATTAAATCATTTTATTTATTTATTTATTTTTTTACCTTCCTTAATGAAGTTCACCCATGAGTTGTGAACATGCCATTTAAACATCTGTCTCTCAGCACTTTAATAAGCACCGACATGTAAACCCGTCCAGGCAGAGCCAGCTGCTTCTGCTCATATTAGCATCAGTGTTGCTTCTGGATCTAATCATGTTTTTGAGGGCAATTACGACCACAGACAGGTGGAAGCCTAGATCCAGACTAGCCTGCAATGCTTTGAGAACTAGAACCCTGATCCTTTACCCATCTTCCCCAGGGAGATGCTGGCCTGCCCGGTCAACCAGGAGCACCAGGAAAAGAGGGCAAAAGGGTGAGTAAACCGAAGCAGGTTGCTGCCTGTGTGGGCTGAATCCATGTTGCAAATGTGTTTGTGTAACCGACCAGTCAGCGAGACAAGCCTTCGGGAGTGACCCGGCAGCAGCTGGAAGGAGAAAAAGATCGGAGAGCTCTGTGTGGGCCTGGTCTCATGGGAATGACTCTGAATATTCAACTGTAAGGTCAATCATAGACTGACAGCACGTATGGCCAACCCCAGCAGGAAGCAATCTCAAGGGTGATTTACGGTTCGACATGCTCGAATGTATTGAGAAAATGATACTGTTTCATTATTGATTTTATCCTTGATTTTCTCAGTGCCATCGGTCAAGGGTTAAATTGTTGCTCTGCTCACAGCCTGAAAAGCTTTATGGGAAATTTGACTGCCTGCAACAAATTGCAGTTGCATGTTCCGCTTATTTGAATTACCTAAGCCATTGAGCCATTTCACTAGAGGCATGCTAACACCTGTTAACGCAAATGTTATCTCGGCTCCTCGAGTGGTTAATGGTCCTGAATGTGGTACAGTTGTTTCTCGACTCCCTTGAATGTGATAAAAAGTATTAAAAATGCATGCCACTTAGATGGAGGAGAATACTTGGGTCCGCCGCAGGGACTGTAAGCGCAGCATTAAGCTATTCAACAGAATGAATGAATATTTATTATCCACTGCAGTGGTGTTCACTGGAGTGTTATCATAACACTGTTGGGTATTTTCAGTTCAGTGATGGATTGAGTGATGCACCGTGCCATAGACATCTGGATTTTGTCCACACTGGTTGGGAATGTTTCCACTCGGAATGGTGAACAATTCCCTCTTCAAGTCCACAATTGGTGTATGTATTCAGGGCAAGAAAAAAGGATTCATTTTATATTTATATTTTTATATATATATATATATATATATATATATATATATATATATATATATATATATATATATATATATATATATATATATATATAATATTTTAAATGTGTTCTTTTTGTTAAATTATTAATATACATTTCATTCAAATTTGTATTTTAAAATGAAAATTTGCTAGAAATTAGAAAGATAGGAGTTATATAGCTATCCAACTCCACATAAATTCATTAGTCACCATGAAATTGACCATTCTTATTTTTTTAGGGAATATTGCAGTATTTATTATAAATGTTTTATCAGTGCACATAATTTTTTATTTAAATTCATGTGCCCTTGTAATCTTTAATCCCTTTTGCTGCACCATCTCTTCTCTTCTTTTCTCTGATGATGTGTTTACTGCCGCATAACCTGTCACTCACATGAGATCGACCAATAGCAAATGACAACAATCCAATTAAATCCTGCCCTACATTTTTTTTTCTCGTTTTCCTCATATATATGTAACAAAAGGGAAAAAAAAAAACATTATTGTAATTTTTGTAATTTTGTTGGAAAACTATAATGAAATCATTACGAATTTGCAGGGCATAAAATTGTTGTACAAGATCAATGAATGTAAAATTTTGTGACATTTCTGCCATCTGGCCTGAAACGCTGTCAAACCGGCCCCAGGCCAGCAAATCCATCCTTATTGTTGAGCTCTGCTATTATTAGTCTTGAATATCCAGACATTTGGCATATGATCTGGATCTGGTGCACAGTGTAGCAGAGACCAGCCAGAAGAACCAGGAAGAGCCATTTGGCTTGACATGTGAAGCGACCACAGTTCACTCTGTTTTTATGTTGTTTTATGGAAATGGATTATACCACGAATTAAATTTTTTTTTTTTTTTTTTTTTTTTTAATCAGAATTTCTGTCTGTCTGGAATTCAATGATCATATTTCACAGATATAGCTTTAAAGGAATAGTTCACCCAAAAATGAAAAGCTGGATTCCACCAAAGCATTTTTCTTTATGCACACAATAATAATCTTTTACATTTGTAATCCTTTTATTTTTAGTTTTTGGCATGTTTGTGTGCTGCTGCATGTCCCTGTGTGTGTAATAATCAGAGTGTATGTGCACCGGCATATAGGCGCATATTACTAACGCGCAAAACAAATATAGCACCATTGATTTAGACCACATTTCAGTTGGTCAATAGCGCAGTCTGTTTCAGTTGCCTCAAAATAGCAACGCGCCAACAATGTGCCTGAACACACCTCGTTTTCAGACCAGCACGCCCATGGGCGCACAAATGGGTGCAAATGCATTTGCTATTTAAACAACGTGGAGCAGGATGTGAAAATGATAACTGCGTCGGGCTGAAACTCGCAAAAAACACTTGCGTTGCGCCTGGCGCCACATTGTACCACATTGCGCTGGGTGTATGATAGGGCCCTTTGTATACTATAATCACTGGCTACCAGCAATGGCAGTATGCGATGTATGATATAGGCGTAGCATAAGTTTAGTTTTAAATATGGATATTTTTCTTACAAAAGCCCATCATTTGCTTCAGAATGCATTACAAAAGCTGCTGGAATCGTATGGATTACTTTCATGATGGATGGATGCGCTTTTTGAAGCTTCAAAAACTCTGACACTATTTAATGCCATTACAAAACTGGGAAGAGCCAGGATATTATTTAATATAACTCAGATTGTGTTCAGTTGAAAGAAGAAATTCAAATACACCTAGAATCGCTTGAGGGTTAGAAAATTATGGAATAATTTACATATTTGGGTGAACTATTCCTTTAAGAGATGACATAGTTTACTCATGATACTAATCATTTATCCTCATGTCAAACATCTGTTGTGTTCCGCAGAAGAAAGTAAGTCATACACGTTTGGAAGGACATGAGGGTGTGTAAATGATGCCAGAATTGTTATTTTTCCCTTTAAAGCAAAATGTACAGTTCTGTAAATGACATCTGAGAATGCTGTCTCTTTTAAGTCGCTGCTAGATAGTACTGTCTCACTTAGAGAACAAAACAAGAAGGGTACTTTCGAGGCACAATGACCCATACACATTTTACAGACAGTTAAACATTTCATTAAACTTTTCTCTGAAAACAAGCACAGTGTTTTTGTGCCTCCATCTTCTGCGAGATTAAAAGGCCACTAGCATATGACCTTTCGTGCAAAAATCTGAACATTATGTCAGCTTCTACCAACATGATTCCTCTTTAATTGGTTGGTGTTACAGAAAAAAAGCTGTTTAGAATCCAGACGCTGTGTTCTAATGATCTTGTGGTCGGCACCCCGCGAATTCATTAAAATCTCTGCGCTCGCGAGGGATCGCGCTAGCGTTTACCGCCCACACGAGTTAGTTTGCTGCGAGACTTAGTTAGAATGAATTCTTTTCCGGCTGCCATTTAAATCAGTGTCAAGTGTGTTGTTTTGTTGCAAAAGACACTATTTGGCCCTATAAATAACTTTGCTTTGATGACTGCACAGCTTCCCGGCAAGCAGGGATGTGGTAAGGTTTCGGGTTATATTTGGCGAGTCACATGCAGCCGGGTAACTTGTTGAGCAGGACTGCGGCGCTCTGCAGTCTTGTAGGCTATTTGGGGAAAGGAGGGACATGGGTCATTATTACTGGCCTTCTAGACGACGACGAGCCTCTGTTGGCGAGAGACTCTCACCCAATTAGCAGCTCTCATTTTCCACACCACTATCAGTCATACACGGCTGCCATCTTTGCGGCAGTGAATTTTTCGCTGCTAGCAAGTTTAACTCATTGGCCTGTGTCACACGACAAGCGTAAGCATTTATTTGTGTGGATTTATTTCGGAAGCCATCCAAGAGGTTACAGCATTGACAATGTGCATGTAACAGTTTTGGTGCCTTTTTTCTGCCCAGGATCCAACAGAAAACATTGAAAAAATTATGCCATTATTTTGCGATTATGTTCTTTTCCAAAAATAATTTTCTGAATCAGGATTTTTAATAAAAAAATATGAAAATAAATAAACATTAAAATAAACAAAATTGCTCAAATCAAAATTGTGTAAGATGTTGTTTTCAAATATTATTTTTTTATTGTTTTAAGCAGAAACCTCGTTCAGTTTTATGTTAAAAACAAGACAAATTTTCTACGGGATATTTAAAGGAGCCACCGAATGTTTTTTTACAAGATGTAATATAAGTCTAAGGTGTCCCCTGAATGTGTCTGTGAAGTTTCAGCTCAAAATACCCCATAGATTTTTTTAAATCAATTTTTTTAACTGCCTATTTTGGGGCATCATTAACTATGCACCGATTCAGGTTGCGGTCCCTTTAAATCACGCGCTCTCTGCCCTTGGAGCTCGTGTTTGCCTTAAACAGTGCATAAACAAAGTTTACACAGCTAATATAACCCACAAAATGGATCTTTACAAAGTGTTCGTCATGCATACTGCATGCATGCGTCAGATTATGTGAGTATTGTATACTGTTATATTGTTTACATTTGATTCTGAATGAATTTGAGGCTGTGATCCGTGACTAACGGCTAATGCTACACTGTTGGAGAGATTTATAAAGAATGAAATTGTGTTTATGCATTATACAGTCTGCAAGTTATGAAAATAGCGACGGCTCTTGTCTCTGTGAATACAGTAAGAAACGATGGTAACTTTAACCACATTTAACATTACATTAGCAACATGCTAATGAAACATTTAGAAAGACAGTTTACAAATATCACTAAAAAATATCATGATATCATGGATCATGTCAGTTATTATTGCTCCATCTGCCATTTTTCGCTGTTGTTCTTGCTTGCTTACCTAGCCTGATGATTCAGCTGTGCACATCCAGACGTTCTGCCCTTGTGTAATGCCTCGATCATGGGCTGGCATATGCAAATATTGGGGGCGTACACCCCGACTGTTAAGTAACAGCATCCTGTATATATATGATGCTATTTACACTGTGCAAATAGCGATAATGCTATTTAAACTAAGTGTAAATAGAAATTAGATGCTATTTACACTAAGTGACAATAGCAGAATTTTTTTTATAGATATGCTGTTTACACTAGGTAAAAATAGCGATATATTCTATTTACACCATGTAAAAGTATCAGTTTTTTGCAAGAAGTGTAAATAGCAATTAGATGCTATACTTTATATTGGCAGATACTATTTGCACCTCAGTATTTTTGTACATTAATAGGATGCAGTAATATCATAGAGTGTAAATGATTATATCTCTATGATCAGAAGAGCGAGCTCAGCAAAAGGCGGATTCGAAACCGTGCCAATCGCAATAAAAGCCGTACTACGAGCCTCACGCGCTACTTCTACACAACTGGAGACATTGAATTCTGCACGTCTTTTTTAAACTTGAAATTGGCCGAACCAAACATTGGTGGACGGAGCTAGTGTAAATAGCGTTTGCCAACAAGGGACGCTATTTGCACTTAGGGTAAATAGACACTCCGAAATTAAAATTCTGTCATCATTTACTTACCCTCAAGTTGTTCCAAACTTGTATGAATTTATTTCTTCTTCTAAACACAAAAGAATATATTATTCAGGTTAACAACAACTTGAGGGTGAGTAAATGATAACAGATTTTTCATTTTTGGGTGAACTATCCCTTTAATAGTTCAGAGTTATTGGAAGAGATCACATTACGGTTACCTGCCTTCCTCACTGATTAAGCAAATACAATATCTCTTATAATATATTCAGGAAATTTGAGACGTGCGGACTGAATCAATGTTCATGGAAGCGAGCTGGAAAGCCTTTGTCATAGATTTCTTAGTGGAAGGGGTCAAAGGAGTCAGCCCTCCTGCCATCCGGATGATGAAGTTTAATTAATAATGTCTGAATGTCAATATCTGTAATAACTCAAGCATATAGCAATAAAAGACACTAAAATAACAATGGAATGAATCTGACCACCCCTGGGATAAGAGCTCATGTTAATTATGAGATGGAAGATCAGAGAGAGAGAGCAAGAGTGTTTTCACACTACAAAAAAATCATTTTATTAATTGGTAATTTCTTCTAGTTTTCAAACATTCTTTAAATATGATCAATTTACTTGAGAAGCAAAACTGCATAAGGCTTGTTTTCAGAAAATATATTTTGAATCGTTCTCTCTTGGCAAATATATACTATACCTCTTTGACATTGTCTTTTTTTTTTCTTGTTTTAAGTATAAACCTCACACAATTGTGTTTTTTTTTTTATGCTTAAATAAGAGAACACATTAAACAAAAAGGGTTTTAGAACTATCTGGTTTCTATTCATGCACTGTCATGTTAGGTAGCCCCACCCACCACATAATTTAATTGGTCCAAAATTAATGGTGTTTTCTAAATAGCTCTAAATATATAATAACATTTCTCACAGAGTTGTGACCACACAGCCTTGCACTCCACTTCTTTTTGGCTCAACCACAGCAGTTTCTTGGTATTGTGCCCACTCTGCCCGCCTGTTCCTCTCATCGAAAATGAATTGCTACCTAACAGGTAACTTTTTCAGAGCAGGTCCCAGTGCTGTACTTCACCGCCCCCTCTCACTTCTGCTGCTATCTGTCTGTCTGCCCACGGAAAAAGTTTTTTACTCACTAGAAACTGTTCCAGTAAAGCTAATCAGATCACAGAATGAACGCACCCAAATTCCTAATATATATTTGAAAATTTAAACTTTTGACCCTTGTCACCACTTTGCCACTGAGGTATGAATGTATGTTTTAATATATTACATTAAATAACATTATTATAATAATAATTGTATGCATTTTATTTATTGTACTACTACAACTACTACTGCTATTTTTTTTGTTGTTGTTGTTATTATTATTGTTGTTGTTGTACATTACTTTAAAACATTTTATTTTATTTAAAATATTTTATTATTGATATTTTTACTATTATTACTATAATAATGTTATAATGGTCATTTATAAATAAATGAATGAATGAAAAAAAATTCAATTAACTATTTTTGTAGTTATGCATTTATTGCATTAATATATTATTATTATTATTATTATTATTATTATTATTATTAAATGTATAGATTTAATTATTTTAAATATTTTACTACTATTATTATTACTCTGTTTTAATTTATTAACACTTATGAATGAATAAATAAATAAAATATTACAAATTATTAAATGTATATATTTTAATTATTGTATTTTATTAAATGTATTATTATTAGCAAGGTTATATTTAATTTTTATTATCATTATCTTTATATTATAATTGTATCTTTCATTCTTCCTTTTTTACTTGATAATGCTTTTTTTTCTATAAAAAAAAAATAAAAATGCAACAGTACTTTGAATTATTTACTTGCAGACAGCTTTGCATTATGGTATGGTTCTAATGGGCTAAGCACTTGAATATTTAGTGACGCCCCTAATAATGAGACCACTTTGGTGTGTTTACATGTGCTTGCGTGTGTGTGAACGAGTCAGAGTGCGTCTGTTTACGTGTCTGTGTATGTTGGAGGTTGGCATTGAGCTGATTTAAATAATAATGCGTTGCGACTGGATTGCACTAGGAGAAAAGGCATGAATAGTAATGTGCAAAGGCTTACTTTTATCCATTATGGATGGTACTGACACCACATGATGAGCAAAACTGGAGGACTTTGGGACCATGTGACAAGCTACAAGAGATCAAACAGGAAGCAGAGGAGCGCCAGCAGAAAAAAAAAAGAAAAAAAAAAAAGATTTCTCCTCTTCCCGATGGCGGCACACTGAAATATTCATCAGTGCTTGGAATGGTGTGCAAAGCTGTGCTTCTGGCTTCCTGCGCCACAGGACGTAGAAAAGCACAGGCGCGCATGCCATGGCAACGGGGCTGCCAGTTTACGTTACACATAGTCAGCTGCCAACTTCAGCTGACATACATTTGCGCAATTAGTCAGAATTGAGTTGGAGAACAGCTACTTGTGCTACAGGTGTGTGTGGGAGGGCGTTCGTGTGTGTGCTTGGGTAAACAGAAAGGGCACAAACCTCTGTAATACACCCACAGTAAATAGATGGTTTTATTAGGAGACAGAAAAGCACCAGCCCACACTTGCGTATCACAGTGCGCTCGCCCCTAAGCCAGAACATACACGGAGCATGTTCTCGTTTAATGTTCTGCCAAGTTCTCCAGCGCTCAGCACTGCCCTGGCTGGCATACAGTCATGTGTGGGTTCAGTGTAGATGTGTTCAATGTGTGCGTTCACCTCACACTCACACATAATGGTGTTCATCGCCTGTTAAGCTAGTGGGATGCAGAGTATTATCAAATAGGAGCTTCAAACTCTTCACTGAGCGGCTAAGGACATGGAGAGCTCACTCTTTACTGTAATGTACAAATCTGCTGTTTCACACAGTATGCAGCATTGAAGATCTGAACAAATTAGTTCAATTAAATCATCAATTTGGATCCATTTTGTAAAATCAAAACAGATTTATCAAAGCCAAGGTATTTGACAATTAAGATCGCTCACAGCGATAGAGAAGTGTGTATACATAGTGTTGTCGTCTTTTTTTTTGTTTTTTAATTAATATTGCAGCTGTATCTCAGTGAATATATATATACTAGCATATTTTATTCTGTTTATTCATTTTTTATTCTAAATAAATAGACCTACGAGATGTGAAATCAAGAATTTTAAGCTTGCATTCATTCATTTAGCAGATGCTTTTATCCAAAGTGACTTATGAATGAGGAATACAAGTGATTCATCTTAATGAAAATAGTGAATATTTTTTAAATGAATATTAGTAGTATAGTATATTATATAGCATATTTTTCTTAACTTTTTGTTCTTAATTTATATTATATTACTATTATTATGGTTATAAATGTAATTGTTAAATATAATGTATCATTAATATTATTATTGTATTTGTATTTTTATTTATTATAGTATTACATTATTTGTGAAATTTAGGTGGCATTGTTCTTTTACTTATTTATTGACAGTTAGTGAACAAGTCTTTTTTTTTTTTTTTTGATGAACTGATGGATAGACTAGCATTTTTGGATAGAAATACATATAAAGATGAAATGAATTGATGTGTTGTCAGTAGGCACACGACCCTCTAGCTTTATCTATCGATTGATCAAGCGTTCGTTTTTTTCATTTGTTATATCTATCAGTCATTCTGTCATTCGATCGTTAATCCTATCGTTTGATCATTCTATCGTTTGAGCATTCTATTGTTTGTTCGATCTTTCTGTCATTCATTTGTTCTATTGTTTTGTTCTATCATTTGATCGTTGTATCATTCGTTCTATCGTTTGATAGTTCATTTGTTCCGTCTAACATTTGATCGTTTATTATATCATTCGTTTGTTCTATCATTTGTTTGTTCTATCTATTTTTCATTCTATAGTTTTTGTTCGTTCTATCATTTTTGTTTGTTCTAACGTTGGTTCTATAATTCATTCGTTCTATCGTTCATTTGTTCTATCGTTCGTTCTATTGTTCCTTCTATCATTTGATCGTTCTATCATTTATTTGTTCTATCGTTTCATAGTTTGTTTGTTCTATCATTTGATCATTCATTCTATCGTTCATTCAATCGCTAGTTTTGTTTGTTCTAATGTTGGTTTGTTCTATATAACGTTTGTTCTATAGTTTGTTCGTTCTATTGTTCATTTGTTCTATCGTTGCTTCTATCATTTGTTCATTCTATCATTTGATCATTCTTCAATCTGTCGTTTGAACATTCGCTTGATCGCTCGTTCTATCATTTGTTCGTTCTAGTTTGTTCTATCATTCATTCTATCGTTCATTCTGTGTTTGAACGTTCATTCGATCGTTCTTCAATCCGTCGCTTGATCGTTCGTTCTATCATTTGTTCGTTCTATCTATTGTTCGTTCTAGTTTGTTCTATCATTCATTCTATCGTTCATTCTATGTTTGAATGTTCATTTGATCGTTCTTCAGTCTGTCGTTTGAACATTCGCTTGATCGCTCGTTCTATCATTTGTTCGTTCTAGTTTGTTCTATCATTCATTCTATCGTTCATTCTGTTTGAACGTTCATTCGATCGTTCTTCAATCTGTCACTTGATCGTTTGTTCTATCATTTGTTTGTTCTATCTATTGTTCGTTCTAGTTTGTTCTATCATTAATTCTATGTTTGAACGTTCATTCGATCGTTCTTCAATCTGTTGCTTGATTGTTCGTTGTATCATTTGTTCGTTCTATCTATTGTTCGTTCTAGTTTGTTCATTAGATCGTTCTTCAATCTGTCGTTTGAACATTCGCTTGATCGTTCGTTCTATCATTTGTTCGTTCTATCTATTGTTCGTTCTAGTTTGTTCTATCATTCATTCTGTGTTTGAACGTTCTTTTGATCGCTCTTCAATCTGTCGTTTGAACATTCGCTTGATCGCTCGTTCTATCATTTGTTCGTTCTAGTTTGTTCTATCATTCATTCTATCGTTCATTCTATGTTTGAACGTTCATTCGATCGTTCTTCAATCTGTTGCTTGATTGTTCGTTGTATCATTTGTTCGTTCTATCTATTGTTCGTTCTAGTTTGTTCATTAGATCGTTCTTCAATCTGTCGTTTGAACATTCGCTTGATCGTTCGTTCTATCATTTGTTCGTTCTATCTATTGTTCGTTCTAGTTTGTTCTATCATTCATTCTGTTTGAACTTCTTTTGATCGTTCTTCAATCTGTCGTTTGAACATTCGCTTGATCGTTCGTTCTATCATTTGTTCGTTCTATCTATTGTTCGTTCTAGTTTGTTCTATCATTCATTCTATCATTCATTCTGTGTTTGAACGTTCATTCGATCGTTCTTCAGTCTGTCCTTTGAACATTCGCTTGATTGTTCGTTCTATCATTTGTTCGTTCTATCTATTGTTCGTTCTAGTTTGTTCTATCATTCTATCGTTCATTCTATGTTTGAACGTTCATTCGATCGTTCTTCAATCTGTCCTTTGAACATTCGTTTGTTCTATCGTTCGTTCTATCATTCATTCTATGTATCATTCTATCTCATTAGTTTTATCGTTCGTTCTATCTATTGTTCTTTCTGTCTATCTCAAAGAATCATCAGTTTTTGTGTGAATCTAACCCATGACTTTGGCCTTGGTTGCACCATACTCTTCCATTTGAGTTATGAAAGTTCAGGTTTACTCCCTTCTTCGTTAACACAGCAGAGGAAATGTGCAACTCCCACTTTGTGCATAGAAGACAGTGAGATACTGACATGTTATATTTTCCGCTGTGAGATTAGAGCAGAGAGTGCAGGCATCATAATTGCTCCTTTTATCTTAGCAAAAGTGTTACTCACTGAATAAGGAGTATAATGAATCCGCTAATTGTGGTGATGTATGTAATTAGTGACTCTTGGGCTAATTGTAGTCAAGTCAAAATGTTAATGAAGATTGAAGACTGCAGCTGTAGAAAATGAGCCGTTACTGTAGCTTGCAACTTTGCCAATGTTGTAATACCTCATCCATGTTGATCAATGGCGGTGATCCGTTTGGTTTTTCATCTCCAGTGGCCTGTAAAATGTCTCAACATGCTCAGCCAGAAGAGCAAAGCACTATGGGAAATGACCATATACTTATATCTTATTTTTCTCTCCAGATACTGTAGCACTACCTTTACTGCCTGAAAGTGTACATTCAGGTCATTTTTTTTCCTCGTCTACTAGTTGACATGGATGGGTTGTGTTTCAAACCACTTGTTCTCTCTAGAGACCTGGGTCAGATATCAGTTTGAAGTATACTTAATTACTTTGGATGCTTCACTGAACACTCAGATGCTGATTTAGAGCTTTGTTCACTAAAGCACAGGTGCAAAGAACATGTCCATCTGTCCGTCCATCAATCCATTTATTTATTAACATGTAAAATCTTCAAACCTCAACTTTTTTTTTTTATTTCAAACAAGGATTTGTTGTCTTAGTTGTGCCATGCTCTTCCATTTGAGTTAATGGAAGGTTTTTATGGTTTACTCCCTCCTTTTGTTAAAACAGCAGAGAAAATTAATGTTTTGTTATGAGGGAATGAATGTCTTTGTTAAATTATTTTAATAAAATAATTTAATAGAGATTGTGCTTATAAAGAGCAATTTTAGCTTAAATGTAATTTAATAAGTATTGATTGACTGACTGATTGACTCACTCCCTCACTCAGCAAGTTCACATGCACACTACGCCGATAACTCACAAAAATCAGCTTATTGGCCGTTGTCCGTGATTACATGCAAACCAATAAACCGACAACGCAAGTAAACTGAATTTACGTAACTTTATTAATAAATCAGGCTAATATATCAGGCTAATAATAATTTGCATATTAAAGCATTAAAAACCAAAGAAGAGTATTGCAACATGTCAGCAGGAAACTTACGGCTCATCCTCTCATGCAGTTACAGAGGCAGCATTTTTGACTGTACCACTTCTACTTCTGCTGCATAAGATGAGAACACATTTTTATAATTCTTTGGGTCAAGAAAGAGTCCGATTTTTGCAGTATATTCCCCCCTCCCTTACTTCAAAGCGTTTACTCTGTCTGGATGTGCTTAAATCCGCAGTAAGGATGCACTGTCACATCACACATATGTGCACTTCAATAAGCAGACAGAAATCAGGTTAATGTGTTTACATGCCTTGCAAAATCAGTGTAAGGGGCAAAATCTAGCTGTGGCGATCGGTTTATGCTTAAGTAATTTATGTCCTAACTCCAACAAGGAAAACGGGTATATGCGTTTACATTACCTTGTGCATTGTTGGGTTAAGAACGTACATGTAAATGTACTCACTGACTGCGTTTACATGTGCACAAATATTGCGATTATTTTTAATAATCAGAGGACTTAATTGCAGTAAGATGTTTACATGAAGACACTCAAGTTTACATGCAGTTTTCATGATTCTGATTATTCGCCAATAAGTACGGTTATACCACACTCATAAGCATACACTCTAAAAAATGCTAGGTTAAAAACAACCCAAGTTGGGTTAAAAATGGGCAAACCCAGCGATTGGGTTGTTTTGACCCAGCTGTTGGGTTGAATCTTAAACCCAACCTGCTGGGTAGATTTATTTAACTCAACTAATGTTTAAAAATTACCTTATTGATCACTTAAAATGAACCCAAAATAGGTTGGAAATTAACATTTATTAATATGTTTAATTAATAATAATTAAATAATAAACATGTATTAAATTGCTTTTTAATGAATGTTCACCTTTTGATATTATTGTTGCCTCTAGTAATTATATGTCTGATTTTTAATTTCCAACATATTTTGGGCTCATTTTAAGCCAGCCATATAGTCATTTTTAAACAATAGTTGAGTTAAAAACAACTACCCAGCAGGTTGGGTCAAACATTTAACCCAACCACTGGGTTAAAACAACCCAATCACTGGGTTTGTCTTTAGTTTTTTTGTTTGGGTTTAAAAATGACTGTATTGCTTGCTTAAAATGAACCCAAAATATGTTAGAAATTAACGTTTAATAAGTTTAAAGCTGCTGTCCGCGATTTTTGGCCCTCTAGTGGTTAATAAACAGAACTGCAAGCGTCTTGCGGAGGAACATTCTAGCCGGAGCTACTTTTCTCCATGTAAGTCTATGGCGAGTCAGTTACTGTGATACTCTGCGGAGAGTCCTAACAGTCGGGTCTGAAATAGTCCGAATATAAACACTTATTATAAGTTTACCATAATGATTCAGGATGAGACAAAAACACGGTTTGGAAAATGGATTCATGTTTTATAGTCTCAATATATCATTTTTGTAAATTTTTAACACCAAAAAAGTTGCAGACTGCAGCTTTAATGAATAGTAATAAAACAATAAACATTTATTAAATTGCTTATTAATAAATGTTCACCTTTTGATTATTATTGTTGCCTGATTTTTAATTTCCAACATATTTTGGGTTAATTTTAAGCTAGCAATATAGTAATTTTTAATAGTTGGGTTAAATAAAACTGCCCAGCATGGGTTAAAACGACCCAATCACTGGGTTTGTCCATGTTTAACCCAACTTGGGTTGTTTTTAACCCAGCATTTTTTAAAGTGTACACTGCCATCACATTCTTCACGCTGTCTGGATGAAGATACGGATCAGAGACTGCTCAGCGAGTTGTGTTGACAGAGGTTTAGCAATTTGATGAACAGAAAACCTCAGAATAATATGTCAGAGTTCATTCATGAAGTTGTGTGAACAACACACAGATTGCACACTTTGGTCAGAGCAGTAATAATGTGATTAAGGTGTTTACATGCGTAATTATTGCGATTAAAATTGGCGTAAGCCACATAGTTTAATGAGAATATGGTTATTACGATTATGAGCTTAATCGCATTAGTTTGATCAAAGTATTGCATTTACATGAGGTAAAGTTTAATCACAGTATTGCCAAAATCCCATAATCGCATTATGAGGGTGCATGTAAATGCACTCATTGACTGATTGAGTGACTCATTCACTCTATATTTTTATTTTCTTAATTTTTCTTTTTGATTTTATGCTTAATTATTGAAAATTATTTGTGTGACCTTCTAATGACTCCCAAAATCTTACTATCATCCCCAACAGATGGCATGTGTCCGACTCTCCATGCATCTCAGCCGACATCAGCAGGCGCCTAGAAACGATTAGCCATGTGATACATGCTGTAAAACATGAGGGAATGAAATCAGAGTGAGTACTAGTGTATAAACCAGTGAGCGTGTTACTAGGTCACTCCGTGTCGTGTCATGGAAGTTTTCCCCAGCTGTTCGAGGTTGATGGCCGCTGTAAGAGAATATTACCTCGTAACTAGAGGATCCAGCAGCAGTGATATCAATTTGTGCCCTTTAAATAATTAATGGGAACCTCGTGCTGCGATGTGCCGAGCGGATTGCCACGGTCAGATAGCCACGGTTTTAAGTCATTTGACCTGCGGATTTGACAGTTTTGCATGTTGTGAAAATGGATTGCAATCATCCAGAAGTTTCCGTAAAGCATCACAGATTTGGTATTGTCATCGTATAATATATTGCATGTGTTTTCGAAACAATAGCAAGTAATTGCGTTCTATTCTCAGCCTGTGATTACAATTTAAACGGACAAAGTAGATGGTGGAGCTCGGTGGAAAAACAATTTTCTCTTATTTAACGTACAATGCTATCTCAAGTGGTACTGAAAAGCAATTTGCATACAGTAAGGAAACTGTAGGTTAATTTAAAGTGGATGCCCTGCTGTTTGTGCATGAGAGGGAATGAATGGTAATTGTGCATATTTACACTGACACAAATGTTTTTCAGTGGACCATTTCTTTAGTGACAGCCTCTGCTGGTGACTGCAGCGGCGGAGAAAAGTTTTCACACAAAGCTACATTTAAGTTAAATTGTCAGTTTTATTTTCAGGTTTCCACTTTTCCAAATGACTCAAACTGTTAGCATTACTTAAGTAAATGCTGAACATCCTGAAGTGTTTCTGCAACCTATGAACTATGAAATCAAAATGAAATGCAAAAACAAACAAACAAAAAAACATTAAGTTCGAGTACTTTATTAATTCGTTTTTGTTTTTGCATTAAATAATTACAAAATGTGTCTTCATAAAAAGTGTAAACAAATTAAATAAGACGCTGGACAATTTCAGGAAATCTGTAAAAATAGTGTAAGAAGTTTATTGCTAATTAAGAGAAAAAATATAAAAAATAATTGCTTTATATTTATAATATAAAAAATGTGACATAATCTGAAATATTACTTAACTTTAAGCATAAGTTATGTTACTTTATCAATCCATTTTGTTTTGTTTTTGTATTAAATGTTACTTTATAAATCCATTTTTTTTTTTTTGCATTGTTACTTTATAAATCCATTTTTTTTTTTTTTTTTTTGGCTATGAATAACAGTTTTGGGTGTAATGTATTTGGGTGTTAAATGCTGCATAGACAATAGAACAATTGAAACGATGAAACAATAGTGGCTTTAAAATGAAAATGTTATATTTTAATGTTAAATGTATGTTGTAATGTACTGTAACCTTCTCCCTTTAAATTCTTTGGGTTAGTTGAAGAATAATTTATGCAGTTTTATATAGGGCTGCAACTAACCATTATTTTGATAATCGATTAGTTGGATGATTATTTCGATTAATCGGATAAAAAGACAAATTTTCTTTACTTATTCTATTGAAAAAACACACTATTCCACATCCTGCCCAATGCTGTCCTTCAAACAAACATGCCAACTGAATGCTATGAAAACATATATAGTGATTATATCTATACTATATGTAAAAGAGCAATAAAGCAAAAAGAGTTTAAATCACTACATTAAAAATGAAGATAATAATAGAGAAAAACAAAAACAAATTAGGTGTCAACAAATAAGAGGAATGTTCTGCAGAAACGCACACATTCACTCTGGACACAGTAACCTGTTACTGTCATTTCTTTATCCTGTAAATGTAAGAAACATCTTACATTTTTATTCATTTACACGCATTTATTCCATTAGTTACCACTCTCATAAAATACTTGAATTACATCTTAACATTTAAACCTAAATTTACCGTCCAAGAACAGATATTTCAGCAAAATTAATATTTTGAGCTGAATTTTAATTGTCTCCCTCTCTTATGCATCCTGCCTGTTTTACACGCATGCGCGCCAGCGCTCATTCGGTAAAGCTTGAAGTTTAGCGCAGACTGTCAGGACGAGTCTTCGTGCAAAATGCCATGATTTTTCTAACACTTACAGATAAGGATATAACCTTGAAAATGAAAGTTTTGCGGTGAGGAAACACATTTCACACCTTAAACAGCACACGCATTTGTCAAAGCGCCTGACAGGGCAAGCCATGTTAAACATTACGTTAATGCATTAGCTTGAAGCTGAAAATAAAGAATTCTCATGTTTTGGGCAGCTTGGATCATGTACCTTTCCTGCTGTTTCCTCCACGATGTATTTTGTCCACAGAAATGCGTTATTCAGTGCTGTAATTTGATGCGACTGGCAGAAGTTTTCTGTGCATGATGGTCAGACGCGACTAATCGATAATGACATTTGCTGTTAATTAATTTATAATATTTATTTGAAAGAATTAAAAGATGAGTTTCACGTCTATCCTTGTATTGTTCAACTGGTCGAAGTTGATAAAGGATTTAGAAAGTAAGTAATGCAATACTTTTTAGAGAGAGTAATTTGTAGTACAGTAATCTAATTACACTGTTCAGAATGTAATTAGTAGCTAGTAATTAATTACTTTAACTTACCCAATGCTGTTAAATAATTAAAAAAATGCATCTTTATAAAAAAATGTAAGCAAAAAATGTAAGTATTTAGCATAGCCAAAAGCCTTGACATCTTACACCATAGATTAAAGTAAAGAATGAATGAATAAAATCAATGAGCGTAAGTGCAACCAAAGACACTCTGATGAGCTATGATTTGCTTTATGTTATTGGAAGTTGCAGGGTGGCATTTATAATTTAGGGCATACATTTTATAGGGCACACCCTCATCCATATTTTTGTTCCATTTTGTTAGATTAGAAAATTTCAACTTTAATTAGTACGCTAGCATAATAACAAGCTTTACTGATTGGATATAATGCATCTTTTCATGTAGATGCAGTCTTTGCCAACATGTCTTGGGCATGGTTTTCTAAATCAAACTTCATTTCCTTAAGACGATGGATACAGCCTTGCATCATGGAACAACAAGTGTTATGCATGTTTTTCCTTTTCTTCCTCCTCTCTTTTGTGCCATATCTTCTGATCTCTCTGTGTGTGGACAAGGTGACACAAGGTCACCGTCCTCCTCCTCTGTAAGTCTCCTCACGCCTTTGCAAAGTCTGCGAGTACGCAGACAGAACAGCGATTAGCTTTTCCGAGACCTCATGTCATGAGAATGTCTTAACACTCAGAGCCGCCCAACTGGGCTATGTTGGTCATGAGCCAGATCTTTGTTTTACATAAAATCTCAAGATAAATTCAGTATACTACTTACATCCTTTTCCACCAAGGCTTTGACAGTATATAAAGCGGTGGTTTGTCTTAGAATTGAATTGGTAATAACGAATGCCCTGTAGACCGTTCCATATGTGCATTTCTGTGTCCTGTCAAAGGCAGACAGTGGGAGAATGAGACATACCAGCGGGATGTGGACCAGTTGGCAGTGTTTTTCATTGGCTAGCTGTGTTAGATTAGGCTGCACACATGCCGGTGACCTCTTGACGTGCACCTGTAGGGTGAGGTTATTGGCCTTGCAGACTCCTGATGAGTGTTCACCCCTCTGTGTTTGGACAGTGCAGTGGAAGAGGGCCTGAAGATATTTGAGACACTGTAAATGGTGGTTAATTTTACTGTGGTATGCTTGTTTGAGACTAATATTAAAGGAATATTTTGTGTCCAATGCAAGTTAAACTCTATCAGCAGTATATGCAGCATTGATGTAGTTATATGAATTGTTCCATACAAAAATTTCATTTGAGCTGTGAAGTTGTCAAAGGGGACCGATTATGCCCTTTTTCAAATTCTTGATTTTGTTTTGGGGGTATACTAGAATAGATTTGCATGATAGAATGTTTAAAAATCACATTATTTTTCACTTTGTTGCAGCACCTCTTTTTCCAGTCTGTCAGTAACACACTGTCTAGTTCCTGTCTCTATGAAGCCCCTCTTTCTGAAAAGCACAATGTGCACTAATTGGTTGGCTTTACTAGTGTGTTGTGATTGGTCAACCGCTTCAAGTGTGTTTCAGAAATGTCCCACTCCATATTTGCAAGTTTCAGCACACTTTTGTGTATTCCTTGGGTGGGAACTATTAAAATGAGGAATATTGTGACATGTACATTCCCTGAAGAAAACTCAAGACTATAATCAAGGCGTTTCAGTGAGTTCAGAAACATTGCTTATTGATAGGGATGTACCGATACCACTTTTTCCAGAACAAGTCAGAGAACTATACTTTTATTTTTAGTACTTGCCGATACAGAGTACCGATACTTGTATTTTCATTGCATTTATAATATTTAAAAAAATATAGGGCAGAGAAACCAAAAGAATATGAATTAAATTAGTTAGCTAAGCAAATTGTTATTTCCATGCCTAATTATGCTTGTTAAAATGTCTTGTTGGTGCTACTGTTGCCTTTACTGTTATTATTACTGCTCAATCATATTTTATAATTAATTTAATAGCGCAGTGAACAATTAGAGCTGCTCCAGTGCTCAACCAGTCAAGAGCAGTGGGTAATTTTCTTTCTTTTGTTGTTAGATGAACAATAAGTACAAAGAGCAGTAGGCTTATTAGGCTGCCGTCACTTTAACAGCTGCACGTATCCACTCACACATTTTCTTTCTCAACTGTTTACATTCACTTAAGACATAACAGACTATGTTTCACAAGGATATTTGCCTATATGGGTGTTTTGACATAATTTTGTGTGAATTTGACAGTTCAAGAGCAAGAAGACATGAAAGAGAACTCAAGTTAATAGGCTATTTATGTGCTGTCTGAGAGGCAGCTTTCTGGATGCGTGCTTCAGATGTTTGCGCATAGAAAACTTCTTGAAAATTAAAATTTTTCTTGAAAAATTTAATTTGTTTAACATTCTATTAATTTGATACATTTACTTCATAGATATCCCTCTCTGATATATCCATTCTGCTTTATGTTTGCTCTGTTGTCAGTGTTTTTTTGTCACAAGCACTGTACATGCCATATGGTATCTGTTATTGGTATCGGAACATTTTAATGAGTATGAGTACACGAGAGCAGTATCGGGCTCTATACCGATACTGGTATCGGTGCATCCCTACTTACTGATATAGAGAATAACTCCCTGTGGAGTGACTTTGTGCTTTGTAACTTTTCAGACATTATTTCATGATCAAACAGCAACATTACTCAATAAAATCAGTTTTAATAAATGTAAAAAAGCATAATAGGTCCTCTTTAAAGTTAACACATGTTATGGTAACATATTAAAATTTGTTTTTTGGTTATATTGTCCAAACAAAACATATATAAAAAAACGATGTCCTAATTATTTGTGGCCTGAGGTCATTGAGTATGTTTCTATTAGTTGATTCAAGCCTTCTGAGTGACATCCATATGTCGCAAAGCCATGTTGCTGCAGGGCTTTTTGAGTTTTTGAGATTATATATATTATCGTTTTTTTATATATGTTTTGTTTGGACAATATAACAAAAAAAAACAAATTTTAATATGTTACCATAACATCATTTAACTTTATATTGCATTTCATTTTATTTGAGCTTCATTTTAATGTTGTTTATAATGTCTTTTAAGAGTTCTGTTTTAATTGCATATCATTTAAATACACTCTTACATAGAATGAGACAAATATAGATCTGAACTTAATATTACAAGGTGCTATTGAACTATTTATTTATTTATATTGAATGGGATAAAAACATCTCAGCAATCTTATCAGTGAAGTATCTTATTATGGATCTGATGCGTTAAACAGGACATGGCATGTGTGTTTGCCGGCTTTATCTTCATTGTTTTAACACCTAATTTGGTGGATATGACATTGTCTGAGACCTTCTCTATTTATATCCGTGTTGGAATACCCTAAGCACGTTCAGTTTTTCCAGGCATCTCTTTTTTTACAGTGCAAGAGGCACAAGTGTGTCTGGTGTTTGTCTCTGTCCTTCAAATTAGCATCTCAAATATTTATATTTTACATCTGCTAGCATATACATCCATGCATAGATACATATGGGTGAATGCTAGCAATTTACAATGATTACCATTTTCATTGGCAGTCCAAGATACTTACTTAAATAATACAAAACTACTACCATAGTACATGTCCAGAAAACTATAGAAACCTCCTAATAGCTTATAATATACTTACATACTTTTTTTGTTGGTGAAACTAAGTAAAACAGCTGTACTTATCCATCATCTCAAATTGTACTGTAATATTGCATGGTACTTCAAAGACTACTGCTTTGATACATGTCCAAAACACATGGTAGCACCTTAGTCTGTTGTCCAAAAAACATCCTTTACAATTGTGGTGTTGGCCTTAATTTTGCCCTTGATATACATAAGGGTGTGATATGCTTGTTAGCACTTCTGTGTGTTACCATACAGGTAAATAAAACGCTGGAACAAATTCAGCCCTGCCGTATGGAGATTTCAAGAGTTGATGCTCTCACTGCTGGGAGTTTACTACTAGATTTATGCCCTTCACAGGTAGGCTGGCTTCAGTTAACTATTTGTGGTCTAACATTGCGGAACCCGGTGCAGTGACCTTGTCGTACGGCGCTATTATCTGAGCAATAGATCTGAGTGTGTAATATTAACCTATGGCAGCAGCCTGTGGAAGAGGTAGACAGAGACAAACGTCCTCACCCAAAGGAAAAGAATTGCTTGAGTCTCAGATGAGGAGAAACGGAGGGAAAAAGAGGGAAAAGCGGTGAGAGAGGGAGGATGGATGGCCACGACTGGGGACAGATGTGCCGAGTGATGATTTATCTGACTGTCTCAGCCTGTTCCCAGGGTGCCTCGGTGTAGCAGGAGCCACGCTTGCATGGGATAAACACATTAAGCGGCCAGTTAATTAAAGGGGCCGCACGGGCGACCCGAGACCTTGAGGATTTGATTTTGCTGGTTACGGACTAGATACAGTATGCAATCAGGATGTGTGTGTGTGTGTGTGTGTGTGTGTGTGTGTGTGTGAAGGATGGTGTGGTGAAATGAACTCTCTCTGTGATACTGTAGACGGGTAATGTAGGTCAAAGCATTTCTCCTGAATGAGGAGGAGGCTTGTTCAATACAGTCCAGTTTAATTTAAAGGAATAGTTCACCTAATTGACTAACTGTAGGACTGACTTTGTTCCGTGAAACACACAAAAAAGAAATTTTAAGGCGTGAACTCTATCAATCTTTTCAATATAATAATAATAAATGTAAAATGTCAAAAAGCACCATGAAAGGATTAGTGACTCATATTCTGTATTCCAAGCAGTCTAAAGCAAAATGATAGCATTATGTAAGGAGCAAACAGAAATTCAATTCTTAAGTAACAGTCCTTAAGCTGTAGCTCTCTGCCATTAGGTTTGATTTTAATAGTTTGCTGTTTTAATGATGCCAAAATGTCCAACTTAACGTTTTGTGTGTTAAAGGTGCCATCGAATGAAAAATTTAATTTACCTTGGCATAGTTGAATAACAAGAGTTCAATATATGGAAATGGCATACAGTGAGTCTCAAACACCATTGTTTCCTCCTTTTTTATATAAATCTTATTTGTTTAAAAGACCTTCGAAGAACAGGCGAATCTCAACACAACACCGACTGTTATGTAACAGTCGGGATCATTAATATGTACGCCCCCAATATTTGCATATGCCAGCTCATGTTCAAGGCATTAGACAAGGGCAGCCAGTATTAACGTCTGGATGTGCACAGCTGAATCATCAGACTAGGTAAGCAAGCAAGAACAATAGTGAAAAATGGCAGATGGAGCAATAATAACTGACATGATTCATGATAACATGATATTTTTAGTGATGTTTGTAAATTGTCTTTCTAAATGTTTCGTTAGCATGTTGCTAATGTACTGTTAAATGTGGTTAAAGTTACCATCGTTTCTTACTGTATTCACGGAGACAAGAGCTGTCGTTATTTTCATTTTTTAAACACTTGCAGTCTGTATAATTCATAAACAACTTCATTCTTTATAAATCTCTCCAACAGTGTGTAATGTTAGCTTTAGCCACGGAACACCATCAAACTCACTCAGAATCAAATGTAAACATCCAAATAAATAATATACTTACGCAATTAGACATGTTGCCTGATGAACACTTTGTAAAGATCCATTTTGAGGGTTATATTAGCTGTGTGAACTTTCGTTTATGCTGTTTAAGGCAAGCGCGAGCTCCGGGGGCGGAGAGCACGAGAATTAAAGGGGCAGCAGCCTGAATTGGTGCATTTATAATGATGCCCCAAAATAGGCAGTTAAAAAAATTAATTAAAAAAAAATCTATGGGGTATTTTGAGCTGAAACTTCACAGACACATTCAGGGGACACCTTAGACTTATATTACATCTTTCGAAAACACGTTCTTCGGCACCTTTAAAGGGATAGTTCACCCAAAAAATGAAAATTTTGTCATCATTTACTCACCCTCATGTTGTTCCAAACCTGTATGAGCTTCTTTCTTCTGTTGAACACAAAAGAAGATATTTTGTAGAATGTTGGTAAATAGACAGTTGATGGCACCCATTGACTTCCATAGTAGGAAAAATAATACTATGGAAGTATAATACTATGGAACTATAGTTACCAACATTGTTCACAATATCTTCTTTAGTGTTCAACAGAAGAAAGAAACTCATACAGGTTTGGAACAACATGAGGGTGAGTAAATGATGACAATTTTTTTTTTATTTTTGGGTGAACTATCCCTTTAAGGCACTGTATTTGCTGACTATGGGCCAGATTTACTAAACGGGCAGATTAGCTCTTCTCTGCGGTGTCGTCTCCTCCCAGCAGCAACAATTGCAGTCATGTCGCAAAACGGGTTAAGACATGCTTTCTTAAATACTGGCACAAATACTAGTAAATTGACTAGCGCGAACATCGCATTGCGTGATTCATTTAAATACTCCCCTCCCATAAATTTTGCATCTCAAAGGGAAACTCCTACAAATGCATATGCAATAAGGTCAGCCACAAAAACAACTGTCCACGCATTTTGCACCGCTTGTCTTTAGTAAATCGCGACAGTAGATTTTTAAAACCCAAAAGACTGTTTGCACTGGCGCAAGCTGTTCGTAAATGTGGCCCTATAAAGGGTAAGACTTTCAACAATGACTTGCCTGATCCTCTCAATCTATTCTATGCCTACAGAAGACTTTGAATTTAGTCATGAACTTCTTTTGTGATGCTTTGTGAATACTGCTTTTTTGTAACAATATACAAAATATTGACTTAATTATTGGCTGATATTCACTAGTTCTTAACCAGATAAGATAAATCTGTAATTAATCAAATCTACTTGTTCTGCATAGTTTTATTTAGGAAGTATTGATTTATTAAATTAACAAATAATTATTAATTTTGTGATTCCAGATGTTTCAAGAACTGTATGTAATAATTAAAAAAAAAAAAAAAAAAACTGAGAGGAAAGGGCAATATGATTTTAATTTAGATTAGAGTTCAATGTTTTTATAACACATTTTTATATAACAATTTATTAATTTAAATACCTTTTGAGTCATTCAGCTCACTTGGAAGTTTGAGCCCCCTAGTTGAAAACCAATGGAACATGATATACGATATTTAATTGAGCCCGCTCATTTCTAATTATTAATTTAAAACAAACGTTTAATGTAATCTTTTGCAGATCTCAAAATGAAAATCTGTATTTTATTTATTTATTTATTTATTTCACAAAGTAGTTTTTTTGATGTTGGTCGTAATTGTTGGCTTATTGTTAATGCCCGCGATGTTGAGATTGGTGCATCTCTAATTTTTTCGAGGTCTGGATCTCCATTAATATTAATTATATTGGAAAATTTAATTAGTACATTCTGAAAAATGTCCTTTTGTTTTCCATTAATGAAAAAGTGAAATGGGATTGGAACAACACAATGGTTAGCTTTCTCTTTAAAACAGAAGCCAGAATGAAATGAGGCGCTGCTAAGGAGAGCAACAATTTAAAGAGCAGCAATTTTTACGCTTCTTCTGTCACGCACATTTGCTGACTGATGTTTGTATACAGTGAAGTTAATTGGCTAGATGACAGCAAATTGCCTGATTAGCATTTAGTCTTCTTTCATTGAGCATTTGGACCTTCTTTGATTACAGACTACAATAACAGTTGTCACACTAGCCTGCTGTGTGACTCCACTGCCTGACCTTGTTTGTTCAAGTTGGCTTGGAATCCTGGTCCAAGCGCTTCTCTGGCACCAAGCTTCGGTCTGCAGGGTCAGTCCAGTTGCTGTCCGGTAGGGTCAAGGGGTCGAACGATGTGACCTCATTATGGTTTCCAGTGATGACATGGTGTTTGAAGACTTTTGAACTGTATACTTTCAGACGGCTGCAGACCAGACGAGCTGGTTATGACCAATCAGGAGCTCTGGTTCTCCATTGACCCTCTTGCAAAAGGCATGATTGTTGTAGAGTGTGTTTATTTGTGTAGCCCTTTCCTTGAACTGTCTGTGAGGTCAATGAATATGTAAGTTAACACTTAGCCAATATAGTCATTCAGTCATGTAATTGTATTAGTGAAGGCAACACTTACTATAGAAGAAGGTCTGCTAGTTTTTCCTCCCTGCACATACTTCACTGGTCCAATGCCAGTTTACATTTGTGCATTTGTGCTTTATGCCACCGATTGGCGTGAGACATTTCCCAGATGGTGTGTGTGCTCTACTTTAATCTACTCTGCCCATCCTCTCGCTAAAGACCTGGAATACAATACATCCGGAGCTTTGAGAAAATCTCTAGTAATTTGAACTGAATCTGGATTCATAAAGTGTGGTCTTTCAAATGCACCGTGGGCTTTGCTGTATGTCACTCATCTACATTTTTTAGTACGAAATGCTCTGCAAAGTGCTCTAAAGGGTTACATTGAAAGGTCCTCAGTGAGCTGAGAAGAGAACTAATCCCAGAAAAGGGGCACAACAGATCTGCCTGTGAAGTCTCTAAGAGCCGTGACTGATTATGACCTGCTTTAAGATGGGAAAGTGTTTAAGACTCTCACGTTTGTGCATGCACAAGTGCACACACACACACACATATATTTATTCACAACGGTTATGCCATCACTGCACAGAGGAGGTTTGAATGCGTTTAGACATGCTCTTGTTCAAATTTTTTAATCAGTTTATTAAAAAAAAAAAAACTTTTATTCAGCAAGGTTGTATTAAACTGTTCAAAAGTCACTGTAAGGACAAAACGTTAAAAGGATTTTTATTTTAAAAATCCTAAGAATCCGAGGGGAAAAAATGGTTAGTTTTGACAAAAATTAAGCAGCACAACATAGTTTTCAACATAGATAATAGGAAAAGTTTCTTTAGCCACCAAATAAGCATATTTTTGTTAATTTATTTGGTAACACCTTACAGTAAGGTTTAATTTGATAACATCAGTCAATGTTAACATGAACTAACAATGAACAATACTTCTAAAGCATTTATTAATCTTAGTTGGTGTTCATTTCAACATTTATTAATACTTTTTTTTAAACTCAAAAGTTGTATTTGTTAACATTAGTTAAGGGTGCAATATGTAATATCTGCTAGAGGTCGCTAGAGGCCTATTCAAAACAAAGGCGTAGCTTGATGACGCCAAGTTTGAGCACAGAATCTTGTGGTCTTCACATCACAGCCAGTGGAAATAATTGGGATAGGACTCTGGAAGAAATCATGTTTATGGATGCGAGTATTAACGTTACTGTAGTATGAAGCAGAGCAGAGTGTTGTGGGAGCTGAACGAGGCCGCTGGAGCGATTGCGCAACACACGCCTCAGGAACAGCGGAACTGTTATTATGACAGTCGCCGGCGCTGTTTCCGTTTTTCCGGTCATGAGTATGAGGTAACACAGCTCAGTTTATCATATTAGATACATTTGAGTGTGTTGAAAATGTTATAACGTTACTCTTTGTGTGCGCTCAGTGGCTGCTGTGAGACACTGTTACACACTGCAGTAAGATAGATCAGTATTAGAATATTGTATTAATAAATGCTGCATGGCTTGTGTTGATAAATGGCATGCAATTCATTTTAAAACATTGTATGATGGAGAAAATGCTGTATTACTGTTACTAAAAATAAAGCCGCATCTGACTATGCTATTTTAGCTACTTCACAAAATATCAAAACAATTGTTCCCTTGCCTATTAAAACATGTAAATATTAAAGCGTCTTTGATGTTTCCATGGTTTCTACAAAATAAAACCGAAAACCGAGGATAATGCGGGTATGATAATTTTCTCACGATTTACAAATAGTTAAACATTTGGGATATTTTAAGTACTCAAGTGAACAAAATATATAACACTGGCCTAGTGGTTTTTGGATATTTTACTGCAAAATTCTTATATATTACACTGTGAGCTAACATGAACAATGAACAACTGTATTTTTATTAACTAACATTGACAAAGATGAATGAATTTTGTTAGAAATATATTGGTTACTGTAGTTGATGGTAGTTAATACATTAACTAATGTTAACAAATGAGACCTTATTGTAAAGTGCTACCAGTTATTTTATGTTTTTGTCTTTTGTGTTTGTATGTGTGTTGTGTATACTGTATAATTTTATGTTCTGAGATTCCCAAGTGAACGTTTTGTCATTACTAGCTCACTTCTGAGAACAATTTTGTTTCCAAAGTATAGCTAAGCAAACAGACACAAACATCAGACATAGTTTAAGGAGGAAATTGGACTCAGCACTAAATATAACATTCATTATGATTCATATCCTATAAAAAAAAAAAAAAAAAAAAAAACTTGAAATGACATTAGCACAAGTTGTTAACACTAATGAGCTCTTAATCGAAATAACATTACTGTAATGTCCTTTTTAAAAGTAGCGTTAGCATTCATTCTGGGTACGAGCAAACAGTGTCGAAACAAGGTTATTTTAAGGTGTATTTTGGCATTATAATAAGAAACATGGCTTACTTTCATTTTTGATATCCACACTGGCTCATGAACAGCACAGAAAAGGCTCACCCATGCCTGCCTGCTCTCCACACCTATTTACCATTTTTATATTTTGGTTGTGTTTTTAACTCTAAAACATGATGTGAAAAGCACTAAATCATCAGCACTTTACGCTCAGTAAAAGCTTGTACACATCTTCCTCTAATTCTACACACGTTCGTTTGGCTTCCCATAGTGTGCTTCATTCACTCTTTCCAGAACCTATTCATGGAACCAGATCGCCATCCAGTGGCCAATGGCGGAAACGGTTTTCCGGTTCGTCCTGAAGTGATCCGTGTAGAATGGATCAGAGGGTGACAAAATCATCAATATTGAGCCTGAAGACGTCAAACAATGCATAGAGTGAAATGTTGGAGCTCCATTTTGGCCAGAGCGAGCTGAAGCTCTGCTCTTGACTGTCAGGCATCTCTGTATGCGCATGGTGATAGTTAGATGTTTGGAGGGTTGAATAGTTGCATTGTGTGCCACTCAGAAGAGGGTGAACGTTAAGCTGCGTTTGAGAGCCTGCCAAGCAGCTGTCAGCTTTAGCGCTAACTATCTCTCTCTCCCTCTCTCCCTCTCTCCCTCTCTCCCTTACCCCCAGTAAACAACTGGAACAAATCCTGTTTTATTGAAGTTTTCATTGTGCCAGTATACCGTGGGTGAGCATTCTTGATTTGCTGGGTTTTTAAACCATAAGTGTTTTTAATGTTATTTTACTTAAGGTTTATTGTGTCAACATATAATAATGTAGTTACATACACCCTCTGACCTTACAATAAAACAGCCTTTTTTGTTGCTGTACCTTTAAGATATTTTTTTTTTTTTTTGCGTGTGTGTGTGTGCGTGTGTGTGCGTGTGTGTGTGTGTGTGTGTGTGTGTGTGTGTGTGTGTGTGAATGGCCCCTGTTGTGATTGTGAACTAAGATGGTACTTGAAGGTTAGCCAATTGTTCATCAGTGCGGTCTAAGTAGGAATTTATATGTAAATGTTAATGGATTCATGATCTTGATGTCACAACCGTAATGATGTCTGATTTTTTTATTTTTATTTATTTTTTTTATATCATGGCTCTGTTCCTGAGTGAGCTGCCTTGTTTTCATCCGTAAGCATCATCATAACTGATTTTGAACGCTCTACAAAGGCCTTTCAAATATCTTATTTGAGTAGAGTTAGCATGTTGCTAGGTTACCAAATTTAGGGTAACATATTCTATTTTAATTTGGTTGGACTAATTTTATCCATATTTCTTGGTATTTAATGATATTTGTCATAGTAACAGAGTGCAGCAGTCCACCCCCCCCCCCCCCCCCATACACACACACCATTTTTTTCAGCAGCCTTTGTTTCTGAACAAAAAAAAAAAATCCTATTTATTTTTACCCATAGGGGTTTAAAAAAAAAAAGGCTTTGTGAAAAAGTTTTAAGCCATGAACCAAATCAACCAGCTACAAGGTAAATCACATTACAGACTTTGATTTGAAGCAAAGAAGTATTTCAAAATCTGCAAAAAGACAAAGATACAAGATGTTTTCGTCGACTGAGAAACCAAAGACTGTTAGTGAGTTTTTGAAATGAGCGCATGCGTAAGAACAACCCCCCTCCTTCACAGCTCATTTCGAGGGAACGCCTCCCAAAACTCGTGCACAAGTATTGGAACACGAGTGTTTACCACCGGCATTCGCTGTGTCGTGTTTTTTGGATTCATTATGTCGGACTCACCGCAGGTAACTCATAATCTGCAGTTGTTATTCCTGTCTCCTGATAAAAACATTGCATGCGGCGCCTGTTGAGTGTGGAAAGTTACTGGAGCGCGCAGCCGCGCTCGTCTCTCACAAGGAACGTCACGGCAGTGATTGACAAGCCAGAGGGCCAATCGTTTATGCGATGATCGCGTAAACGATTGGCTGATGTTTTTAAGGCCCTACCTCATGCACAGATGATGTATATCAATATTATTCTTTTAAGTGCAACTAATAAAAAGTATTTTATCAGTTAGTAAAGACAGATTCAAGTAATATTGCAAAAATGTATAAAACAAAACATCCTCTTTAGCACCTTTAACAGCTTTAATGAGGGAAAGAACTACAATCCCATGAAGCATTGCGAATGACAAAGTAAAAATAAAAAAATAAATAATATATAAATTAAGATAAATTATATATATTTCTAGTTGGAGAGTGTAGGCAGACTGATTTGCTTCACTAAAAAGTTATTTTAGCACAATTTGCTTTGATTCTCTTGTGGAGATTTCTTTTCAGAATCATGGGTAATGTAGTTTTTCCACCGGGAATTCTGATAAACATGATTATTTAAAGGCACAATATGTAATATTTTTGGATTAAAATATCCAAAAACCACTAGAACAATGTTATATACTTTGTCGACTTGTGTACTTATTCCCTTTGAGTGCCCAGAAAAGTGCTATATAAATGTAAGGATTTTTTTTAAATTATTATTATTATTCCAAATGTTTCCAAGAATGTTTAAATCCAGAGAAATAAGCAATTTTAACCAGGACATGGATTGTGTCCGTGCGTCGCCTATCAATTACATACCTGCATTACCCTCGTTTTCCGGTATTATTTTGTAGAAACCATGAAATCACCAAAGACGCTTTAACATATTATGTGTTTTATTAGACACGGGAAGAACTGTTTGGATACATTCATCGCAAGAAAACTTATCATGTTATAAAGCTCAACACTGTAAGTCTTATTATTAAATCTAATTTTTTTCATAGTAGCCTGTGTTACTCTACATACGCTTCACAGGAAGAACCGGAAGCGGTGACTGCAGTATAATAAAAGTTCCGCTGCTCTTTATTTGTGTGTCATGCTCATCTCTCATTAGCAATTGCTCCAGCGCCCTCATTCAGCTCCAACGGCTTTCAGCCAAACCCTGCTTCATTCAGTAACGTTAATAATCTCATCCATGAACATGATTTCTTCACGAGTCCAGTCGGATACTTTTCCACCAGCTGTAGACAATGAAGACGACACCTCCCATGATTCCGCTAAATCAAGGCGTCATCAAGCTTCGCCTTTGTTTTGAATAAGCGACCTCTAGCAGCAAAAATGTACATATTGTGTCTTTAAAAAAAAAAAAAGTTGAAATAATGCAGGCTGATGGCTTCAAGAAAACAGGATGCTGCCTTACTAGGCTTAGAAACATGGTTAAACATTAATTCAGTGGTTAAAGGTGCAGTCTTGAAATCTGAAGGCTGTCAGTTCAGTTTGAATGCTAAGCATGTTTTTTGTGTTGTGGTTCATGAACTTAAGCAGTACTGTTATCATCATTGTGCCTGGAGCAAGTTACTTCTCCTCAGGTCGCTCCAGGGTGACTCAACCTGCCGTTCGCTTTAGATAAGAACGTGTCTGCTAAAACGCTTAACTGTATTGGACATAACGAGATCTTATTTGACTGTAATTCAGCAGTTCAGAGCACATCTAAAGCATCACAGAACTAAATCAACTGGAGTCAGAAATTGTACTACAGTACCCCAAAGGTGTGCTCAAAGCACAGCTCAAATGTTTTTTGAGAAGAAAACATCTGCAGAAGGGGGGCAACATTTCAGAATTAATCTTAATTATAGAATTAATTAGCTATGTTTGCCTGCTGCTGGTAGACAGTTGAGATAATTGCAAGTGTCTGGCAATTATGAGTGTTGAGATGGGAAAGGTTAGCATCTTGTATCCTGGTTTGACCGAGAGGCTGATCAAAGGTGTGTGTTGGGAATGTCTCACTCTTGCCAGCTTTTCATCAGTCAAAGGCCAGACATCAGTCGCATCAGTTCCAGATAGGGAGGGTGCCATGGCAACCGCTGGGATGCTGTGAGATGATGCTTTATTCTTCGCTCATGTATTTGTATGTCCAGATCAAGTACATTATTTCCAGTTATATAAGGGGCTTTGCACGTTTGTGTGTGTGTGTGTATAATATATATACCTCACAATGAGCTCTAGCTAGAATCCTATTGAAAATTCTATCCTGATTTGGAGTCGATCCTAATAGGAATTTTCTTTCAGGATTTTCAAATGAGATTTATTAAAAAGCTTATTTCATAACGTTACTGTTAAGATTCCCAATAGGATAAAAGCCCCAGCTGAATATCAAAATGAATTTAAAGAAATTCTTTCAGTGGTTTTAAATCTGCAGCAGCTCCCAGAGCAATTTCCTTTCACTGTCCCGTGGCAGGACCTTATTGCAGTGTCTTGTGTTCCTATACCTGTATGGTTCTGATAATGATTACGCAATATCCAATAAGACTAAGAATCAGTAATGATCACAATCTTCATTTTATCCAGTAGGATTTTATTTCATTCTTACAGGATTCTTACTTAATTCTGTTAAAATTGGTTCCAATATATGGTATCAAATCCAGTATAGGAACGTTGTACACATTCCAAATGTTTTTTGACTAGAGACATCCTCATTTTTATGTGAATAACTTATATAAACTGTGGGCATATACATCTATTTATACATCAAATAAATGCAGCCTATTATTTATATATAGGCCTATTGGGTACAGTACATAAATTTCCACAAGGAAAATTTATTTTTATTTATTTATTTATTTATTTATTTTATTTTTATTTCAAAAGGAACAGTGTACATTAATCAACATTCAGTTAGATGTAAATATACAAAGTTAGCCCTAAGGCTAATATAATCCTGTAATAATCTATACAAGGAGCCCTGTTGGATACATAATTATAATATTAAAGGTTAAAATTAACTGATTTGTAGGCTACTCGTTTTGAATGACAATTATGTTTCTACTCGTATATGTATATATATATATATATATAATATATATATATATATATATATATATATATATATATATATATATATATATATATATATATATATATATATATATAATATATATTTAAATGGTGGCTGTTATAAAAACATGAATTTATTCAGACATTAAATATTAAAGAACAGGTTAAATTAAAATACAATGGATATGCAATATAGTTCATATATTTATCAAAATGCTTCTCTCTAAGTTCATCTTTCTAGTTGACTAACAAGTTTATTTTGGACATTGAATGGCTTTTCTGAGGTAAATGTGTTGCGTGACTTTAACAAGCTGTTTTATTGACGTCTTTCCGCAGTTGAAACATTGAGTGATTACATTAGACATGAAACACATTCCACGTTCCTTCTGATGTTCAGTCATGTTTATTTTGTGCTCTAACTAGTCATAAAGAAGAAGAGATGATCAGTTTGTGTGCACCAAAACCGTATTTATTATTTGAATTTCATAATAAAATTGACTGAATTTGAAAGCTGCGACTTTGTTTCATGACAGAAGTAACAACACATAAAGCTTATTATGATTTATTGGATGACGGGTGCTACAAAGCTTTGTTCATTCATTAACTAAAAACATATTGATTCTTGCTATTTATGAATCGACATTGATTCTTCAAAATGAGAATCGATTAAAATCGAGAAATTTATTTATTTATTTTTTTGCCCAGCCCATATAAACTGTTGTGTGGGTCTGACTATCTGTCTGTGGCCATAATAGTTGAGTGTGAATCGCCAGCACACACAACCTCTTGTGTGGCTCCCAGATGAGTCACGGTGACACCAGTGGTGGAGCACAAGATCAATTGGCACAAAAGAGACTTCATTTCATCAGACATCACTAGAGGAGCAACCTGTAACCATGGAGACAAGACACAGGCTGGTGGCTGCCATGTCCTGTAGTAGCGCGTTTCACGGGGTTTCACGTTGCATTTGAGCAGTGCAACAACATCAGGTCTGTTGAAG
The DNA here is from genome assembly GCF_024489055.1 of Chanodichthys erythropterus. NCBI lineage: Eukaryota > Metazoa > Chordata > Actinopteri > Cypriniformes > Xenocyprididae > Chanodichthys > Chanodichthys erythropterus. The sequence continues at coordinate 34,003,150 of NC_090225.1, forward strand.
AGTGTCTATATACAAATGCATCCACAAAATATTGTGGGTAACTGTAATGAGTGATAAGTGCTAAATTGCATGAGGTTTTATTTTTTGCTGCTTGTTCTGCAGATTTTTAATTACACCATTTTTAGAGAAGCCACTCTGTTTGCTTCCAGGACATTCTGAGCTTGACTGTAAGTGGAAAAAGAACATAGGAAAAAGACTACATGGAAATGCAATAAAGAAAATATAGACAATTTCTGTAGCTGTGTTCATAAACTAAGTGCACTGTCTACCTAGAGAGCATTTTAAGGCATCATATGTGTACTCAAGAAGCCCAAAGGTAGAAAAATCAACATTATGCTATATATATATATATATATATATATATATATATATATATATATATATATATATATATATATATATATATATATATATATATATATATATATATATATATATATATATATATATTATATATATATTATATATATATATATATATATATATATATATATATATATATATATATATATATATATATATATTAGGGCATTCAATCAATTTAAAATTGTAATCTAATTAATTACATGCTCTGTGATTAATTAATCTAAATTAATCGCATACATCATTTTTGCTGTGAAAGTATTAAATATTTCAATTTAAATGAATCAATGCAGGGTTTTTTCTGGGTCAAAAATTCGGTGGTGACAGACATGGTCATCCACACAAACAGTAAAAAGTGCCCTAACCACGTGATCTGTGAGCCTGATACTGACAGTAAATTACTCGTCACTCTCACTGTAATTCTTTCTTGCCCTCTTTGCAAAAAAAAAAAAGTGATTTTATAGCTTTGTAAGAGAAGATGCTTTTTTGCTAAACCTGAAAAGTATTAAAAAGTAGCATTTTATATTAACTAATAAGCACACTTATGTCTCATTTCAGAGTTGTTCGAGTAAATGATTCATTGTAGACCATGTGGACAGATCAGTTGTTGTCACGATTCATTAAAATGAATTTGTTCAAATGAGTCATTAGGTCGCAAATTGGACATTAGCAGACGTTGACGCGTTGCATGTGAATCGCAACTGTTATTAGGACATCGCAAAAGATTTGTCAACACAGAAAACACTTCACCACTGGATAGGATTTTCTTTTTGTTTACTGAAAGTGTGGTTTATGTCAGCTGCACGTGCAGGGCGTCTGTCAAAGAAGATGAAGTGACGTTCTTTTGAGCACTATTCACACCAACGGTAATTCAGGAAAAACATTCTCCGAATGCGCCTCGTGAAACATGGATTCGGTCTTACGAACTTTTAGCATTGTGTCAGTTGATTTAGATATTATGTGTGAGGTAGAGAGAGTGTAAAGATGGTGCTTACTTTGAGAGAGCTCGCGCGCACGAGGGAAGAGCTCTCTACTTGTTCTGTCCGTCAGCGCAGCAGTCGTCTCCCTCCATTTTACAGTCGAATGGTGGCTAGAACGGCTCCAGGTTCAAAGGTCAATACAGAATGGATTAATCTGCGTTATTTCTTTTTACGCGTTATTTTTTTTCTCAGATTAATTAATCGAAATTAACACGTTATTTTGACAGCCCCAACACAATATTGGTAAGGTGGTCATAATGTTATGCCTGATCTATATATATATATATATATATAGATATAGATATAGATATAGATATAGATATATATATATATATATATATATATAGATATATATATATATATATAGATATATAGATATATATATAGATATATAGATCAGGCATAACATTATGACCACTTTACCAATATTGTGTTGGTCCTCCTTTTGCTGTCAAAACAGCTCTGAACCATCGAGGCATGCTGTGGTATCTGCACCAAGATGTTAGCAGCAGATCCTTTAAGTCCTGTAAGTTGCGAGGTGGAGCCTCCATGGATCGGACTTGTTTGTTCAGCACATCCCACAGATGCTTGATTGGATTGAGATCTGGGGAATTTGGAGGCCAAGTCAACACCACAAACTCGTTGTTGTGCTCCTCAAACCATTCCTGAACCATTTTTGCTTTGTGGCAGGGCACATTATTCTGCTGAAAGAGGCCACAGCCACCAGGGAAAACTGTTTCCATGAAAGGGTGTACATGGTCTGCAACAATGCTTAGGTAAGTGATACGTGTCAAAGTAACATCCACATGGATGGCAGGAGCCACTGTTTCCCAGCAGAACATTGCCCAAAGCATCACACTGCCTCTGTTGGCTTGTCTTTTTCCCATAGTGCATCCTGCTGCCATGTGTTCCCAGGTATGTACCCGGCCGTCCACGTGATGTAAAAGAAAACGTGATTCATCAGACCAGGCCACCTTCTTCCATTGCTCCGTGGTCCAGTTCTGATGCTCACTGTTAGCGCTTTCGATGGTGGACAGGGGTCAGCATGGGCACCCTGACTGGTCTGCAGCTGTGCAGCTCCATACGCACCAAACTTTGATGCACTGTGTATTCTGACACCTTTCTATCAGAACCAGCATTAACTTCTTGAGCAATTTGAACTACAGTAGCTCGTCTGTTGGCCGGTTTATCACTGTTCCTTCCTTGGACCTCTTTTGATAGATACTGACCACTGCAGACCGGGAACACCCCACAAGAGCTGCAGTTTTGGAGATGTATATGTGTATATACACACATATACGTGTGTGTATGTGTGTAGAGGATTAGATGCTTTAATGACAGACATTACAGGCTCTCTCTGGCTTATCATCTGACCTCTTCTTTGTAGGAGAGTGTGTGTTCTCAGCAGGTTACAGGAGGTTTTGAAATGCTAGATCTGCCTTTATGTCCATCATCCCCCCCACCCCCATGTGTCCCTTTAACACATATTCTGTAATCCATGGCACCTGACCCACGCGGGGTCTCTGTGAGACTGTTGACATTTCAGATCAGGATTAGAGCGCTGCTTTAAAGATTACCCAGGTTGATGTTTGTTTGCTTTGCTCCTGGCGAGACAGAAGTGGGTTAGATGTAAGCAACCCATCTCATCTTAGTGTACTCCGTCCAGCGGGTACGCTGGCATTCTCCAGGCCCGACTGTGTGGGGCATGGTTCAAATGAAAGATTAAAGAATGCGGTAAAACCCTCAGATAAGGCTTTGCAAAGTCCTATCCTGAGTATAGAGATCCCTCGTGTTTAGTTCTATTAACGATTCTGTAGTGTCTGAATTCCTCCACCGAATAGTGAATACTCTGCTGCTGAATAGAGAGCGAATCTTTAGTACCACAGAAACAGAAATCAAGTTTTAGTTGAGTTGTGAGCTTGAAATCTGAATAGAATGTGTTAAGAAAGTCTGGGGGCTTTACAATAATACAAACAATAAACAGAGTAGACGGTGTTTTCCTTCATACAATGAGACCAATGTGCTTGCTGTGCTTTTGAAATGGCCTACAATGACTCACTCATCATTGAACCACTTTCATGTTTAACTCGAACTGCACACTACTATTGCTGTGTTGTACTCAATGCTTGCAAGTATGTTTAGTAACATACACTACAGTGCAAAACATTGTGGTTAAGATTTTGTTTTTCTATTATGCTCACCCAAGCTTAATTTATTTAATAAAAAATAAGTAAAAACAATCATTCTAATTTGCTGATTTGGTTTATCCTGTTATTTGATTAATAGTGCAAAAGATCAGCATTTATTTGAAATACAAAACTTTTGTTAAATTAAATGTATTTAGTGTCCATTTAGTGCATTCTTATATTAATTTATTTCAATAAAAAATCAAGCGTTTGAATGGTAGTGTAGATAATATACAGGAATCAGAACCAGAGTAGTTCATTTTGACCTCATATGATTCCCATTGCTTCTAGTCAGTATGGTAATTAAATATGACTGTATGCACAGAAATCTTGAGGATATGTGTGATGCTCGTGTGAATGGATATTTTCATAGGATTACAGAGTTTTGGGTTGTGTACTTTCAGACTCTGCAATTGGATGAGTTTATTTGAATTGGAAATTTGTTCATGTAAACAATCGTTAATCAGTCTTTATTTATCCTCCTCTCTCCAACACACACACACACACACACACACACACCTACCTCCCACAGCTGGTTGATCTCTAATGTATGTTTGTGACCTAAACTTGGCCCTTGCAGGAACTTATAATAATCAATGTTGTCAAAATATAAGCCACTCTGTGTTGCATAGCAACAGGAAGAGAGGAGAGAGAGGTGATGCTGTGTGTGATCTGAGGTCTGTGTGAAAGGGTGAAGTGTCACACAGTTGATCTCCTTCTTTCTGCCATGCAGAGATGCACTTGTCTGACCAGGTCTTCCAACAGCCATAGGCACTTTATTTTATGTACTGTATACTGTATATAAGTACAATCTGGTCTGACATTAAAATTATCTTTTATTTTTTTTTATCTTTTAATTCAAAGACCTTATTTACTTGTCAGTAGGCTTGCAGTTTTCAGTGTTACTGGAGTTATACAGTGTTCTGCCGTTTTGCTTTTTTATAGAAATAAAATCCATTTAGTTCAGCTGGACAACGGACACTATATTATAAATTGAACGTGTCTGCTCTTACCCATGCAGCACGAGCTGCAGAATCGCAGCAGGAGTCAGATTTCACTTATCAGCTGACGAGAGTAAGGAGAAATGACTGACAAGACGATGGTGGAGGATTTGGTGCACAACAGATCCTGAGCATCATCGACAAATATACTGTATTATCTTGTAAAATGTGTGGCCAGTACTTTTGCTTGGCCGGTCCCTTTACACAGAGTATGTGTGATCGCGAATTCAAAAGCGAAAGTGAAAAGCGATTGAAAAGTTATACCCTGCATATTGATAGCGGCTCCCTAAAAACCACACATTATAGGCCTATACACAGAGTACACATAATCTCAAATTCGAAAGCAAAAGTGATTATCGGTAATACAGGTGTAACACAGTTCGTATATACGGGAAGAAGGAGTATCAACAAAACTTTAATTCAAAATAAACAAAGAACAAAATGAAAGTAATGCGGACGTCTGCCTGCCACACAAACATAATAAAACATAAAATAATTTCCAGGCCTGGTCCTTTCTCGTCCTTCACGGTCGTCGCTCCTTCTTTTATGCTCCCGGAGCTCCTCCGTGAGAGACTCAAGGCCGGTGCGCCTCCCAGGTGATGCTCGTTATAACTTGCGTCACCGGCCTCGCGCCATTCCCTCACGGCTCTCGCCCGCCCTGGTCGCCACATACCCCCATCGCCCCTCGCAGGCCGGGGGGTACTCCCGAGACTGCGCTCTACTCCCCTGCGGTGGCACCAGACGCTCAGTGGACGGCCCGTCCCCCGTCCCCTGCTCCTCCCCTTCATGGCGGACGGCGGCGACTCCTCCGCTCCTTCCTGGACGGCAGCCACCCCACCTCGTCCCAGGAGCACGGCATTCGGGTCTCCGTCCCACCTTTCACAAGGCTCCAGTACCACCGCCTCAGGCAGCCTCTCGCGGTCTTCACTCCCGCGCTGCCCGAACTCCGCAGCACCGCAATCCCCCTCAGCAGCGAGGGCTCTCCGACAGCATGTCCCTCCTTCCTCTCGGGTTTCGGCACCAATGTAACACAGTTCATAGATACGGGAAGGAGGAGGCGGGAACCGGCGAACATTCAACAAAACTTTAATTCAAAATAAACAAAGAACAAAAGGAAAGTAATGCCACACAAACATAATAAAACATAAAATAATATCCAGGCTTGGTCCTCTCCGATCCTTCACGGTCGTCGCTCCTCCTTTTATGCTCCCGGAGCTCCTCCGTGAGAGACTCAAGGCTGGTGTGCCTCCCAGGTGATGCTCGTTATCCCCGTTTCCTCACGGCTCTCGCCCGCCCTGGTCACCACAACAGGTGTTGTCGCTAGTTTATTAATGTGCAAATTTCCTCACCATGACATCCCTAATGGTCAGTTTATTAAGATAATCAGCTGAATATTTTAGCTTTCTGTAGCAATGTAGCAAATCCCATAGCTGTGATTTGGTTTGTAGCCACTTCTAATAACTTTATAATCAAAGCATCTTAAACCTAAATACATCCGTTGTTATAAATAGTCTACCATCTGCATGTTCTTTTGCCCATTTTAACCCTGTGGTTCTTCTTTGCCAGTGTCAGATCTGGCTTCTCTTTGAAACTCTGTGTAGGGCAGCATCATCTCAGAGTCTGCTCTTCACTTCACTTGTGTTTGGTTTGTTCAGTGAAGCTTCTAGCTGAGCAACAGTGAGGCATCTGTTTCTCAAACTAGACACTCTGATGTACTTGTCCTCATGTTGAGGTGGATCTGGGCTGTCCATGTCTCTTTCTGTCCTGGTTAGATCCATTGCTTTCTATTGTCAAGACAGTGTGTATGGCCTTCAATACTGTTTCCAATAGTAATGTAAATGTCATGGAATGCACAGACACAAAACGATAAGATCCACATGCAGTTTAATGAAGTAAGTCCAAGGCAAAAACAGTCCACAAAAACAGAAACCAGAAACAAAGTGCATAAAACAGAAAACAACGAACCACAACAAAGGCAAAAAACACTGAGACTAAATAGACAGAACTAATGAGCAAACACAAAACACCTGAGTGCAATGACATGAGGCTAATAAGTCCAAGGGGTGATTTATGGGAAATGAAGTAAAACTGGTGACGTAGTCCGTGCTGGAGTGCCCTCTGGTGGCCAACCAGGGTACTCCGACTGGAGATCGGGACATTACCCCCTCCCTACGGAGCGGATACCAGACGCTCCACTTAACAAAACAAAACAAATCTCAGGAGGGAGGTGGATAGGAGGAGGATCAGGGGGAGGGATGGCGGGCCAGATCCAGCGTGCTCCCCCAGAAAGCCAGGGCGGTGCTGGAGGAACCAACCAGGCGGGGGCACTGGCAGGTCTGGAGTCCTAGCTGTTTGCCAGGGTGGTGCTGGAGGAACTGACCAAGGGGATTTCAACGGTTCAGACGGCCTGGGCAGTAGCGGCAGAACATAAGGCCTGGATGGCGGCGGCAGGGCAGAAGATCTGGGCAGCGGCGGCAGGACCGATCGAGGGTGCTCCGTGGCCATATCGGGAAGAGCGGGCAGCTCTGGGACGGCAACGACCTTGGGCTGCTCAGGGATGGCAGCATGCTCGGACTGCTCAGGTGGCGTCGGCAGGGCAAAGCGCTTCGGTGGCGGCGGCAGGGCAGAAGGCTTGGATGGCGGCGGCGGCAGGGCTGACCAAGGGCGCTCCGTGGCCGTATCAGGGAGAGCGGGCAGCTCGGTGACTGCCTCCGTGGCCGTATCACGGAGAGCGGGCTGCTCCGGGATGGCAGCGGGCTCTGGAGTGAACTCACTGGCTAGGGTAAACTCAATGACTGGAGCGGGCTCTGGAGTGGACTCACTGGCTGGAGTGGACTCTCTGACTGGAGCGGGCTCTGGAGTGGACTTACAGGCTGGAGTGGACTCACTGACTAAAGCGGGCTCTGGAATGGACTCACTAGCTAGAGCGGGCTCTGGAGTGGACTCACTGGCTGGAGCGGGCTCTGGAGTGGACACACTGACTGGAGCAGGCTCTGGAGTGGACTCACTGGCTGGAGTGCCCTCTGGAGTGGACTCACTGGCTGGAGCGGGCTCTGGAGTGGACTTACTGGCTGGAGCGGGTTCTGGAGTGGACTCACTGGCTGGAGTGGGCTCTGGAGTGGACTCACTGGCTGGAGCGGGCTCTGGAGTGGACTCACTGGCTGGAGTGGGCTCTGGACTGGATTCACTGACTAAAGCGAGCTCTGGAGTGGACTCACTGACTAAAGCGGGCTCTGGAGTGGACTCACTGGCTAGAGCGGGCTCTGGAGTGGACTCACTGGCTGGAGCGGGCTCTGGAGTGGACTCACTACCTGGAGCGGGCTCTGGAGTGGACTCACTGGCTGGAGTGGGCTCTGGACTGGACTCACTGACTAAAGCGAGCTCTGGAGTGGACTTACTGGCTAGAGTGGACTCACTGACTAATGCGGGCTCTGGAGTGGACTCACTAGCTGGAGCGGACTCTGGAGTGGACTCACTGGTTGGAGCGGGCTCTGGAGTGGACTCACTGGTTGGAGCGGGCTCTGGACTGGATTCACTGGCTGGAGCGGGCTCTGGAGTGGACTTACTGGCTGGACTGGATTCACTGACTAAAGCGAGCTCTGGAGTGGACTTACTGGCTGGACTGGATTCACTGACTAAAGCGAGCTCTGGAGTGGACTTACTGGCTAGAGTGGACTCACTGACTAAAGCGGGCTCTGGAGTGGACTCACTGGCTGGAGTGGACTCACGGACTAAAGCGGGCTCTGGAGTGGACTCACTGGCTAGAGCGGGCTCTGGAGTGGACTCACTGGCTGGAGCGGGCTCTGGAGTGGACTCACTGGTTGGAGTGGGCTCTGGAGTGGACTCACTGGCTGGAGTGGGCTCTAGAGTGGACTCATTGTCTGGAGCGGGCTCTAGAGTGGGCTCTGGAGTGGACTCACTGTCTGGAGCGGGCTCTGGAGTGGACTCACTGGCTGGAGCGGGCTCTGGAGTGGACTCACTGGCTGGAACAGGCTCTGGAGTGGACTCACTGGCTGGAACGGGCTCTGGAGTGGACTCACTGGTTGGAGCGGGCTCTGGAGTGGACTCACTGGATGGAGCGGGCTCTGGAGTGGACTCACTGGATGGAGCGGGCTCTGGAGTGGACTCACTGGCTAGAGCGGGCTCTGGAGTGGACTCACTGGCTGGAGCGGGCTCACTGACTGGAGCGGCCTCCGGGCCTTGAAGTCCGAAGGAAGCCTTCTTCCTTCTCCTCCTCCTCCCTTTACCGGGGTGAAGCTGAGGCTCAGTGCCCACCTCCCCTGTGACTTCAGAGACGGATTCATGATCTGGAGCATGCACACTGCCTGGTTGACTTGGTGAGGCCCAATCTACCCGGTGGCGGAGATAGGCGTCGAATCTCCAGAAATCCAAGTCCTGTAGCCCTTCCATCTCACACTGAGGTAGAGGATCATCAATGCAGCAATTAAAAATATCCTTCAGCGCTGCATCGTTGTACCTCAGCCCCACCGCCATCGTCCAAAAGACCATGGCGAAGCATCCTACCTCTTCTCCCTCCTGGCGTAGAGCCATCACTGCCCCAAGCAGTGCCACACGCTCCCTGCAAGTGCCTGCCAGAATGGTCCTCATGCTGCTGGATCTTAATAGTGATGGTCGATTTCGAAACACTGCTTCATGAAGCTCCGAAGCTTCGTGAATCTTTTGTTTCGAATCAGTGATTCGGAGCGTGTATCAAACTGCTAAAGTCACATGATTTTAGTAAACGAGGCTTCATTACGTCATTACTGTTTCGAAACATTTCAAAACAGTTTGAAATTTCAATGGTTCACCGGTAGAGGGCGATGATAAAGTGAATCCATGAATCATGCAGATTCAATGAGAACTATTGAACAAGTGTCTAGGGCTTTACCCTATGGTTTTACCTGATCTCTGATCAGTTTTATACATTTGTAGATGTTTTAATTATACATTAGCATAATTAATATTAATAATGGTAATTATTAATGTCTTATTGGCCTGTTTAGCTTGAGCCATGGAACAGAGAAACACGCAATGAAAATTGATAAAAGAACACATATTATACACACACTATATTTAATCGTATTAGATAAGTGAATTCCATTTAATTGATTTTACTTTAAATAAAACTTTTGCAATACATTTGTTAAAGAGTATTTTTAATGCGTGTTTGGCCTGAGTTTTGTTGCATTTGCACTGTTCTGACCACTAGGGGTCACCGTGGAGAAGGGTGTCAGATTGTTTCGAAGCCTCGAATCATAACGGCACATTTGATTCAACTGCTTCAGTGTTTCATGCAGCCTCGATCTGCCCATCACTAGATCTTAATAGGTGGTTCGTTCTGTCACGGAATGCACAGACACGAAACGATAAGATCCACGTGCAGTTTAATGAAGTAAGTCCAAGGCAAAAACAATCCACAAAAACAGAAACCAGAAACAAAGTGCATAAAACAGAAAACAACGAACCACAACAAAGGCAAAAAACACTGAGACTAAATAGACAGAACTAATGAGCAAACACAAAACACCTGAGTGCAATGACATGAGGCCAATAAGTCCAAGGGGTGATTTATGGGAAATTAAGTAAAACTGGTGACGTAGTCCGTGCTGGAGTGCCCTCTGGTGACCAACCAGGGTACTCCGACTGGAGATCGTGACAGTAAATGTATTTAAAAAATTGTATTTTTTGTCTTTTTGTATTGGGCCAATGAGCAACTACAGTTGTCAACATTTAAAGTGGATCGAAAAAGTTCATCAAAGTTGTCCTAAGAAGAAGTTTTAGGACATCTTTGATGAAAGGTTTTGATCCACTTCAAATGTTGACTACTATAGAAGAAACCCAGACCATCCAAGCATCGTGGTTGGTGAGGTTTGCACACTCATTTATCAGATCAAGTCATTATTTCAGCATGCTTTTCCCCCCCTTTTTTTTCACTTTACTGCATTGTGAAACCTTAAAGGGTGTTTAACATGCAGATTCATGGTACTGATGTTATCTACAACATTTGCCTTCCATTTAACACTTTATTCCCCTTTTCTATAATGCATGATGCATATTTCATGGCCACCCAGATATTAGTATTCACAGAAGAGCTATGTTTTAGGGACAGAAAGAGAAGATAATTAGAAAATACATTATTCATCATCTGTTTGGCATAATATAATTATGATTTTTTTTCATATAGCCTTTTTGAAAGCACAGGCTGAAACGTGAACAAACCATACATTGACCTGTTTTGCGGAATCTACAGTACATCATGTTAACACATAATTGCTACTGATAACAACCAGCCTGATTTTCAATGCTGAATTGGAGATGGATGGAAAATCCTGCTTAACACCATGTTGTAACCAGATACACAATAAAAGCTATCTTTTCCTTGTTAGCTTTTGTCCTAACCAGCCGTGACGGCAATATGCAACAAGCGACAGGGATTCTATTTTAGAAACGGTTTCTATTTCTGTAACGTCATGGCTGGAAAAACAATATACAAAGTAATCTCAGGTACCGATTATAAGCTTATTTTAATGTTTAAAAAATGTAATGTGAGTTTGTATATCATTTTGCGTGAACTTTATAGCCATATTGAAAGTGATGATGGATAATTGACTTTATATCTTAAAGTTCAAACTGTGTGAACTCAATGTTAACAAGTAAGTGTATTCTGTGAAGATTTTAATAATGTTTAAATGGTGTAATATTTATGAATTTGATTATGTACTTATCCGTTTCATTGTGAGTGCAGTGCGCTTGCAAACAGACTACGCCCACACACTCTTCTGATTGGCTGTGATTTTTTCATTGATTTCTGGTGTGGAGAGACAAATTGCTTAACGCTGGAATCTTACGGAATTGCATCTGGTTAGGACATGGTGTAACTGTTTGGGAACATTTTTCTAGCTGGTCCATATTAGCTGATGATCACTGGTTGGTTGACCACCATCTTCCAAAAACCAGCTACCATGTTTGAAAACCATGAAAGTGGCACTCAAACCATATCAAGTGACTAGCCTATCCTGGAGTCTTGTAGACCAGGCAGTAAACAACCAATTAGAAACACCCAAGCAACCATCCACAACACCCTAGAATGAGAGCTTACACACAAAGACATCAAGAAGAGAAACATCTGAGCAGGGAATTTCAGACAATGTCTGATACAAGGATCTCATGAGATTCATTCTGGTTATTTTTTTGGCATTAAGGTTAATGTCTCCTTATTGCTTAGAAATTACCAGCACACATGTATTCATACAGGGCCTGATGATGAAAGCAGTTCATTTTTTGGGAGTTCTTTATGTTGCAGTTAATGAAAATGACAAACACTGGCAAACTCAACATCATCGAATCAAAGACTATGTAAATGAACAGTTCTGAGGATACAGACAAGCCATTACCTTTTGTGTGCATGTTCCTCTTCCTCTTTCATCCAGCCATGACCAGCGAACTCTCAAACACTCCCCACTTTGACAAAAAAAAAACCTCTAGTCCTCCAACTCCGCCTGATGAATTCTTAATAATGGTGTACATATTGCTGAAATTGCACCGTGTGCTTGTATATAAAACGTCTCCATAAAATTAATTTAGCAAAGACGACGCAGCCATCAAAGAAATGTCCGGCTTATTCATCGAGGGACAATGTGAAAACTAATTTCCCCGAGGTTGCCACACTGGCTGTCTTTATGTCAGTTTTTCCGATACGCTCATGTCATCGCGCAGCGTCGAAAAATTAAACCGGTGACTGGCAGTTTTGACGGCTTTCACTGAGCTCACCTCACGCACTTTGCCAGTTTGTGTGTTTCGAGTATGTGAATTGAAGGCGGTTATTATATTTGTGAATAGTCCATTATGTCCAGGCGAGCATTCGGGGCCGTGCACAGGGGCCCGTTCTGTTTGTCAGAGGGCCTGCTTTGATTGATGTGGCTGGGGTTTGTCACAGCTGGAAGGGAGGTGATAGACTTGGGTGGTATAGAGAAAGCGGTGCACCACACAGAGCTCTGCAATTAAGCTGTTTTCTTTCTGTTAATTAAAAGCAAATTAGTCACTGCTACAAGAGGAGCTGTCTTCTTCTAATTGCCACCCAGCATTGCCAAACATGAACCTGTTGTTGAAATGGTCTGTCTTTTCTTATTCTCTCAATTTCTGTTTCACAGGGTCGACGGGGAAAAACAGGAGAACCGGGGACTCCAGGACCACCGGTAAGACTTTATAGTTTGTGATAAAAGAGTGTGGACAAGAAAGTGACCATATGTTCAATATTGTGGGAGACTGAAAGTAAAAGTTGATTGATTGGCCATTCAAAAAAATTGGATGGCCTGGCCCACCCAACCATTAAGCTTGGCAATGCAAAGGGGATAAGAAAAATAAGCTTCAAGATGTTTCTTAAAGGGTTAGTTCACCCAAAAATTCTGTCATTATTTACTTACCCTCATGTCGTTCCAAAACCTGTAAGACTTTTGTTCATCTTCAGAGCACAAATTAAGATCTTTTTGATGAAATCTGAGAGCAGTTTAGTCCATATAAGGATTGAATAAAAGGATTTAGTTTTAATTTAGTGAAGAAGCAAAGATGATTTTGATATTACATGTTGATGCAGTGGATGACATATTTGGTATATATCAGCATTAACATTATGAGGCACTCTCAGGCCCACACAGAATCCGTTCCTGCAAAGTTTTGCAGAGATCTCCACAGATTTCTACACCTGTCATTCACAAAGTTTCAAACCCTGCATGTTTGTCCCTTACAGATTTTAGTGAGATATTTCAGCTGCTGCAATAGCTCCATTTTACATCATTTAAATCCATGACCAAAAATTGACCAAAATTTCTTCTTAAACTGAAAACAGAAAGTACAGATGTTGCATGGTCCAAAAGTAAGAGATCAAGTTTAGATTGGTTTCCTTCATTCTTAAATACCAGGCAAACTGTCCATTAGGTGAAAAAAGTTATATCAGTACTTTTTTCAGTATTAAATGATTGAATATACAGGGGTTGGACAGTGAAACTGAAACATTTGGTTATAAACCACAATAATTTATTAGTATGGTGTAGGGCCTCCTTTTGCGGCCAATACAGCATCAATTAATCTTGGGAATGACAGATACAAGTCATCTACAGCGGCCAGAGGGATTTTGAGCTATTCCTCTTTCAGAACAGTGGCCAGGTCGAAAATGGATACATTTTCTGACTTGCTCCTCCAAAATATCCCAAAGTGGCTCAAAAATATTTTGATCTGGTGACTGCAGGCCATGGGAGATCTTCAATTTTACTTTCATGTTCATCCAACCTTCTGTCACAAGTCTTGCTGTGTGTATTGGTGCATTATCATGCTGATGCACAGCACCCCCTTCAGGGTACATTGCTTGAACCATTAGGCGCACTTGGTCCTCCATAGCGGTTCGGTAGTGCTTTGCAGTGATGCACATATCAAGCACAGAAGAGAATGCCTAGGCCTGTCATGATAATCAATAAATCGACTAATCTATCACACGATATATGGACATGACCTTGATCATTTTTGGTGACGCAACATATTGCCCATTATGTTTAGAAAAAAATAATGTCACCAACATTTAGCCTCTGTCATCTTATCTGCTCTCTGTTTGGCAGTCGCGGGTGTCTACGGTAGTTCATTTTCACAGAGAACACGTTTTTTGCATTCCATGGTTTTTCCATGCAAACGTGTGCTAGATGGAAGAATTTGACCATTGCGTTCACGCCTTTCACAGTATCTCGTGCATAACGTGGCTTTATAAACACAGGGTGCTCAAGTTAAAAAAAAAAAAAAAAAGTTTTTTTTAAAAAACTTTTAAAAAACACGCCTCTAGAGAAAAATGACGTCACGGACCAATGGTAGTATGAAGGTTTTGGAGCTGGAGCAAACTTTTCCAGAGAGGTCGCTTTGGCAAGCCATTTCGAACTCCCAAAACAAACACAAAACGAACTAAGTTTTGGCCTGATTTTGTTCGAAATTACATGTTTGAAGTATATCAGTGCCTTTATTTTACTGAGAAAAGAAGGTCAGGGAAGAATCTGCACATGGAAAATCTCCATTTGTGCCTTTTGTGCATTTAAGTGTGTTTGTTTTTTTCTACTTGTTGTTTTGCACTTTTTGTTAGCAAAGGTTTAATTGTTATTTATTCAACATTCTAATTTTTTTTTTGATATTACAGTGTCTAAATATTCTTGAGAGTTTAGTTCATTCTCATTTGAAAGTGTGTAGGCCTACTATTATTATTATGCCGTTATATTATGATTATATATTCAGTGGCATAAAATGGTCTTTAAATGACAATAAAATCGCATATCACAATTAATCTGGGACAATATAGCTCCCAACAAAAAGCAGTTATCGTGACATGCCTAGGAATGCCATGATATTGCAGCCCAAACCATCACTGAATCACCCCCGTGCTTGACTCTGGGCAGCGACAGTCCGTTGCTAAGCCTCTTTGGAGTTTCTCCACACTGTAACTCCCACAGATGCAGGAACGACAGTGAAGGTGGACTCATCAGAGAGTAATACATGTTTCACATTGTCCATAGCCCAATATTTGCACTGTTGGTACTATCGAAACCGACATTTGGCATTGGCACGAGTGACCAAAGATTTGTCTATAGCAGACTCTGTGGAGCTCCCAATGAACAGTTTTGGTAGAAATAGGAGAGATGAGGTGCACATTTAATTCTGCAGTGAGTTAAGCGGCTGTGGTTTTGTTTTTTGGATACAATCCGGGTTAATACCTGACATCCCTTTCAGACAGCTTCCTCTTGCATCGACAGTTACTCCTGTTGAATGTGGTTCGTCTTTTGAGGAGGTATGCCGACATTACCCTGGATACCATGGCTCTCGATACACGTCCTGGTCACAGATGAGCCAGCGAGAGATGCACCAACAATTTGTCCTCTTTCTCCCATGATGTGTTGATTGCAGTATTTTATGTACAGCTACTAATTCAACACTTACTGATGGAATGTTGAAGATTGGCCACCAGGCCGCACATATATAGGCGTAAAACCTCCAACACTATATTAGCCAGTGTTTGTTTCATTGTCCAACCCCTGTATATTGAAATGGAACTCATTTGAACCATTAAGTTTAGTTCACTTCTGTTCCTAATTTCCTTCCCCTGCAATTCAGTCATTTCAGAGTCATAAAGCATAATTGTTGTCATAAATCTGCTTCAAAAAACAAACTAAATTTGTCATATTGTGCATAATGGTCAGATACCTGCTGCTATATTTACCCCCCTTCAGATGAGCAGAGTTTTCCTGGTTTTTGCGTTGGTTTGAGTGAAATCTCACACATGCTGTGTGGCTCAACGTTTCAAATTACGATTTCAAGCAGCCCAGAGGGCCATATTAAGAGCAGTCCCATGCATAAGTGTTATTGAAGATCCTGATGAGACTCTCAAAGGGGCGCTAGTTTACTGCTTGATAAATAGTCTCATCAAAGCTGTGGCTTCAGTATGAAAATGTGTGTGAAGTAAAAATCAGACATGCACACACTTCATGCCTTGAAAGGTATGTTGCATCAGAAATTGCTGGCATATTTACATTGCCTTTGGCTTTGTGTTTGTACCCACATGCATAGAACTAGATAAACATTGCCAGCTTTACTGAATCTCTTTTGAGTGGGAAAAGAGTGATTAATGAATTGCCATACTGAATGAATATTTAATAGTTCACCAAAAAATGAAAATTCTAACACTTTTTTTTTTTTACTCGCATTTTGTTCTAAACCTGTTTGACAGTCTTTTGTCAGACTGTGCAGGTCACTCTTTTCTATGCAGTTACTATAAATGAGAACTGGATCTCAAACTCAGATTTAAATAAAACATGTAAAAGCATCATAAAAGTGGTTCATTTGACTTGTGAACTATATTGTGTTCTGAACAATAAGTGTTCTGAAGTCATATGATAGCTTTGTGTGAAGAAAAGTTTGAAATTTAAGTAGTTATTCACTAATAAACTTCTCCAAATGCTTCAAACAAATAATTCAAACTGGTTCTGTGAATTGAAACAACTGATTCATTGAAAAAATTCAGTTCCAGATGTTAGGATTTTTAGTGAATAAGTATGGAAACTTGTAGCCGCCATTGAATAAAACATAAAAGAGGTAATTGCGACTTTTTATCTCAAAATTCTGAATATTTTTCTCGCAATTGCGAGTTTACATCTCACAATTCTGACTTTTTTTCTCAGAATTGCTTGATGTAAACTTACAATTGTAAGTTATAAAGTCAGAATTGCGTGATATAAAGTCGCAATTGCATGTTATAAAGTTAGATTTGTGAGATATAAATAATAATGTTAGGAAAAAAGTCACTTGTGTATTATATCTCGCAATTCTGACTTTTTTCTCGCAATCGCGTGTTATAAAATCAGAGTTTACATCTCAAAATTCTGATTTTATAACTTGCAATTGCGAGTTAATATCATGCAGTTCTGAGGAAAAAAGTCAGAATTGCGAGAAAAATATTCAGAATTTTGAGATAAAAAGTCGCAATTACCTTTTTTATGTTTTATTTAATGGCGGCAACAAGATTCTATACTTATTCACTAAAAATCCTAACATCTGGCACTGAATCTTTTCAGTGAATCAGTTGAATTCACAAAACCAGTTTGAATTATTTGTTTGCAGCATTTGGAGAAGTTTATTAGAGAATAACTACTTAAATTTCAGTCTTTTCCCCACACAAAGCTATCATATGACTTCAGAACACTTATAGTTTAGGACACAATATAGTTCACAAATCAGAATTGTGAGAGATAGACTTGCAATTGTTAAATAAAAGTCACAATTATCTTCTCCTTTTTTTATTCCGTGGTGGAAACAAGCTTCTATTTCTCACACAAAGCTATCATATGACTTCAGAACACTTATAGTTCAGGACACAATATAGTTCACAAATTAGAATTGCAAGAGATAGACTTGCAATTGTGAGATAAAAGTTTGTCTTTTCCTTTTTTATTCCGTGGCGGAAACAAGCTTCTATTTCTCACACAAAGCTATCATATGGCATCAGAAGACTTGAAATATGAGTCATATGGACCACTTTTGTAATATTTATATGATATTTTTGCAACTTTTTGAAGCTTGAATAACCCATTTTGCATTTTTGGGTGAACTGTTCCATTAAAGATTCACTAAACTGCAATAAGAACTGCAAAACTGCACACCTGTTCTGAATCAGTGATTGACCCTTTAGTTTCACACATGCTACTGTAAATCTGTCACTCTTCACCACAGGAAAGTTATAAAGTGGTGAACACAAAGTCATAAGAGTCTGGAAATAAGGGGTTTTATAGAGTGACATTTTTAAATGGCAGTGTCTCGATAATTTCCATGGCATGTGCCAACCTTGCTTCTGTCCTCGGGAGCTGGCATTTATAAGTGGCCTGTTGTCGGCGGCGGGGAGGAGGGCCCCGAGCGGCATAGACATCCTCCCCCAGCCTCGAGGTGTCGAGGAACGCCATGTGCGGTCCAGGAGCCCTTATCTGTCTGGATATTTAGTTGAGCTGATGTGTCTAGTGACCTTTGTCAAGGACATTTGCAGGTGTTGTTGCTGCAGTCATGGGCGACAGAGGCTAATACGCAGTGAATGTTGTCATGGTTGCTGTGTCGGGGAGTTAAAGCTGAATTTCCATAGTGTTGCATTGTACAATATCAGATTTTGGATTTTCTTGCCCAATACATTTACATGTGAACTACCAGTTTAATTCACTAATATTGAGATTTATTTCTTCAACACAGGGTCCACCTGGAACATGTGATGCTGAAGCTGTTAAGGTAAGGTTTAGCTCTGTTTTATTTGACATTATTAATTTAAATTATTTTGACAGTTCTGTTTGGTAACTCTAGTGGCAGTCTTTTTGTGTAAGCTTTTGAATGTTGTAATGGTGTTCATGCACATGTGTTGAAGTCTGAGGGTGCATCTCATTTCTAATTTGTGCATCCTCGCTTCCTTTCCTATACAAATAAGCTTTCTTTTGATTCCTCCATTCTCATTTTCTTTCGTTGCATCCTTTCCTCACGTTGTAGGAAAGGATGCAACAAAATTTCATGAAGAAAATGAGGATGGAGGAATCGAAAGAAATCTTATTTGTATATTGGAATATTCTTGATCACTGAAGCGCCATCAGCTGCGATCAAGGGATCTGCCTTTATGTTGTTGAAGTTTGGTTATTTAAGAAATTCATAATACATATCTGTTTTAGTCATGAAACTCTAGACGGTGCAGACTGAACTTTACATGCAATCTGCAAGCAATCGCATCATCACCACATGCCAATGCACATGGCAAGTGCAATATTTCCTTTTAAAATTTGATAAATTCCTGACATATATCACTTTATTCTATAAAACCGGTTTAGTTTGAATTCATTTTTAGTACATTTACATATCATTTTGTTTTATGTTTTGTTATCTTAAACCCCCAAAATGTCAGGTGGTGCAACTGTCTGAAAAAGACTAATACTGAATAGACTAAGAAAACTATTTAAAATGGTGTCACTTTTATGGTGTCAAACATTTCCTGATAATTTACTCACTCCCATGTCATCCAAGATGTTCATGTCTTTCTTTCTTCAGTCAGAAAAAAAAAATGTAAGTTTTTGATGAAAACATTCCAGGATTTTTCTCCTTATAGTAAACTTCAATAGGCACCAAACAGTTGAAGGTCAAAATTAGTTTCACTGCAGCTTCAAATTGTTCTACACGGTCCCAGATGAGAAATAAGGGTCTTATCTAGAGAAACCTTCGCTCATTTTCTGAATTTTTTTTTAAATTATATACGTTTTAACCTTAAATGTTCATCTTGAACTAGCGCTCTTCTTTTTTTCCTCTATTAGAATTCCAGCAGTGTAGACACTGCTAAGTGTATTACTGCCCTCCACAGGTCAAAGTTTGAACTAAATTTTATATGCAGTATGCTAGTGCAAGTATATAACAATTAGTTCAAACTTTGACCTGTGGAGGGCAGTAATACACTTAGCAGCATTTTTCATCTGGGATCGTGTTGAACAATTTGAAGCTGCAGTGAAACTAATTTTGACCTTCATCTGTTTGGTGCCCATTGAAGTCCACTATAAGGAAAAAAATCCTGGAATGTTTACATCAAAAACTTAAATTTCTTTTCGACTGAAGAAAGAAAGACATGGACATCTTGGATGACATGGGGGTGAGTAAATTATCAGGAAAAGTTTATTTAAAAGTGAACTAATCCTTAAATAATAAAAATAAATAAATAAAAACTAAATGGCGTCATTTTAGGTTCTTAACTTTTCATATAAACAAATTTTAGAAATATCAGTAGTTTTAAAGCTGTTGAGATAATTGAAAAACCTTTGTCCGGCAATTTGTATATTCTCAAATGTCAGGGTGGCACAACTGCAAACATGGCTCTTTTATAATAAATTGACAAGGTAATAACTGTGAATAATGCATCAACTATAGATCCTTGTGGCATATTGAAAAGGTTTGTAAATCTCTCTCAAATACTGCTAATTTCAAGTATGTGTAGGATGGTACACTTTCCATGTCAGGTGGTAAAAATACAGTATATACATATAACTATTTGGTTGTAGTGTCTGACATAAAAGCAGTCAAAAAATAAATTTACATACTTTGAAATGTTATTTAACAACTGAAACTTGTTTAAATGCATTGTTCATGACTCAAAAATATGCATTACATCAACTCTCAGGAGATGGGTATGGTAATGGAGATTGGTATTGTAACGGATATGGAAATGTTAGTGTATTTTGTCTTGGCAGAATAGATCTGCTACGCTGCTGTTGCCGCAGAGCAAGTACCGAGACTTGTTACTGCAAATACATTCACAGACATTGCTGTACCCATAGCAGATCTATACAGGTGGAGCTGGGGAAGGTGGAGGGTTTCTGAAAGCACACTGCAAACTGCTAACAGCAACACTACCGGTATTTGTTTGAATGTTTGAGCTCATTGGCCACTGATGCAACAATTACTGTAGCTGTGCTATGTTGATAATGACGTGATCGCTACCAAATAAGATAAAGACTTATTAGCCTGCGCCATCTAGAGTTTCATGCCAGAACTAGGTAATTTTGAAACGATTTTTAAAAAACACCTTTTTTGAAGTTTTATTTTTCAATGACCCACAAGCTGATTGGCCTCTGCTGATCCTGCTGCCAATGAGATTGCTTGCTTAACATTTAAATAGCCTGCTGTAGGATAGATCTGCAGCGTGCTATCAGCATTCCTCTGAATCCCTCCACCTCCCCCAGCTCCACCTGCGTAGATCTGCTACAGGATTTATGCAAAACGAGAAAGCATCGATATGAGTACTGATTATGATTTGAAAGGATGCTTAGGATGCTAAGTGCATTGCTCTTAATACGCTTAATATCCCACAATGCGTTTAACGTAAGTTTACATAAAGAATGACAGCAGATTTGATTTTTAACACGGTCGGACTGCCAAAAGTCTTGAAAAATGTGATGAATGATGACAAAATATCTATTTCCAAAATTATTGGAACTTGATGAGGTCGAATGACAACAATATAGCATACTACATTCATCATGGAATGATGTAATGGTTTCATTTACTATCTTTTTGAAAGAGTAGTTAGTGGTAAACAGTGCATACTGCACACTAGACATCAATAGATATGAGTTGTTGTGAGGTCAATGGTAACACATGCACCACTGTCAGTGACCTAGAAGACTGTTGAGACGCATGTGCTGTCTGTCTGTTGGTAAAGTGAGATGAAGCATTTATTCTGTGCTGTCCTCCTGAGAACAGAGAGAAGGACATGCTCGCATCCTACCGATTGGCTTCCCTCAGTCAAACGCTGGCTGTCTGCTCAGCATGTTAAACAGCCACGCACACACACACACATCCTGCCTCACTCCTCAGACTCAAGCCTGACAGATGGTAATTATGAACAGTGCTTTTGCAAAAGGTCTGCAATAATTTTCATGAAGCCCAGGGGTGTCATATCTCACCAGGGGCAATGGCAGTGTATGAATATAAATATACAGTATATAAATATATATTAAACAGAGCAAGAGTGAGTGTTTACATGCAGCTCCTTAACTCGTCAGTTCACACTTGCCGCTGACACACACAGTCAGGTCTCGGTGGACAACATGCCTGTCTGACCTTTAACCTTCCTCTGATAAGTTAACTGTACAAGTTAAACTGTTTGCTCACTATTTGACCTCTATTTTTTATTTTTTTTTACCCCATTGCCTATTGTATTTATTAATTTTATTTTTTATCATAAACCTCAAATTTTGTTAGATGTATGTGTAAATAAGTAAATAAAATAATTCGGCAGTGGGACAAAAAGAATATATATTAAAATTATGGTCTTAGTATCTTATGCAGTCTAAGTACATTTTTTAGATATTTTAATTTAATTTATTTTTATTTTGTATTTATGTATTTATTTATTTTTTACTGTACAACAAGACAATAACTACTGGTTTAGCTATTTATTTATTTATTTTTGATGTGCAGTTCTATACCCAGTGTTACATGTCTGTTTTCTTATGCTCATGAGTTTATATCACACCAAAAGAGTCTCTAGATACCTTCATTAATTAAAAGATGTTTTATAACCTACATTTTTCCTTTCCAGTCAATTTGATACAACCTGCTTCAAGTGCCTCATTTGACAAGTACAGTAATTAAAGTGAGATCATTTTATCTTTCAGATGGTGTAATGTCTAAACACTAGATTATTTTTGAGTTGTTCTGCTGTTACTGGCCAGTTTGGATCAAAATAATCTTAATTTCTTCTAAGTGACCGTAATTACTGTTTTAGTGTAGTCAAATGGATAAAGTAATCAGGAACGTTATTTACCTGATCCCAGACAAGCCAACCTAACATATTACCTCCTTTTTGTTGTGGAGGGACAAATGATGTAGGCTTAGGAATTAAAGGAACATCCTGGGTTAAAAACTGTCTAAGCTCTATTGACGGCATTATTTTGTTACATGCTGTTGATTACCACAGAAACTAATTTCATCTTGTCCCCCAGTTTGTTACAGCCATATGGTTATAACAGGAGTCTTTGAAACAAAATATTACAGAGGGTTTAAAGTGCCTCTACACTCTAAAAAATAAAACATTGGTTCAACAACAACAACAAAAAAAATGTTAACGTTTTCCACTAGAATTTTTAACTAATATCCAATTGGGAGAATTACATTAATTCAAAGCAATATTTTGAGTTGATCCAACATAATGTTTTAAGTAAGGTGAAGATGTTTTTTTTTTTTTGCCACAATAAAAACACATTTCTAAGTAACATAAACTTAATAATTGTCAACAGGAATGCAGCTATGTAAGTTGATCCAACACAACATTTTAAGTAAGGTGAAGATGCTTTTTGGACACAATAAAACTGCATTTCTAAGTAACATGATCTTACCAAGCACCGCTTGTCACCATGATGGTAACTCTCCAAAAACCCACATTAACACATTAACTCTTCTAAATTAGCATAACAAAACCCTAATTACTGCTAAATCTCCCTTACCATTAATTTTGTGCAAAGAACATTATATAGCACTTAATTTTAGCATTTACTCTCCCTTTCAAGTGCCATGGGCAAAGCATGATGGGAAATATAAATCCCAGCCCAGTTAAAAGAAGTGTTCATACAACTCAAAACAATGAAACACATTTAAACGTCATCAGATTGTATTTTACATTAACAGAACTTAAAATTAAATGCATTTTTGATTAACTGAAAATGTTCAACTATGACAAGTCATGATAGTATATCGAATCAATAGGCATAATTTGTGTGTTATCCAAGCTCAATAAAATAACAATTACAAGTAAAAAGTGTAACAGCATTTCAGAACTTGATTTTTTATTTCACAACAATATATATATTTAAGTAATGACTAAAGGTCCCCTGAATTAGTTTTTAGAGTTTTTAGAGTGAATTAGTTTTTAGTTTTTTTTTTTTTTTTTTTTTTTTTTTTTGAGTATTACCTTTCATGCTGTGTGTAATATAGCTGTTTGTGAATGTGAAATGTCTGCAAAGTTTTAAAGATCAAAGTGCACAATAAAAAAAAGACAGAGTTGATTCTGAACTTCCTGTTACATGCCTATGTAATGTTGTAATAAATTTGCATAATGCCAGCATATGGTTATTAGCTACTCGAAAACATTTACTTTGACCTGCCCTCAAACTCTGTAATTGTAGCCGAGGCCTGGAAGAGTTTGTTTTGTGTCAAGAAGATGAATTCAAATCCACTTTGCGTTCACTTTCAAAGGATGAGGACTCGTGCTGGGATTGATAAGGAGAAACTGACGCCATTGTTCGTGTCAGTGTGTTTTAAGCACTGAGGAAGCTGAAATGCAGGGTATTGCAGTAGACCAATCAAAACAGACAGGGTTTTGAGAGACTGAATATTCAAACGTACTGTTTTCAGACACTTTGAGAAATGAGGTGATGTGCAATGTGTTTTATGAGAAAATGTAAGTATTATATACGTATATAAGCATTTAACCTTGGATGCATGTAAATCTATTGTAGGAGACCTCCAAAACAAAATTAGAAACCTTTAAAATAGCATAATAGGAGCATTTTAAAAGCAGAAATAGGAAGCTGATTTTTGTTATGGACATTTAAAAAAAAAATAAATAAATAAAAATAATAATAATAATAATAATAATAATAATAATAATAATAATGTAAACGCATTGAAATATGAGCTGAACATTTCTGCTTTTAAACCCTCCAATAGACTTCCAATATCTGGAAACTGGCTGGAAACTGTTTTTCCTGGAGCATCAAAAACGGAAAACTCAAGTTCATCAAAAAATATTTGCTTTTATTTCGAAAAGCCATGTAGCTGTGTATGTTTTCAAGTACCGGACATGCCATGATTCAACCGTTCTAAGGCCCAGAGGAATGAAAGGACAAGGACAAGGACAAGCAATGTAGGCTAATTTATTGATGATAAATATAGAATTTCAAGAAATTTCCTGTAGACTTATGACGTAAAATGAGTCACTGCCGTATGAGCTATTTTTTTGTATCATTGTTTAGTTTAAGTGCCTTAGCAATAAATGACTGCCGGTCAGCATGTTTGCTTGCATTAGCCAATTAGAAAACCTGGAGATGTACGGGGTTTTGTAAAGATGTGTGGTCAATAAATTGGTAAGGCATGCTATGATCCTGATACACACAATTGAGTTTTATGTATGAAGATGGACAGACTCCAAACCATTGTGTGGTGAGAGGTTTATTTTAACCTCTAGATGAGCTGAATTCAGAGATGAGAGGTTCCTCATTGTCTCGATGGGGCTTGGACCCTTTGGCTTTGCATTCAATGCCATCATACAGTATCAGGGCCGCCTGTCAATGTTTGACCTTCCTGTGGTCCTTTCATAGAACAAAAAATGCCTCGGGTTTCTGGTATTTTTGCACAGGCCATTAGGAATACAAATACACAAGACAGCTAATCAGAAACACTGCTGGCTTGTTTTCAGAACTACTCCTGTCCTGAAACACTTGTTTATTGGTTCAAATCTTTGCTCACCACAGAGACCTTTTGCATCACACTAAACTTTGAGCATGTGAAATGTATTTTTTTTTCTCTCTCTTATTCCAGAACCACTTTAAATCTAACAAAATATGAATTAGTGAATGTGTTAAAACTATTGAGTTGTAAATCTAACTTATTTTGTGAAAAAGATTATCAACTGAAAATTTTTGCACAAATTATCTGTGTAAAATAAATTATTAACTGTCACATCATTTCCACCTGCAGATGCATTTTTGTTTCAAATAAATCACAATTCTGAATAGACAACTAAACAAAATAACATGTCATTTACTAGAGTTGCTGGCAAAATATTAATTGCTGCAGTCTTTTCTTTTATTTCTAAATAATTTGTATAAATAGTTTTTTAAATGTCGGTTTGAATGAATGATTCAGTGACTCACTAATTAAGACTTCACTTGCTTCATGGATGAATCAGGGTTTTTGAACAAATCTCTTGAATGAATGATTCAATGACTCACTCATAAAAGGTGTGTTCAACTTGAAGCGGCACTGCGCGAGAGCCTTTCGAAAGCATACAGAGCCGTCTGAAAATTAATCTCTTGGATGAATGATTCAATGACTCATTCATAAAGACTTCACTTACTTCATTAAAGGATGAATCAATGTTTTAGAACAAATCTCTTGAATTCATTGACAAATACGTATATCACTTGTCGCCACCTACTGGTGTAATGATGTAATTGATACAATCTTTATTTGAAGCATCAAGTTACTTTCAAAAGGTGATTTACTCTATTTTGATCACTACCGCAGACGCCAGTGTTTATATCCGAAATGTAAATTTTTATCAAAAGATTTGTCAAAGATTTAATAGACCTAAACAAACCGTTTAGGAATGAGATTGCATGGGTGTTTGAATCGAGAACGTGATCTTTTAACGATTAATTGTTCAGCTGTAATGTATAAAAGTTAATGTAAGAGAAAATGTGAAATTAGCCGTTGCAAGGAAAAAAACTTTCATGTGTTTAAAAGAAAAAAAAAAAATTATTTAAACTGCGTAATGTTTATCAAGCATTCATAAGATGTGGTATAAATAATATTTGTTGGGGCAGAGGAAAATATGGATGGTTCCGAAAAATGTCAAAAACCTAATACTTCTGCGATGCATGTACAATGTTAGAAAAGTTCTGTTTTGAGTTTTGTTGTTGTCTCTGCTTATTTTATATGTGTGAGATATGTTTATAAGTCAACAGGGCCAAATGTTCTGACAGCGCCTGCATTTACATAAGTATGAATAGAAATGAAAATGGCCTTGCATTTGCTGATTTTAGAGGGGTTTTGGACCCTTTATCAGCTGATCAGATTTGCTTGTTGGTTGTTTTAAAGTGGTCAGGCAGGGAGACCAACTAGACTACATAACTGCTGTTTTACCAAGCTGCAAGACCAGTGAACCATATTGGTTTAAGTTGCTTTTCTCAGCAGGAGAGCCCAAAGTGAGAAGAGCAATTGTGTGGTCGAACTCATAGTAGAGCTATTCAGACTGTGTCCATTCTGCGTGGCTTTTATTACTGTTCACGAATGACCGTCTATCATCAGCTGGCCGTAAAAGACACACTTCCCTCAGTGAGAACATTTCCTATAAATCTTCACGCAGGGATTCAGGATTACACAGGGGTTTGGTGAGGGTGCTGGTGCTTGACAAAGAGGACCAGAGGGAGAGGCTTTTTGCTTCACTGCACCTTTGAGCTCAGACAGAAAGAGTGTGTATGCACTATGCAGTGCTCCAATTTGCTCTTGTGAGCGGTGTGTGTGTGTCATCTCCACCCGTTCACACAGGCAGTGGACTGTGACTGGACTCTGAGAACACTGTAGCATCTGCATATGTTTGTCCTGACAGTGCAAAGAGAGGGCTTTGACAGACTCATAGTACAATAGTTCAGAGCTGAGTAATTTCTGCTCTTTGTTAGGGAGTTGTTTGTGGTGAATACACACAGAGTGTGATTAACATACTTTTTTTTAGGCTTAGCGACCTACTGCGGGTAACAAGTCAATGCAGGGATATCTACAGTACATCATAATCGGTGATGGGAAGGAACGGTATCTTTTTTAACGGTACTCTTACTGATTCTGCAGTAACACTTTATAATAAGGTTCATTAGTTAAAGGTGCCCTAGATTCAAAAATTGAATTTACCTCGGCATTTTACCTACTCCATTGTTTCCTCCTCCTTATATAAATCTCATTTGTTTAAAAGACCTCCGAAGAACAGGCGAATCTCAACATAACACCGACTGTTACGTAACAGTCGGGGTGTACGCCCCCAATATTTGCATATGCCAGCCCATGTTCCCAACATTATGAAAGGCATTAGACAAGGGCAGCAAGTATTAACGTCTGGATCTGTGCAGAGCTGAATCAACAGACTAGGTCAGCAAGCAAGGACAATAGCAAAAAATGGCAGATGGAACAATAATAACTGACATGATTCATGATAACATGATATTTTTAGTGATATTTGTAAATTGTCTTTCTAAATGTTTCATTAGCATGTTGCTAATGTACTGTTGAATGTGGTTAAAGTTACCATTATTTCTTACTGTATTCACGGAGACAAGAACCGTTGTTATTTTCATTTTTAAACACTTGCAGACTGTATAATTCATAAACAAAACTTCATTCTTTATAAATCTAACCAACAGTGTAGCATTAGCCGTTAGCCACGGAGCATAGCCTCAAACTCATTCAGAATCAATGTAAACATCAAAATAAACACTGTACTTATGCGATTAGACATGCTGCATGACGAACACTTTTTAAAGATCCATTTTGAGGATTATATTAGCTGTTTGAACTTTTTTATGTTGTTTAAGGCAAGTGTGAGCTCTTGGGGTGTGGAGCACCAGATTTAAAGGGCCACACACCCTGAATCGGCTCATTTCTAATGATGCCCCAAAATAGGCAGTTAAAAAAAATGAATTAAAAAAAATATATGGGGTACTTTGAGCTGAAACTTCAGACACATTCAGGGGACACCTTAGACTTATATTACATCTTTAAAAAAAGTTCTAGGGCACCTTTTAATATATTAACTAACATGAGCTAACCATGAGCATTACATTTGTTACTGTATTTACTAATCTTCGTTAATGTTAATGAAAATACAGTTCATTGCTTGTTCATGCTAGTTCACAGTGCATTAACTAATGTTAACAAGATTTTAATAATGTATTAGTAAATGTTGAAATTAACATTAATAAATGCTGTAGAAGTGCAGTTCATTATTAGTTCATGTTAACTAATGAACCTTTTTGTAAAGTGTACCGATACTGCTTATCAATCCAGAACTTTAAAGCTATTCTTATTGTTTTTTTGTTTTTTTTTATATATATATATATTTAAATTGTTATCTTTTTGTTATATTTCATAAAAATGTGAAACAAATTAAGAAATAAAGATGCTGTAAGTAGTATTTGAACTACACTTTTGGACATTGTTGATATTTGAAATGAACCCAAACAAATCCACCCCTCTCTTCATTGCTCCGCCTCCAAAACTCAGACTCCAATCCTAACCACCCTCAAACCCCAGCCTGATCGCTGCTGGCATGTGAGGTGAATGCACTATCAATGACGTTAAACACTGCATTCTCTAACGGTTGTCAGTGTGCAGTAGTTTATCTGCGCAACTCTCACTATCTGGCCACTGTTATACACGCAATGCAAGAGTGGAAAGTGCAGTTGATGAACAAATGACAAGGAAGCACAAAAAATGAACATACAGTACACAAGAGTAAATACAAATAAGTGTTCGTTGTCAGTCACCAACAGCACAGAAGCTCCAGACAGTCAAACCCAGTGTACTCACATGAGTGGGATCAAAGCAGCCTCCGCGTCTGTCTTCAGGCCTTCCCACTTAGCTCTCTCCAGTGCTGGAAAGTTTTTCTAATATAAACCGGGTACTAAAGCGCTGGCCTAGTCATAAACCTTTATTCCAGTGATATTCTTTTGAGCTCTTTTGTACTGTCCCATTTCTTGCTCTGCAGTTTTTTTCTTATTATTTTTAAATCTTCCTCTTGGTCGTTCTCTCCTTGACCATCAAAAGTTCAAAATGCTGCAGCTAGATTTCTGAGGAGGCGTAAAAGATTCGATCACAATCCAAGATTCGACACACCCATTACAGAACTGAGTATAAAATCCTACTACTTGTTTTTAAATCTTTAAAGGTGCCATCGAATGGAAAATTTAATTTATCTTGGCATAGTTGAATAACAAGAGTTCAGTACATGGAAATGACATACAGTGAGTCTCAAACTCCATTGTTTTCTCCTTCTTATATAAATCTCATTTGTTTAAAATACCTCCGAAGAACAGGCAAATCTCAACATAACACAGACTGTTGCAGTCTGTATAATTCATAAACACAACTTTATTCTTTATAAATCTCTCCAACAGTGTAGCATTAGCCGTTAGCCACGGAGCACAGCCTCAAATTCATTCAGAATCAAATGTAAACATCCAAATAAATACCATACTCACATGATCTGATGTATGCATGCAGCATGAATGACGAACACTTTTTAAATATCCATTTTGAGGGTTATATTAACTCTGTGAACTTTGTTTATGCACTGATAGAGTCGAGAGCTCGGGAGGGGCTGGAGAGTGTGAGGAATTAAAGGGGCCACAGCCTGAAATGGTGCATTTCTAATTATGCCCCAAAATAGGCAGTTAAAAAAATTTATTAAAAAAATATATGGGGTATTTTGAGCTGAAACTTCACAGACACATTCAGGGGACTTAGACTTGTAAAAAAAAAACGTTTGATGGCACCTTTAAATAATCTAGCTCCCTCCTATCTGACTAACCTACTTCACCCTTACACTCCTGTGAAAGGACTAAGATCGGAGGGAAAATTACTCCTAAAGATCCCCAGAACCCATCTTAAGACAAGGGGTAATCAAGCTTTTGAAGTGGCTCTATTAGAATGGCTTCCATTTATCTGAGTTTAAATCAGATAAACTCAGTTTATCTGAGTTTAAATCATGCCTTAAAACTCATCTTTTCTCTCTTGCATTTTGTATGTAATATGTATATGTATTTGAGTATATGCATGTGTATATGTTTATACGTGTGTGTGTATGTGTGTGTATATAGTGTGTATATTTCTCTGCCTTCTGTTCTTTATTATTGAATGGTTTCTTGCATATTTACACTATGCAAGGAGGAGGAGTGTACACATATGCACTTTGGTTGGCTTCTGGCCATTTTTAAATGTGCTTAAGAAATAAACCAAACTTGAACTTGAACCATCATACGCCCCCTAATGCTGAATGGTTAGATGTTTGTTGTTGGTCTCGGCCCGACTAACTTCCAAACAGTGTATTTGAAATATTACCGAGTCCCCCTTTAATATCCCTTTATATTCTGAAATGTAAAATAAATATCTATAGCAAAAGAAACATCAATTTTGAAAAAAAAAAAAAAAAAAAAATGAATATAAAACATTGATTTGTATAAGTTTTCACTGTATAAATTGATAGATGAATGCTTATTGAAGCTAAAGTTATTCATTCAAGAATAGTGAGTGACTTTCTCTTTGTCTTTTGTGGTTTGATTAACATTAATGGCATGAGCAGCAACCAAGGTTTATTAGACTATTTATTAAACTGCTGTCCCTTTAAGACCGAATGCACTGATCTAATATACTTATACACATCAGATTTTCTCTCAACTTTTTACCTCCACTTAAGACATAAATGACTGTGTTTAAGTGAATACTCTCCAAGCTGGTCATTTTGACATAAAGTATAATTTTCTAGTCTAAGGCCCTGTCCACATGAACACGGATATTTTCAAAACCACAGCTTTTTCTATGTGGTTTAGCCATTTCCTGTCACATCCGCGACAAAACAGCTAATTATTTACGAACGGAAGTTCACAGAAACATGAAAATGGTTTCATTTGAAGGAAAATATCCTAAGCTAAAGGATGATATAGTGTGACTAATTGAAGCAGCCCCTATCAAAAGTGCGGGGGTCGTCTTCTATCTTTTCAAAACTGTGGGGGTCCTGACCCCCCTGTCCCCCGTGCCAACGGCGCCCCTGTTACTGTGCTTTTAATAATTCTTTTTATTATCAAACATGTCCCTCAATTTGGCATCATTAGACTGCATGTTACAAAAATCACCAATTTTGCTGATTTCGACGTTGTTACTTTTTTATTGATTACATGTTATTCTGACAATGGCAGTAAATTATTCATAATTCTTTGATAATTGATAATTCTTTAAGTCAGTAATATTAATAATCAATAAATTTAAGTAGGTATATTGCTACATTTTACAATTTTTTTATAGTTTTTTCACACTTTTAATACACTTTTTTGATGAAATATCTTGCTTAATATGAGGTGATGAAAACTGAATGCACAACAATTCTAAAACAATTTGAAAAATGCTGTTTCATATAGGTTAAAGTGGCCACATGATCATTTAAACGTGTGGCCATTTTATTGCTTTTGATTAGCATTAGTGTCCTTCAAGTCCATTTATTTTTTTATTTAAAGTAGTAGTCCACTGTTAGATACACTTTTCCTGATAAATTTACTCACCCCCATGTCATACAAGATGTTCATGTCTTTCTTTCGTCAATCAAAAAGAAATGAAAGTTTTTGATGAAACCATTCCAGGATTATTCTCCTTATAGTGTATTTCAATGGCTACCAACAGGTTGAAGGTCCATATTACAGTTTCAGTGCAGCTTCAAGGGCTTTAAACTATAACAGATGAGTAATAAGGGTCTTCTCAACCGAAACGATCGGTCATTTTCGGAAAAAATACAACCGTTTATGCTTTATAAACAAAATATCGCCTTGAACATACTTTCTGCTTCCACATTCTTCATAACGCTTACGCTGAATGTCCTACACCTTCCCTGTTCAACTTACGGAAAAAAAACTAAACTGGCACCACGTTCGTTCCGAAAATGACCAAACGTTTTGCTAGATAAGACCCTTATTACTCATCTGGTATCGTTTAAAGCCCTTGAAGCTGCACTGAAACTGTAATATGGACCTTCAACCTGTTGGTAGCCATTGAAATACACTATAAGGAGAAAAATCCTGGAATGCTTTCATCAAAAACCTTCATTTCTTTTCGACTGACGAAAGAAAGACATGAACATCTTGTATGACATGGGGGTGAGTAAATTTATCAGGAAAAGTGTTTAAAAGTGGACTTTTCCTTTAATTTTTTTTTAAATGTATTTTTTTAACATTTATTTAAAATGGAGTTATTTATTTTAAATATAATTACTTTATTTAATTATTTTAAATGCATTTAAAATGTTTATTTAATGTTTTTATTTAAAATATAAATATTTATTTTAATTTTAATTAACTCAGTTATTTTAAATGTATTTAATAAAGTTTATTTGTGTTCAAGGAAACTAAAGGGAAAGCTTTAAATTATATATTTTTTAAATAAATTGTTTAATAAAATATAATTCAGTGATATGATCACTGACAGAATTTTTTTTTATTGCAATAAAAAAAAAAAATTAAATGAGGTTCTTATTTGCTATGCAACACTGGGGACATACTAGGGAAGGCTATTATTTCCATATTTCTCTCAAAATTACATCATGAAATTGAAACAAACTCAAAAGTTAATAAAAACACTTTTTTTTTTGTCATTAATTTACGAATATTTTTGTCTTTTTCATGAAGCATCAACAAAATGTCAACTTCTCAAATATAACTTAAAGTTTTTGGTGCTTTTTTTTTACTGATTGGATTGCTATAGCACATAGCCCTCTAAAATGCAATCAAAACAGATAGCAATCTGATCACTCAGGAGGTGGTTTGGGAGGTGGCAATTACACAGAAGAACAGAGACTGTGAGCTTTGGCATTACACCAAACACACTGCTATCTTTTGTGTGTTCTTGGTTGTGCCTGTAAGCAATTTTATGAAAAAGAAGAGGTTGTATTGGGGGGAAGAATGTCTTTTTCCAGGTTGAGTAGACACATTGTATTACCTTTCCATGGAGCTCCTCTCAGGAATTTGAATGTGTCAGACTTAACCGAACTCTGAACAGTGTACAGTATGTGCCAGTAAAATCACCACAAGACTGTGGTGTGATGGTCCCTTCTCTCCTCAACAACTTCCCGAAGCACTCTCTCAATGCAGTTACTGGTGTTTGTTTTGAAAGAAAACACAGCATGCAATTCTAAATCCTTCATCTTTACAGCATTTAACTATGAACCCTGTGTATTGGAGTATCCAAAACCAAAAAATGGTTTCCTGACTCCATATATAGTGACTAACTGTCACATCTGCCAGTATAAAAGATGCTCAGTTTGCATTGTTTAGAGACAGGACAGCATCTCAAAATGGATGCAGAAGTAAGATAGGAATTCATCTTCAGTGAGAAAGTGCCATCTATTGGCCGATAAAATCCTGTCCTGGTTGTGTGACATGATGTTCTGTGGCGAGTTACGGAACATTGATTTCATGTTTAGTGGCTGTAATTAAGTGGTAAGCCACCATGTGTGATGTATGCAAACATGAGAACATTTGTGTAATTGAAGTTAGATCAAATAAGGGTTCAGAGACCGGTTTGACTGTGCAACATCACATTGCATCAAAACCACCAAGAAAATATAAAAATAAATAATAAAATAAGTGTGATATCTGGGGTGCTGGATGCTAGACTCATGCATCACAGTATGAATAAATCATGCATATTGCAGCTTCAAATTTTTTATAATGTTTTCTGTTTAATTTGAAACGGTGTTGTCTTTGTGGGATTTTTTTTTTTTTTTCTTTAACTTGTCATAATGTGTTTTTGAGTGTCACTGTCATTGCAGTTTAGTCATTGCTACAAATTGTGATTTCCTGGCCTGAAAAAGACCAAGAAAATAAATAATAGTCAGGGAAGTGTCTGTTGAATGTCTGTCTGTAAAAATAAATAAATAAATAAATAAAAAATAAAATAAAATACAATAAAGGTAACATTGTAAAAGTACATTAAAATTAATATCTTGTGTTACCTCCTTTGAAGTTTTTTGACCCTTAGACAATAATATATGTGTATTCATATGTTGTATGCATATGTGTGATTGCTTTTGATATTTTTCAGGGGGTGAAGGGTGACCCGGGTGTCGCAGGAGTCGATGGACTGAAGGGCGATAGAGGGGATCCTGTATGTAACATTTCAGAGGCCTGATTAAAAATTCCATTACAGACACAGACATCAGATTCATCAGTGTTGTGTTACCTCATAATACATCCATCTCTTCTACCATTTCACTCAATAGGGTTTGCCTGGCCTGGAGGGAACCAGTGGATTAAAGGGGCAAAAGGTGTGTAATGCATGTTTTATTTGTTAGTTCTGTGCATATGTGCTGGAAGAAGGTTGATCTTTTCACTTGTTTGACAGATCTTTGTAGTCTCATGTAGACAGACTTCTGACTGACAGAGGTTCAGATCAAATGAATCCTGTGGTTCATTTGATTCAATCTCTTGACACTTGTGTCTCTTTTATTATTATTCCTTTAGGGTGAAGAAGGACCCAGAGGACCACCGGGCCCTGTGAGTACTGTACCAATTCAGCCAGAGGTTCTGATGCTCTGTACATAGTACATAGACACATCAGTCTTCATGCCATGAACGACTCTGACAAATGATTCAGAGCCAGTGCTCTAGGATTCATTTAAACTTTTCATTTTTATGAAGCCCCTTAAGGGACATGGTGATGAAAAATATGTCAATGCTTTTGCGTTTTCTTGCAAAATTTTGTAAACACTTTATTTTAGGGTCTTTTAACTAGTTGCTTATTAGCATGCATAGTACTAGAATATTGGCTATTTATTAGTACTCATAAAGCACATATTAATGCCTTATTCTGCATGACCTTATTCTACATTCTTAATCCTACCTAATATCTAAACTTAACAACTACCTTACTAACTATTAATAAGCAGTAAATTAGGAGTTTGAGGGAAAAGTTGTAGTTAATGGATTATATGCGTTTCCTTTACTAAAGTGTTACCTTTTTTTTTTTTTGCGTTTCCTCGCAAAACTTTCGCATTCCACCGAGAAATCGAGGAACTTTCGCATTCCCTCACAAAACCTTTGCGTTCTCCCGAGAAACTTTGCGTTCCCTCACAAAATGTTTGCATTCCCCTGAGAAACTTTGCCTTCACTCGCAAAACCTTTGCGTTCCGGCACAAAACTTTTGCATTCCCTTGAGAAATTTTGCGTTCCCCCAAGACATTTTGTGTTCCCCAGAGAAACTTTGCCTTCACTCACAAAACCTTCACGTTCCCCAGAGAAACTTTGCGTTCCTTCACAAAACCTTCACGTTCCCCTGAGAAACTTTGCGTTTCTTCACAAAACCTTCACGTTCCCCAGAGAAACTTTGCGTTCCTTCACAAAACCTTCACGTTCCCCCGAGAAACTTTGCGTTTCTTCACAAAACCTTCACGTTCCCCCGAGAAACTTTGCGTTCCTTCACAAAACCTTCACGTTCCGAGAAACTTTGCGTTCCTTCACAAAACCTTCACGTTCCCCAGAGAAACTTTGCGTTTCTTCACAAAACCTTCACGTTCCCCCGAGAAACTTTGCGTTTCTTCACAAAACCTTCACGTTCCCCCGAGAAACTTTGCGTTCCTTCACAAAACCTTCACGTTCCCCCGAGAAACTTTGCGTTCCTTCACAAAACCTTCACGTTCCGAGAAACTTTGCGTTCCTTCACAAAACCTTCACGTTCCGAGAAACTTTGCGTTCCTTCACAAAACCTTCACGTTTCCCAGAGAAACTTTGCGTTCCTTCACAAAACCTTCATGCTCCCCAGAGAAACTTTGCGTTCCTTCACAAAACCTTTACGTTCCCCAGTGAAACTTTGCGTTACTTCACAAAACCTTCACGTTCCCCCGAGAAACTTTGCGTTCCTTCACAAAACCTTTACGTTCCCCAGTGAAACTTTGCGTTCCTTCACAATACCTTCACGTTCCCCCGAGAAACTTTGCGTTTCTTCACAAAACCTTCACGTTCCCCCGAGAAACTTTGCGTTCCTTCACAAAACCTTTACGTTCCCCAGTGAAACTTTGCGTTACTTCACAAAACCTTCACGTTCCCCCGAGAAACTTTGCGTTCCTTCACAAAACCTTCACGTTCCCCAGAGAAACTTTGCGTTTCTTCACAAAACCTTCACGTTCCCCCGAGAAACTTTGCGTTCCTTCACAAAACCTTCACGTTCCCCCGAGAAACTTTGCGTTCCTTCACAAAACCTTCACGTTCCGAGAAACTTTGCGTTCCTTCACAAAACCTTCACGTTCCCCAGAGAAACTTTGCGTTTCTTCACAAAACCTTCACGTTCCCCCGAGAAACTTTGCGTTTCTTCACAAAACCTTCACGTTCCCCCGAGAAACTTTGCGTTCCTTCACAAAACCTTCACGTTCCCCCGAGAAACTTTGCGTTCCTTCACAAAACCTTCACGTTCCGAGAAACTTTGCGTTCCTTCACAAAACCTTCACGTTCCGAGAAACTTTGCGTTCCTTCACAAAACCTTCACGTTTCCCAGAGAAACTTTGCGTTCCTTCACAAAACCTTCATGCTCCCCAGAGAAACTTTGCGTTCCTTCACAAAACCTTTACGTTCCCCAGTGAAACTTTGCGTTACTTCACAAAACCTTCACGTTCCCCCGAGAAACTTTGCGTTCCTTCACAAAACCTTTACGTTCCCCCGAGAAACTTTGCGTTTCTTCACAAAAGCTTTGCGTTTCTTCATAAAAACTTTCACATTCCACCAAGAAACTTTGCGTTCCTTCACAAAACCTTTACGTTCCCCAGTGAAACTTTGCGTTCCTTCACAATACCTTCACGTTCCCCCGAGAAACTTTGCGTTTCTTCACAAAACCTTCACGTTCCCCCGAGAAACTTTGCGTTCCTTCACAAAACCTTTACGTTCCCCAGTGAAACTTTGCGTTACTTCACAAAACCTTCACGTTCCCCCGAGAAACTTTGCGTTCCTTCACAAAACCTTTACGTTCCCCAGTGAAACTTTGCGTTCCTTCACAAAACCTTCACGTTCCCCAGAGAAACTTTGCGTTTCTTCACAAAACCTTCACGTTCCCCCGAGAAACTTTGCGTTCCTTCACAAAACCTTCACGTTCCCCCGAGAAACTTTGCGTTCCTTCACAAAACCTTCACGTTCCGAGAAACTTTGCGTTCCTTCACAAAACCTTCACGTTCCCCAGAGAAACTTTGCGTTTCTTCACAAAACCTTCACGTTCCCCCGAGAAACTTTGCGTTCCTTCACAAAACCTTCACGTTCCGAGAAACTTTGCGTTCCTTCACAAAACCTTCACGTTCCCCAGAGAAACTTTGCGTTTCTTCACAAAACCTTCACGTTCCCCCGAGAAACTTTGCGTTTCTTCACAAAACCTTCACGTTCCCCCGAGAAACTTTGCGTTCCTTCACAAAACCTTCACGTTCCCCCGAGAAACTTTGCGTTCCTTCACAAAACCTTCACGTTCCGAGAAACTTTGCGTTCCTTCACAAAACCTTCACGTTCCGAGAAACTTTGCGTTCCTTCACAAAACCTTCACGTTTCCCAGAGAAACTTTGCGTTCCTTCACAAAACCTTCATGCTCCCCAGAGAAACTTTGCGTTCCTTCACAAAACCTTTACGTTCCCCAGTGAAACTTTGCGTTACTTCACAAAACCTTCACGTTCCCCCGAGAAACTTTGCGTTCCTTCACAAAACCTTTACGTTCCCAGTGAAACTTTGCGTTCCTTCACAATACCTTCACGTTCCCCCGAGAAACTTTGCGTTTCTTCACAAAACCTTCACGTTCCCCCGAGAAACTTTGCGTTCCTTCACAAAACCTTTACGTTCCCCAGTGAAACTTTGCGTTACTTCACAAAACCTTCACGTTCCCCCGAGAAACTTTGCGTTCCTTCACAAAACCTTCACGTTCCCCAGAGAAACTTTGCGTTTCTTCACAAAACCTTCACGTTCCCCCGAGAAACTTTGCGTTCCTTCACAAAACCTTCACGTTCCCCCGAGAAACTTTGCGTTCCTTCACAAAACCTTCACGTTCCGAGAAACTTTGCGTTCCTTCACAAAACCTTCACGTTCCCCAGAGAAACTTTGCGTTTCTTCACAAAACCTTCACGTTCCCCCGAGAAACTTTGCGTTTCTTCACAAAACCTTCACGTTCCCCCGAGAAACTTTGCGTTCCTTCACAAAACCTTCACGTTCCCCCGAGAAACTTTGCGTTCCTTCACAAAACCTTCACGTTCCGAGAAACTTTGCGTTCCTTCACAAAACCTTCACGTTCCGAGAAACTTTGCGTTCCTTCACAAAACCTTCACGTCTCCCAGAGAAACTTTGCGTTCCTTCACAAAACCTTCATGCTCCCCAGAGAAACTTTGCGTTCCTTCACAAAACCTTTACGTTCCCCAGTGAAACTTTGCGTTACTTCACAAAACCTTCACGTTCCCCCGAGAAACTTTGCGTTCCTTCACAAAACCTTTACGTTCCCCCGAGAAACTTTGCGTTTCTTCACAAAAGCTTTGCGTTTCTTCATAAAAACTTTCACATTCCACCAAGAAACTTTGCGTTCCTTCACAAAACCTTTACGTTCCCCAGTGAAACTTTGCGTTCCTTCACAATACCTTCACGTTCCCCCGAGAAACTTTGCGTTTCTTCACAAAACCTTCACGTTCCCCCGAGAAACTTTGCGTTTCTTCACAAAACCTTCACGTTCCCCCGAGAAACTTTGCGTTCCTTCACAAAACCTTTACGTTCCCCAGTGAAACTTTGCGTTACTTCACAAAACCTTCACGTTCCCCCGAGAAACTTTGCGTTCCTTCACAAAACCTTTACGTTCCCCAGTGAAACTTTGCGTTCCTTCACAAAACCTTCACGTTCCCCAGAGAAACTTTGCGTTTCTTCACAAAACCTTCACGTTCCCCCGAGAAACTTTGCGTTCCTTCACAAAACCTTCACGTTCCCCCGAGAAACTTTGCGTTCCTTCACAAAACCTTCACGTTCCGAGAAACTTTGCGTTCCTTCACAAAACCTTCACGTTCCCCAGAGAAACTTTGCGTTCCTTCACAAAACCTTCACGTTCCCCAGAGAAACTTTGCGTTCCTTCACAAAACCTTCACGTGCCCCAGAGAAACTTTGAGTTCCTTCACAAAACCTTCACGTTCCCCAGAGAAACTTTGCGTTCCTTCACAAAAGCTTTGCGTTTCTTCATAAAAACTTTCACATTCCACCAAGAAACTTTGCGTTCCCTAACAAAACCTTTACGTTCCCCCGAGAAACTTTGCGTTCCTTCACAAAACCTTCATGCTCCCCAGAGAAACTTTGCGTTCCTTCACAAAACCTTTACGTTCCCCAGTGAAACTTTGCGTTCCTTCACAATACCTTCACGTTCCCCCGAGAAACTTTGCGTTTCTTCACAAAACCTTCATGTTCCCCAGAGAAACTTTGCGTTCCTTCACAAAACCTTCACGTTCCCCAGAGAAACTTTGCGTTCCTTCACAAAACCTTCACGTGCCCCAGAGAAACTTTGCGTTCCTTCACAAAACCTTCACGTTCCCCAGAGAAACTTTGCGTTCCTTCACAAAAGCTTTGCGTTTCTTCATAAAAACTTTCACATTCCACCAAGAAACTTTGCGTTCCCTAACAAAACCTTTACGTTCCCCCGAG
The DNA here is from genome assembly GCF_024489055.1 of Chanodichthys erythropterus. Taxonomy (NCBI): domain Eukaryota; kingdom Metazoa; phylum Chordata; class Actinopteri; order Cypriniformes; family Xenocyprididae; genus Chanodichthys; species Chanodichthys erythropterus. Next base: position 34,042,923 of record NC_090225.1, read on the forward strand.
AAACTTTGCGTTCCTTCACAAAACCTTCATGCTCCCCAGAGAAACTTTGCGTTCCTTCACAAAACCTTTACGTTCCCCAGTGAAACTTTGCGTTCCTTCACAATACCTTCACGTTCCCCCGAGAAACTTTGCGTTTCTTCACAAAACCTTCACGTTCCCCAGAGAAACTTTGCGTTCCTTCACAAAACCTTCACGCTCCCCCGAGAAACTTTGCGTTCCTTCACAAAACCTTCACGTTCCCCAGAGAAACTTTGCGTTTCTTCACAAAACCTTCACGTTCCCCCGAGAAACTTTGCGTTTCTTCACAAAACCTTCACGTTCCCCAGAGAAACTTTGCGTTCCTTCACAAAACCTTCACGCTCCCCCGAGAAACTTTGCGTTTCTTCACAAAACCTTCACGTTCCCCAGAGAAACTTTGCGTTCCTTCACAAAACCTTCACGTTCCCCAGAGAAACTTTGCGTTCCTTCACAAAACCTTCACGTTCCCCTGAGAAACTTTGCGTTCCTTCACAAAAGCTTTGCGTTTCCTCATAAAAACTTTCACATTCCACCAAGAAACTTTGCGTTCCCTAACAAAACCTTTACGTTCCTCCGAGAAGCTTTGCGTTCCCTCACAAAAAATTTGCGTACGCAAAATGTTTCTGTTCCCCTGAGAAACTTTGCCTTCACTCGCAAAATCTTTGCGTTCCTCACAAAACTTTTGTGAGCGAATGCAAGCGCATTGAAAAATATTTTTTCCACTCATCACCTAGTTTTTCCATCACCATGTCCCTTTAAGGGCTCCGTACATTTTAAACTGTTGTTGGTAGAAAATTTCATGGATGCAAAACTAGTATAAACAAATGTTTATTTATACTACCATTCAAACATTTAGAGTCTCTAAGATTCTAAGACAAAGATATGTAATTTATTCCTGTGATGGCAAAGCTGAATCTTCAGCATCACGTCACATGATCCTTCAGAAATCATTCTAATGCTGATTTGCTGCTCAGAAAATAATTTCTTATCAATGTTGAAAAGAAAACAGTTGTGCTGCTTAGCATTTTTGTGTAAACAATGATTTTCAAGATTCTTTGATGAATAGAAAGTTTAAATAAGAGCATTTATATGAAATTTATGTATTTTGTATCAATGTAAAAGCTTTTGCTGTCTCTTTTGGTCAATTTAATGCATCCCTGCAGAATGAAAGTAATAATTCCTTTAAAAAATGTTACTGACCTCAAACTTTTAAACAGTAGCGTGTTAAAATGCAGAAATCGCTTATAGATTACTTGTATATTCTGCTTAATAAAATATTTTCTTAACCATGTTTCATTAAAAGATCACTTGAATGACTTGAAGCACGGTCAGTGCTTAATTTTCATACTAAATTCAATTTAATTTGAACTTCAATGTTTATTTGAAAAGACACATGTTAAAGGAGTACGATTCGCTCCCATTCAGACATTCGGGAAGACACGTCCACATGAAAATGTGATCTAGGATTTCTTTACTTCTTGTTCATTCTGGCTTTTGTGTTCATCCAATTTGAAATGAACTACCAGCACCAACACATTTTCTAGTACGGACAGTGGAGAGTTTACTGCATCAATGCAGCACTGTTCATCGGCTTCATCTCTGCTGACTGGCCACTAATAAGAAAGCCTTTGAGAGCTGGGAAGCCAAAAGCTTTTTGGTTGCACTTAGCAAGAAATTTGCAGGTTTGGAACAGCATCGCCGGTGTCAATTAAATCAAAGGGGGGAGACGAAAGGTGCGATTTGACAGCAGGGCACAAAATCAATTGATACTGCCTGCTGTGTGAATCTCTAGCTAAATGGGAAAAGTGAGATGACTGTGGCCCTTTTAAACCAATTTACAAAGATTCAGGAAGACTAAAGAATTTTTTTTTTTTTCCCCCTCCTGTTCTGAAATGGCTAATTACGATGATGGGTGACTCAAATATGAACTGGCTTTTAAGAGTTTGATTATTCTCTCATGGTTTCCTCTGAAGTTTGTAATTTGATTGGCTCTGAATGGAGCATGTTGTTTAGAGCTAGTTCTCTTTTAATTAAGGATGTGTAATTAATGCTTTTTTCTGTCCAAGGAAAAAAGTCTTTGAACAACTGTAACCTAAATCCCATTTCAAGATTTTAATTACATTCTTGTTATATGGTAATTAGCCATTTTTCTGAGCTCACACTAGAGTAAGTCAATGTATGGTTGTGCTCTACTGACTTCAATGGATTGTTTATTTTTTTTTAAAAACACTTCTGTTTATTTTATGATGATGTATTGCACATCATAGCACTTTTTCAAAACCTAGTGAGCTGCCTACCATAAATTAGATTCACTGCTGAGTGCTGACACAGGTCCAAAAGGTATACACAGATCAGGCATAACATTATGAGCACTGACAGGTGAAGTGAATAACACTGATTATCTCTTCATCACAGCACCTCTTAGTGGGTGGGATATATTAGGCAGCAAGTGAACATTTTGTCCTCAAAGTTGATGTGTTAGAAGCAGGAAAAATGGGTAAGCGTAAGGCTTTGAGCGAGTCTGACAAGGGTTAAATTGTGATGGCTAGACGAATGGGTCAGAGCATCTCCAAAACTGCAGCTCTTGTGGGGTGTTCCCGGTCTGCAGTGGTCAGTATCTATCAAAAGTGGTACAAGGAAGGACAGGGCCAAAGAATATACACTAACAAGAAGCGACACTCAATAGAACGTTCCATTGCAACACCGGCGTCCAGCAGCAGCCCTGCGCTTCCGCCATTTTGTGGTGAAAGCGACTCGGCAGTCCACTAGTTTCTGTGGCAATATCAGCTGCTTTGTTAAAAAAACAAAAAACAAACATACATTAAAGCTGAAATCCAACCTGAATGATGACAACACAGAATAAAATGCTATCACTAGTGATCATTAAATCCTTTTTACAGTTTATTTTACACACTTTGGGTCTCATTCATGAAACATTTGTAAATATACGAGTAAATATGTGAGTGATTTGCGTGTAAAGAGACCTTCCCGAAAACTCTTCTCCTGATTCACAAATACTTCGTTAACGTCAGAAGTGATAGTGAAATGTGTGTGTGGGTTATTGAATTCCAATCAGTCGTAAATGGGACGCGCGTGCACGCTCGTTCTCAATTACCATAAATCCCACCCATTAAATCCGACTGACAACTATATATGGGCATCATATTATGACACCAAACGAAGGATTTTGGCCATTTTATAGGAAACAATTTCCATAACAATTAAGGGGCCCATAGTTTGCCCAGCCCTATTGAAATCAATTAATTATTTGATTAAAGTGCTCCGTTTGCAGATGCTATTACTGGCTCTCACAATAAAAGTAAAAAGAAAAAACATATGTAACTACTATATATAATATTTTTTCAAAATGCTGTGTAATGTACATTATTAAGGTGAATTAAAATGCAACCTTATTAATGAGCAAAACGTTCGGATGTTAAACGCACTATTTACGCGTGGCTGGGGGCAGGTGTAGATTTCTTTCATACCAACTAACATTTGGAAAATACGAACATTTTAATGAATCCGAAAATTTACGCCAGAACCATTTTACACACGATTTACACAAAAAAATTGTTCTGCTCGTGTTTCATGAATGAAACCCATTATGTTTAAGTCTTTCACTTTTTTCACAAAACCATTGCTCTTTAGAAACCCAGTCAGTTTGGGTTAAAATTCTTTAAAAGGCTTATAAACACTGAATTAATACCAACATATGAAATTAAATTAAGGACATGCACCAGAAAAATTGGGAATGTTGGACAATAAATATATGAATATAACAGCTTGATTTTGCAGTTTTGTCTAATGTCCGTTAAAGCAAAAGTGTCCAAAAGTGTGAATTATGCGATAACGGACACAGCAATGCATCATGTATTATAAGATCATTATGTTTGTAGCGTGATCCATTAAAACGTACAATATATACATTTCAATTCAGATAGTGGAGTAATACTATTATTATTCCATTAGGTCTGATCCATATTGTTCGCTGCAAACATGATGATCTTAAATTTATTAATTATTAATTTACTATTATTAATAAATGTGTAAAGTTGTATAAAATGGAAATACTCAATAAAGTAGGCTAACTACGTTACCTCAGATGGTTGAATGGTTGGATTCCACAACTGGTCAAATAAAACGTATATAAGACAATACAACACTGTAGGAGCCATACAATTTACTGGTGATTAATTTAAAAAACTGTTCTATTGCACTTCTGATTTGGTAGTGAAATTCGTCGATTTTGGGTGCGTGAGATGTGAAGGATTCTATGGTCCAGTTAGTATTTTCACCCCATAAGGGCGGCCGCGCTACCGGAGCGCCATCTAGTGACTGTTGCCCAAAAAATATCAGTGTCGCCTTTTGGGTCTATACCAGCACTTTGCAAGGTCCGGACTCCGGACCCGGAGGGAATTCAATCCGGACCCGCCTCCATTTTGTATTTCAACAGCAGTAATTGTGTGTAAGGGATTAAAAGTCTAGATTTCCTACTTTCCTATTTAAAGTTTTCCTCCGTGATTCAGTTGCCATGACATCCAGTGATTGTATACTTTTGACGTAATTCGGCGCGAGTCGCGCAACGCGACACCGCAGTAAGCGTTTGAATGGGTGTGGAGCATAGACAGTTGTGGAGCAGTGGTTCTCAACCTGCGGCATACAAGCATTAGCATACATTTTATTTTTGAAATTTTAATTAAATTAATTAATTTAATTTTTAAATTAAAGTGAATTAAATAAATATAAATGAGCTATAATGCTTTATTTGTCATATAAAATAATTTTGTTGAGCATTTATTATTTTCAGACATCAGGCAATGTATGCTAATGACGCAATCACTCAGTTAACGAAACAAACACAAGTGCTTGATATCGTCAGAGATTGTAATTAGCCTACAGTGCGCTCAGTGTTGTTTGTAAAAAGAGCTTAGTAACATTTGCTTATTAAGGCGTTTATGTGATTGTTTTGTGATTATTGCGATGCTGTTGTTGATGCTGATGCTGTTTGTTCATTGAGCATTACTGATTATTATTGTAAAGCTAATGTCAGTAAGTTAGTTTTTATTTGTTATTTATTGTGTGCAATATCTAGGTATAATAAAAGTATTATCTGCTAATTCCATAACATTAGGTAAGTCTGATTGGTTTGCATTGGTGACGTCATATGTAAATTATATGTGGCCCGTGAGACTTGCACTTGGACCATTGTGCGGCCCACTGGGAAGAAAGTTTGAGAACCACTGGTCTATACTCTTTGACAGGGTTGTACGTATGGGGCTGCATAGCCGCAGACCAGTCAGGGAGCCCATGCTGACCCCTGTCAATTATTTGTGAGTCTAGTTTCAAGTCAGTCAGTTGTCAGTTTCACTTTGGATGTCTTAGACAACTTCCTATGCAGGAATTATAATGCTAGGAAGCCCACTAGGTTTTGGAGCAGAGCTCATATATTTTGCATGCTTTTATTCAGCACAATGAACTAATGAACAAGAAAAAAAAATCTACATTTTGTTCTCTAGACCAACTTTGTCTTGAAGTTACTTCAGGCCTCCTGTTGTTTCATCTTTATTGATGTAGTAAATGAAACCACAGATACATCCAACGAAACAATCTGTTTTTCACCATTGACTGAAAGCCGTCAGAATGATTGACAGGCTACTAAACCTGCTGAGCACTGGTAGATAATGTATAAATGGAAAGCCCTAAAGCAGATAAATTCACCTCCATGTGCCTTGAAGAGGGTTTGTATTTGTTGGGCTCTTGTTGCAGTAAAAGGCTCTTGCCATTTTAAATGTCATAAACCCTGGATTAATGTTAATCTCTCATGCAGAGGCCATCCAGACAGAGAGAGAGGAAGCTTCTGTTTTATTTTTGTGTGGAGATGTTGATGTTTTCACTGAACTGAGATCTGAGAGCAGAGCCTGAGAAAACATTAAATCGCAACTGACGGGTCCATTCTAGCACATGCACCCTGCAGCTGCTGTCAGTGTTGCCTCTTATGATGGTTAATATCAATATTAAAGATTGTCTTTTTTTCTTTATTCAGGTCATGACAGCACATGGACTGAGACTTCTTTCTGGACCTGTAAGTTTAGTGGTGTCTGATGGCAAATTTACACAGCAAAAGTGGCACAGAAGCTCTTCTGAAATGGCATTTACACCTGCTCAGAGGTGGCATAAATGCATTTACACAGCAATTATAACTGTAAACCTTGATACTAGGGGCTGAAGTGGGTCAGAGCAGGCATAATGTATTCAGGCTTTTTTGCTGTATTTCGTCTTCAAACAGAAATTTGAGCATGCAGCCTTAACTCAGCAGTGTAAAGGTGTCTTCTCCACTAGTAAAAATGCTTCTGCTTTGCATTTTTTTTATTAAATATTTTACATTTAATTTAAATTAATAATAATAAATAAAATAATGTTTTTAGTTTAACAAGAAGTACAGTCAAACCCAAATTTATTCAGACGCCTTGAATATTTCATTCATTAATACAGTTTATTCACCATAGTTAAAAAAAAAAAATTGTAATAAAATATGACAAGATCTCAGAGTTAAACTGTGTCAGAAAAAAATAATCTTAATTATGTCAGATAACACTTAAGCAAAACATGGTCAGGTCAAAGTGTCTGAATAATTTTTGATTCCAAATTTTTATCAATTTTACTGGTAGTCCACTGTATGAAGAATGTCTGGGTGTAATATGTCATAGTTTACTTTATTTTGCTATCCTCACTTACATAAATGAACTATAGTGTCCTGCACCCACTAGTAAAAATATTTCAAAAATGTCTGAATGATTTTAGGTTTGACTGTACATTTTCATTTTTCTACTATTTTGTAAATGCAAATCTATGATGAAATATTAACAGAAAATTATATCAAAATAAAAATAGTGAAAATGCATCATAAATTTACATCATAATCTTTCTTAAAAGCTTAAAACTTTTATATTTTTTATTGATTTAACCCTAACATTTTTCAGGTTTCAATTAGATTTACATTTGCAATGCATTTCAAAATGATTTTCAGTCATATGAGCTGTTTTAATAACTTGCTGTTAATAGTAAGCTACATCCTGCTGTGCTCTTTAGAAATATACCCAGGGATGGGCAGTATTTATGATCCATGTATTTCAAATACACATTTCAAATACAAAATAGTATTTTGTAATTTGTATTTGATCGGGTTGATGAAAATGGCTTTGTATTTTGTATCAAAATACTTTAGTGTTTTGTATTTTTGTATTTTTAAAATACTGTAAAATACTTCGCAAGAAGTCTACATTATGACATCATAAAAATGCAGCCTCTGATTGGTGCTTACTCAGTGGTTTGCCCAGATTTGTTCAGAACAGATGTTAAGTTTTGGTGTTTGTTTTAGTAGCCTAGGCTAAATAGTTCACCAATTTACATAATGTTCTTGAAAACTACTATACCGAGCAGCAGCCCCCTATATTTATGATTAACAATCAAATGATTAATTAGTTAGAAACTAATTGCTATGAATACAGAAGCCATCAGTTGTCTTCTTATGATTGACTTGTTTGTCACTGAGTCAGTGTTGCTGATGCAAAGTAGTCCCTTCATTACCAAACACCAAGTAACTAAATTAGGATACAATTATGAGTCATTCGCAAACTGTTAAACACTAAACTGTTGGTTACTTTAAAACTAACCTTCATCTGGGAAATCACATGAATATGTGAATATTTGATCTGTTAAAGCCACATTATGTAAATGTTTGCCACTAGAGGTCACTTATTTAGTTGCTTATCCTTGATTTTGTGGAATCTTGGAATGTGTTATTTTCACGTCTACAGCCAGTGGAAAAGAATCGGGATGGGACTCGGGCAGAAATCATGTTCATGGATGAGGTTATTAACGTGACAGTAGTATGAAGCAGAGCAGGGCGAGTGATGTTGGAGCTGAATGAGGCCGCTGGAGAGATTGATAATGAGAGACAAAAGCGACATGTCTTGAAAGCAGCAGAACTTTTATTATGCCACGGTCACCGATTCTGCTTTTTTCGGTCTAGCTTATGTGGGGTAATGCAGCTCTGTTTATCATATAAGATACATTTTTGTGTTGAAAGTTGTTATAATGCTACTCTGCGTTTGCTTGGCGGCTACTTTGAGACACTTGTTATAAACTGCAGTAAGCTAGATCGATGTTAGTCATGGTAAAACATGGAACTTGCGATAAATCAAGAAAACGAGATTTAACATGAAGCTATATAACATGATTAGTTTCAGTCAATTAATGAATCCAAACAGTTCCTAATCTGTCGAATAAAACATATAATATGTTTGATTAGTCATATGAGGATTATAATGCGTCTTTGGTGTTTCCATGGTTTCTACAAAATAAAACCGGAAATTGAGGGTATGTAGTCATTGATAGGTGACATGAACACAGCCCGTGTCCTGGTTGAAATTTCTTATTTCTCTGGATTTAAACATTATTGGAAACATTTAGGATAATGTAAGTACACAAGTCAACACAATATATTACATTATTCTAGTGGTTTTTGTATATATATATATATATATATATATATATATATATATATATATATATATATATATATATATATATATATATATATATATATATATATATATATATATATATATATATATATACAAAAACCACTTGTGACTTGTGTATATATAATATATTAATACAAAAATCCTACTGTACATATTGTGCCTTTGTTGCATATGTTAGATTTATTGATTGAAAAAGCTGGGTCTATCAAACATTGTTTACTTAATCAACTGAGTCAGTATAATGGTGAAGGGATCGATAAAATAGGCCAATTGATGGAAGGTTTGCAAAGAAATTTCATGCTCTCTTGTAAAAGTATTTTGTAGTATTTTTAAAATACAAAAATACAGTAGTTTATTTTGATACATATTGTGGCTGCTGTATTTTGTAGTTTATTTTGATACACTTAAAATTAAGGTATTTGGTATTTTATTTTAAAATACTTTTTGATGTATTTTTGCCCAACCGTGAATATAAACATGTATTTCTTCCATTAATAACCTCTGTGCATTATTTTGTTTGTTTTCTCTCTCTATAATCTATGAGGGGGAAGGAGGTGAGAAAGGCCAGAAAGGAGAGAAAGGAGACCAGGTTAGTAGCCACACATTAAAGGGATAGTTCACCCAAAAATGAAAATTCTGTCATCATTTACTCACCCTCGAGTTGTTCCAAACCTGTATTTCTTTCTTTCTTCTGCCAAAATATTTTAGAATATATAAGAAGATATTTTGAAGAATATGGGTAACCAAAAAGTTTAGGGGAAAAAATACTACGCATGTCAATGGAGCCCATCAAGTGTTTGGTTACAAACATTCTTCAAAATATCTTCTTTTGTGTTCAGCAGAAGAAAAAAATAAATACAGGAATGGAACAACCTGAAGCTGAGTAAATGATGACAGAATTTTCATTTTTGGGTGAACCATCCCTTTAACATTGTTTGTCATGCCTTCATAACAGTTTGTAAGATCATTAAAAAGTTGAACTACTGCCGGATGGTGTTTTAAAAAAGTTTTTGAAGCCGTGTCTCAAAAAATATAAAAACTGTGCTACAATGGCTACAATGGACAGCCAATCAAAACACTCAATCCGGCTTTCTCTTTGATCTGTCAGATGTTAGTAGAGGTTTTAAAGGTTTTAAAAGGAGGGACTGTGAGGTATTTTAAAAGCATGGCCACATAAAAAGATGTTTTTCGACCTTGGAAGTCTTGTTTTACTGTATGTCCTCTTGAAAATGTGATTTCAAGCACTGCGGTCATCATGTTCTTTTCTTTCACCAGGGTGAAAAAGGTTCTGAAGGCTCACAAGGTCTACAGGTAAATAAAGTCTAAGAAAAATGGTGTGCAATTTTTGGCATTATGCACATCAAAGGAACAGATTGTAAAGCAGTCAGCATGTTACTGAGAAATTATGTGAGAAATTAAACTTTATATGAACTCTCTTTATTTGTCTTCATTCCAACAATGGTGCCATTTGTGCACTGCCTATGTCCTCGTGATACAATTAGCTTAGTCACATAATACATTTAGTGTGTAATGGAAAATAATAAAAAAATAGTTCATCAAAATGTATTTTTATTGAAATTGTATTAAAATATCCCTCAATGTCCTCATTGTCTAATTATTTCTTTTTCTGTAATGCAGAATATTCCCTATTACGGAAGAGGATTAAGGCCAAGCAATAATAAAACAATAAAACCATCTTGAGATTAAAGTTGTTAAATTTTGAGAAAAAACTCATTCAATTTCGAGAAAGTCGAAATAAAATGTTGAGAATAAACTCATTAAATTCTGAGAATAAAGTCATTAAATTACGAGAAAAAGTCATTAAATTATGAGAACAAATTCGTAACTTAACGACTTTGTTCTCGTAATTTAACGATTTTTTCTCATAATTTAATGTTTATTCTCGTAATTTAATGACTTTATTCTCAACATTTTATCTCGACTTTTTCTCGAAATTTAACAACATTTTTCTCATAATTTAACGAATTTGTTCTCGTAATTTAACAATTTAACAACTTTTTTCTTGTAATTGACTTCATTCTCAACATTTTATCTCGACTTTTTTCTCGAAATTTAACAAGTTTTTTCTCGAAATTTAACAACTTTAATCTCGAGATGGTTTTAATTTTTTTATTATTGCTTGGCCCTAATCCTCTTCCGTATCCCTACACTATAATTTAATGTAATTTATAATATAATATAACATATTATAATATAATATATTTCTGTTAAATATATACATGCATGTGTGTGTATTTATATATACATAATAAATATACACAGTACATAAATATATTATGGATATTTGGATGTGATTACTCATTTGACAGCACTAAATAGAATAGAATAGAATAGAATAGAATAGAATAGAATAGAATAGAATAGAATAGAATAGAATTGAATAGAATTGAATAGAATTGAATAGTATAATACATTGAATTATAATTTATTTTTATGGCCTTGGTACTTTTTCAGCCGAGGTGGGTTCCCCGGTATTGTTAGCAGTAACCTTTTCAAATGAAATGATACAAATTTATTCCGAAATGTTCTGTTAAATGGCACATTTTTCTGAGAAAGATCGATTTCTCTCTTTCGCACTTTCTTTTTCTTACTGCATTGTTTTTTCTTTCCTTTAATTCTCATAAAGGGCATTCGTGGATTGCCTGGACTGACAGGGGCACCAGGACTTGAGGTATGAACCTTCCTGTCTCCATAAACCCTCCATTCTGACATCTTATGATTTGACCAAGACAGAAAGGACGTTAAAGTCTTTCTAATTTAGTGCGATGAATTATTGTGGACCTTTTCAGCATGGTTGACCAGCAAGAGAACATCTCTGCCATGATCTCTCGCTGATTTATTGACCAGTGCCAAAAGCTTTCAAACGGGTGGCTTATTGCTACCAGTTCTTGCTGGGTTAAACGTGTTCAGTCACATAAAGCATTTGATTGTGGCCTTCATTTTAGTTAAGGGTACAGATGGGGACCTCTCAGAATAGCAAGCAGTCAAAATGCTACAATTTTCACAGCTGGTACCTGAAACAAGAGCTTTCAGAGCATGTTTTCATTTGACCTGAAATAAGGTCATACTGCTCATATGAAGAGATCTTAACATGTTTTATTGTGTTTTACAGGGAAAGGAGGGTCAGCCTGGTCCCATTGGCCTCCGTGGTCTTTCAGGAGACCCGGTAAGAAAGAAACTTTGTAAAATGCATATTAAAATACCTTTAATGGAGCAACTTGATACATATTAAGGGACCAGAATATTATACACTCTTAAAAATAAATGATTGCAGCAAAACCGTATAAGAATAATTTTTTTAGAAATGCACTGATATAAATTTTTCCAACGATGACGATTTTCCTTAAGGGAAAAAAATCCGAACTAATGCTGTAAAATATACAGGGAACCCTCTCATTTTGTACATTACTATAATATTTATATGAAAAAATTATCAACAGACCCCATACTATTTTAGTCAACTGCTATTTATTTTCAGATATACACTGTGTGCAGAATTATTAGGCAAGTTGATTTTCTGATCATATATTTTTTCCAAGCACATTTTATCAATTCCAAACCACATCAATCTTAATAACTACTATTATTTTTGCATTTAATCATTTATAAGTGATATATAATTGTTCATGAAGGCTGGAAATGAAAAATGCCTTATATTCAGGTGCACATAATTTGTAGGCAGGTTTTCTTTTACAGGCAAAATGAGCCAAAAATACTAGAAATTGCAAAGTTAAGGCATTGGACAGCAAAACGCTCATTGGGTCAGCAGGGTCAGACAAAAACAGATTAGTAGTAGTTATTAAGATTGATGTGGTTTGGAATTTGCTTGAAAAAAAATAATATCAGAAAATCAACTTAAGTGTAATAATTACACTTAAATAAAAACTAAAATGCTTGTTTACTCATTTGCATATAAGGTAGTTTTCATAAACAAATTTGTCTTCATGACAATTAACAGTAAATAAGCCCCTTTATAGTGTTTTTTGTAGCTAACAAACAAACTGTGAACATTGGATAACTTTCCTGAGGTAAATGCAAGGTTAAGTGACATTGTTCACAAGCTGTCTTATTGACATCTTTCCGTAGTTGAAACACTGATTGAGCCATTACATGATACATTTTGGTATCTTTCAACATACCTTTTGATGTTCATGCATGTTTTTGTTATGCTTGTCTTAAAGTGGAAGAAAAACTTGAACTGAGGCGCTACAGCTATCTGTCACATCACATTTAAGAGCGTCAAAACACCATTTAATTTCATGATATAGTGGACAGAACTTGAGGACAGAACCAGCATGGACCTGGCAACCCTGGCTTGAACTATGGGTGATTCATAGGGTCAAATAGCGTTTGCTTTAGTGTTGCTACTTTTTACTGTTAATGCATTATTGTCACAGTAACTTTGACAGCCCAAAATTCAACATGAGACATTTTTTTCACACACATTTGAAAAAAAGATTTGCAGTTTGACACATTTTTCCACCCCCTTTTGATTGACAGGATATAATCTGCCCCAATAATTGGCTGTTTTTACTGCCAGTCCATTCATGGATGGTTGTGGTTTGCTATTGCTGTGATGTCATGTGAGCGACAGGTTGTTCCGCCCTTACCAGAGTAAACACATCATCAGAGAAGAGAAGAGATGTCACTGCAAGAGGGAGGGGAAGTTATTTGATTAAAGATTAAAGGGCACGTGAGCTTTAAAAAAAAAAGTCAATAAAGAGGCTTTTTAAGAGCGTAGAGACTTGAGGATGAACGCTTTTGACCACATAGAATACCCTAGCAATCACATAGCACCCCTAAACATCCCTCAGAATATCTTATCATCCGTATAGCAATGCTGTCACAACCACCCACAAAGTCTTAGCATAATGGCAGTGAGTTTTGCACAGCCGAACACTCCACGGAAATGTAAAAATCTAGTTTAATTTTAATCACGCTCTACGCATCCTTTTAGGTTTTCCCACTCTTGCTTACACACACAAAAAGACAATGCATGTATAAATAACAGAGGCGAGAAGAATGAGGGTGCAGAGCTGTAAATTGTTGCGCAGACAATCAGTAATCAATCAGTAATCGAAAAATTAATTTGCAAGGACGGGTACATCTGAGTTCTCTATGTGTGGGAGGAAACAACATCAGCATCACAATCTGTTCTAGGCACCTGCTTCTGCTAACGAGCATCTGCTTTTATTCCAAAAAGATGGGAACATGGGGATGGGGGATGTTGGGGATCAAATCAAAAATGAAAAAAGCAGGAACTGCTAAAGCTTATAGGCATGTGTCTTATCGCTCCTCACTTTTTCAGGGCTCTCCCGGTCAGCCAGGACTACCTGGAAAAGACGGGATGAAAGGAGAAAAGGTACGCAAGAGCATTGTGCATTTGGAAGCACACTGTGACGGGGGCTGCATGTTTCTGGTGTGATGTTTTCCATGTTTCTGCATACTGTATGTTGAAGCACAAGGTCATGTTCAGAAGAATTTGTTCACATTAGGCGTCACTTTGCTTATACATTTTGACAGTTTGCACCATAGTGTATGCTGGAATAGTTTGTTACTTGAGCTATTTCAAATAATTATTGCTTTATTTTTGTTTATTGGGGTCCTTTGGAAGTCAAAATGTGATATCTGTGGAGATACTGGAAAGCACAATGAAACTAGAAATCCAGTCTAAAGTACAAAACTACCTCTGATATGAAGGAATGCAGTGAAATCCTCAAATGATTTATAGTGATAATTCACCTAAAAATTGACAACATTTACTCACCCTCATGTTGTTCCAAACCTGTATGTGTTGCTTTCTTCTGTTGAACACAAAAGCTATTTTTAAAAATTGTTGGTAATCGAACAGCTGACTGTAGCCATTTGCTTCCATTGTAGGAAAAAAAAGTACTATGGAAGTCAGTGGCTACAGTCAACTGTCTGGTTACCAGTATTGTTTAAAATATCTTCTTTTGTGTTCAACAGAAGAAAGTAAGTCATACAGGTTTGGAACAACATGAGGATTAACTATCCCTTTAAATAACTAATGGATGGCTGCATACTTAGCAAATTTATTTGATTCTCCCCATTTTTGAGTCACAAAACCGGAGGAATAAAATTAAAATAAGTGATTATGCAAAATGCCTTTTTTAAGTCAGTCTTCCACTAAAACTATATATAATGTGTATACAACCCGAATTCCGGAAATGTTGGGACATTTTTTTTAAATTTGAATAAAATGAAAACTAAAAGAACTTTTAAATCACATGAGCCAATAGTGTATTCACAATAGAAATACTTCCAGAAACCACTGTCAGTAAACATAATCCGCCGTGCCATCTGCTGATGCCAAACTAAAGCTCTATCATGCAAAAAGGAAGCCATATGTGAACATGGTCCAGAAGCTCCGTCGTGTCCTGTGGGCCAAGGCTCATTTAAAATGGACTGTTTCAAAGTGGAAAAGTGTTCGATGGTCAGACGAGTCCAAATTTGACATTCTAGTTGTAAATCACGGACGCCGTGTCCTCCGGGCTAAAGAGGAGGGAGACTTTCCAGCATGTCATCAATGTTCAGTTCAAAAGCCAGCATCTCTGATGGTATGGGGGTGCATAAGTGCGTACGGTATGGGCAGCTTGCATGTTTTGGAAGGCACTATGAATGCTGAAAGGTATATAAAGGTTTTAGAGCAACATATGCTCTCCTCCAGATGATGTCTATTTCAGGGAAGGACTTGTGTATTTGAGCAGCAGTGTCTTTCACCTATAGAGAACATTTGGCACATCATTAAATGAAAAATACGTCAAAGACGACCACGAACTCTTCAGCAGCTGGAAACCTATATCAGGCAAGAATGGGACCAAATTCCAACACCAAAACTCCAGAAACTCATAACCTTGTTGCCCAGACGTCTTCACACTGTTTTGAAAAGAAGAGGAGATGCGTGTAGCATGGTAAACATGCCCCCGTCCCAACTATTTTGAGACCTGTAGCTGGCATCAAATTTGAAATGAGCTCATTTTGTGCATAAAATTGTAAGAATTTCTCAGTTTAAACATTTATGTTATCTATGTTCTATTGTGAATAAAATATTGGCTCATGTGATTTTAAAGTCTTTTAGTTTTCAATTTATTCAAATTTAAAAAAAGATCCTAACATTTCCAGAATTTAGGTTGTATATTCCAATTACTTATGTTGATCTTACGCCTCAGTAGACTAAGATATTACATTATGGCAGGAAGGGCCTTAACTACATTTAATTTTCCTCCAATAATAATAATAATAATAATTCACATTTGCAAATGTGTTTGATTTATTCTTTTTTGTTCAGACCACAAAATTAGAGTTATTATGGGAAAGTCGGCTGCCGAAAATGCTTTCAAAATATCACACATCTTTCAATCAGTCATTACAGCGTTTCTAATGATGTGAGCGAGTTCAGCATTGTGGATGTTTAGTGAGCTTTTTTTAGTCTCTCAGCTCACCTCTGAAGCTGCGTGAGGTGATTCCAGGTTGGTGCCATTTGCCCCAGATGCCTGTGATATTTACGTCCTGCTCTTGTTTTGTATGTGCGTGTGAAGACGGGCATGTGTGTGCATTTGTGTGCTGCTCCTCAACCTGTCAAATGACAAACCGGAGGTGACAGTGTCTCTAAATGCCAGCTGTCGGTATGTGTTTACAGGGTGATGCAGGCGGAGCACCAGGACCGATAGGCCCCCAGGGCCTCAAGGGTGAACCTGGAGAGCCCTGCTCTGTCGGTCTTTGCAATGGGGTAGGTACACAACACCATTCCTGTGTTTCTCTTTCACTTCACCTACAGTTCCACACTCAATATCTTCTCTTTCAGCACCTCTTATAGACACAAACAGAATATCACTCAACACTTATCCAACTTCCCACCACTTTGATGACAGCTCCGATATAAGAGGGACACTGACAATGACGTTATGCCCCTGTAAATCTGCAACAGCTAATGCGAGACATTGCTGCACATTCATTCTTCCTCCGCCAGCAGCCGTGGGTTATTGATGACAGCTCCTTGTTTTCAGTTGTGACAATGAAAAACTGTTCATGCTAATACACCGCTTTGGTAAAACTATCTAAATGTTACACCTGTCAACTGTCCAAGCCATGGGAGAGAGAAATAACCATTGAGATCCGCTAAATAGCCCAGTTGCTTCTCTTAGAGACCTGTGACATAAAATGAAAGCAAATCACGGTTTTTGCAGAGTGCTCAGAAATACAACATAACAATAACAAAACCTTGATTACCCTGACTGAAACAAACCGGGTATAAATAAGCAGAAACTAATGGCATGAGTGAAAACAGCTGAGTGCAATGAACAGTGATAGTCCGGGACAAAGGATTATGGGAAATGAAGTCCGATATGGTGAGGCAACAGTCCTGGTGGCTAACCAGGGCACTCCAACTGGTGATCATGACACGTAATAGCACTTGCTGAATGAGTACAGCAATATAAAGCATTTAACATACTTGCTCTCAAACCAAGCCGCATGCCCCGCGTCACCATGATGGTAACTCTCCACAAAAACCCACATTAACAGAAACTCTTCTAAATTAGCATAACAAAACATTATTCACTGCTAAATCTCCCACTTAAGATTAATCTTGCACCAAAAACATCATATAACATTTAATGTTAGCATTTACTCTCCCTTTCCAGTGCCATAGAGCATGCTTGGAAATATAAATCCCAGCCCAGTTTCTGTTAAACTTAAGTTTGCCTAAATTAAAAGAAGTAATTTCATAAAACTCAAAACAATGAAACAGTTCAGTTTACTTAAAGTATTAGTTCACTTTCAAATAAAATTTTCCTGATCATTTACTCACCCCCATGTCATCCAACGTCCATGTCTTTCTTTCTTCAGTCGAAAAGAAATTAAAGTTTTTGATGAAAAAATTTCAGGATTTTTCTCCTTATAGTGGACTTCAAAGGCCTCCAGATGGTTGAAGGTCAAAATTACAGTTTCAGTGCAGCTTTAAACGATACCAGACGAGGAATAAGGGTCTTATCTAGCAAAACGATTGGTCATTTTCTAAAAAAATACAATTGGATATGCTTTATAAACACAAATGATCGCCTTGAACATACTTCCGGTTTGTTTCCGTATTCTTTAAAAAGCTTATGCTGTATGTCCTATGCCTTCCCTATTCAAATTGCGGAACGAACGCGGCGCCAGTTTAGTTTTTTTCCGTAAGTAGAATAGGGAAGGCGTAGGACATACAGCGTAAGCTTTTTAAAGAATGCGGAAAGCGGAAGCACATGCAATGCGATGTATTTTTTTAGAAAATGAGCAATGGTTTCCCCTAGATAAGACCCTTATTCCTCGTCTGGGATCGTATAGAATGCTTTGAAGCTGCACTGAAACTGTAATTTTGACCTTCAACCGTTTAGAGTCCATTGAAGTCCACTATAAGGAGAAAAATCCTGGAATGTTTTCATCAAAAACCTTAATTTCTTTTCCACTGAAGAAAGAAAGACATGAACATCTTGGATGACATGGGGGTGAGTAAATTATCAGGAACATTTTATTTAAAAGTGGACTACTCCTTTAAAATATATCAGTTCTGTTGAAAGCAACTTGAAAGAAAAAGAAAGTGCTAAATACTCATAAAAGTTAATTTGACTGAACTAATATGTTTAATTTAAGTTTTTCCTACTCAAACCAATTAATTAGTTTGAGCGGCAGGGTTTACATTGTTCTTGGTTTTCTCAGATCTAAAAAAAAGCTTTGGATCTCAAATTTATCTAGAGTTTCAAAGGAATATCTGCAATATCTCAGAAATCTCAATTTAAACTATGGATGTTGTAGATATGGGTTACATTTCTAGTTTGTGATGTAGTAGGACTATCACTATTTAAAGTTGCCATGAAACATAAGTTACGATTGATATTTCTTTCCTATTGTGACTTTTATCCAAGAGAAACTGCTTCTCAGATGAGAAAAAAAAATGTATGACTTGATTGGGTATTGATTGGATTGTTGGATGTTTGTTGTTTGTTATTGGTCGATCTCATGTGAGTGAGTTGTCCCGCCCTCATGCCAGTAAACATGTCATCGGAGAAGAGAATGACATGTCTCTGCAAGAGGGAGGGGAACTTATTTTGTAATTTTTTTTTTAAATAAGTTATTTTATTAAAATAATGATGTGCATGGATAAATAATTTTTAGTGAATACAGCAAAGAATTGTCAAATTTGATTTCACAGTTTTCTTGCTTGTTAGATGCCAGCTGGACTCTGACCTAAGAAATGATGTTTGTTTGCAAGAGAAGGAGATAAACTGCACATTAACTGTGATGGTGGCAAGACATCCAGCATGAAGCATATAGACAGATGGGTGGTGGGCAGATAAAGCACTTGTTGATCAGTTGAATGATGGTTTGTTGGTCTGAAATCAATACAGCATGAAGTCATCAGCCACCTTCATCATTTCTGTTTTAGTGGAAAAGAGAAGAAGAGGGAAATTCACAAGTGAACGAATGAAATCAAAAACAACGCTATTCACATTTTAATGCACATTCCTGGTTTCATTCTGTATTATTATAATTATAATTCATAATACTACTTCTACTTTTAACACACTTTTCCATTCAATCCAACTTCTTAAAAAAGACTTGCTGTATAATCAGTTCACTATACTTCCGTATCCTGTATTCCGACTTCATGGGATGCAAAAAGTCTGCAATGCATAAACTACTTGCTAATCTAATTCTTGCTGACCACAAAAATCAATTTTCCATCAGTGGTTTATAGCAAATAATGCTTACTGTAACTCTTTCACACTGTCAGCTCCTACAGTATCACTTGCAAATCACACTGAGAAAAACAATTCAGTATTTAGCGTATTTATAATATTTAGGTCATGCAATATTTAGCGATAGTGAGGAAGCTATATTTAAAAATGTATTTTGTCAAGCTACAAGCTACTAATTTGAAGTGGTTTATAATAAATATACATATATGTCTTTCTTTTTATATTTCTTCGTTTCTTTATTTTATGTCTTTAGTAACATCACTACTTTTAGTATTCCTGAACACTGATTTTCAGACATTTTTCAGCCAACTATTTCTATAAAAGTTCCTCAGTTCATCACTTCTGTCTATTTATCTGGCTGAAATTGAATCTTACATAAGTTCTAAGGACATGGCATTCATTTGAGTTTATATTTCATGTCTTGTTTTGCTCTAGGAGGAGGTTGTTTCTGGTCCACGGGGGTCACGGGGCCCTAAGGTTGGTTACTGTGAACTTTCTTTTTCTTTTTAGTATTCAGTTTTGTGCTTGCGAAGTTAATCTGTAAAGGAACATCCCCAGAGTTCATATCAGTCATCTTACCCTGTGCTGTGCTTTATGTCTTTTAGTCCACTTTTTTTTTTTTTTTGGTTAGTGCGATGAGAAATATCAGCATTGTGAATAATTAAAGAAAGGTTCTGGGTTCATGAGTGGCATTGTTGACTACCATCATTTTGATTCATTTCTGTTGTTTAAAATGAAACATAAATTGTGTTTACAGTTTCAAACTGAGTTACAAGTTGAAATTGTCTGTGGTGAGCTTAACTTGTATTGAACCCAAAACATTCATTTAAGCCAGTTACATGCTGTCATAAATGATTTGCTTATGCTGAACGCTTCATTAAATCTCTTTTTTACTGCTGTGTAAGCATCTGTTTGTAAGCGTTTCATTTTAAATATATTAGTAGATACTGGCTGAAGATGTTCATTATGTTGCTGTAGCAGAAAATTAATTTTAAACCACAATAATTATTCAGCCAAGCCTTATTGCATTATTTTGTGACTTTTGGACTCACTCAACCCTGAGTTTATTTAGTTTGGCTGTATGAACTCTCTGCCAGGGTGAGCGAGGAGTACCTGGAGTACCAGGAGATGCTGGAGAGAAAGGAGAACCTGGTATTGGAATCACCGGACCACCTGTAAGTACCCGTTTGGTTTTAATCTTAACTTCATTGTCCTTCACAAACACTCAGATTGTCTTCATTTAAAGGGATAGTGCACACAAAAATCTAAATTCTGTGATCATTTAATCAACCTCACGTTGTTCTTAACTTTATTTTGTGGAGAACAAAAGAAGATAAGCTGAAATTTCAGTCTGTTCCACTTGGAATCTAGTGCACAAGTCAAATGAAAAACTATAATGGTCAGAATTGACCCTTCGCTAAGCCACGTCCGAAAACCGCCACAGGCCAATCGTGGTTTAGCAACCGTTACTAGGCGCGGGAGGTCTGTCAAGCTTTCAAGCGAGGGAACATGCCGAAGCATTGTGCTCATGGATTGCGTTAACCTGATACCCGGTATCCTAAAAGTTTGGACGGGGTGGTGGAATTGTTTCCCCTTCCCGACACCTAAAACCCAAGTGGAGAAATGCCAGGTGTTCTGAAAATGTGTGCTACCCTGTCAGATTTTGAAAGCTTTGAAATTCTCCCATTGAAACAGTAGGTAACGTTAGCAAAATCTGACAAAATCCGAAAAATGCAAACGTTACCTATCAGGTTGTGCTTCCAGTGTAATATTATTAACATGGTCTGTGGCTTTATTAACATCTCCACCTTCCTCAACCCTGAAACTACCCCTATAATAATGCATATGCAGTAATTTTGTGTTATTTATCATGACAACAATGATGTAATATTGATGTATGCATATGCAGTAAGCCCGGGTAGGACAATCTGATGGGTCGGTTAGATAGCTAGCTAACTCAGCACATCACTGCTTGGAAATAATGACGGTTCTTTGTTCATAATGCATATATTTGAAGGTGAAATAAAATGATTAAAGGCAAGACGGCGTTACGTTAGCCTGGCGTGCTAAAAATATAAGCGGGAGAATGTTATCATTGCAAAGCAGTCAGGCTAACGCTTATTCCACAAGACTTATGGATAAGCTGTTTGATTTATAATTATTAGGTTATTTTCACAAATTTCACTTAATCTGCTGTGGATGAACAAAGCTTTTCCTCAATAAATTGTGTGTTTCCCATTTGAATGGTCAGCATATGAGGCAGCTGCTGCTCGCGCTGGGAGCTTTAGCTTCAATTTTGATCAAATTATTTTCTAATCTGTTGCATATTATGTCGTGGATACATCCCTTGAATGCACACTGCAGTCCCTTTTGTCTTGCTCTCTCAGATTTTTCACCTGTTCACCAAAAATGACTAATTTTCTCATTGAAAATGTCTGACACCGGTGCATATGGTGCGTTCAAGTCATGTAGGAAAGATCGTATTTACGAGCAGAACCGACATGAACGCCACCACAATGTCGTAAATACCAGTGGGAAGCTCGTAATTTTCTTTAAGCTCCGATCTGTACGAGTTGGGGGCGTGTCAGTCAGAAACATGGCGAAATACCACAATACAGTGACATTGTCAGGCTTTTCCATTTACAACGAAGTAAGCTGATTCCCAGCAAAAAAAATACGACAGCATTACAATATAAAAATGAAATATGTAACAATATTTTTTTTTACAATGGCTTCATAAATTAATTAAAAACATAAAAAAGCAACATGCAACTAATGCACATTATTTGCTCTCCATTTTCTAGAAGCAGAAGTGTTGTTATTTTGTGTAATTAATTTAGAGAAGGCACACCGCCATCATACTCCGACGAAAGTGACTTGAACACACCTACCGTCGTATACACGACTTCCCACCTCGTAAATACGAACTTCCCAGGAGGACTTGAACGCACCAATACATACTGTAAATGACTTGCCAGATGCTAAAGCTTGACAGGCGTAGCAACAGAAACTAAGGAGGGCGGGGCTTAGCGAAGGGTCCATTGGAGCTGACACTGGATTTATTTTGTTCCACTGAGTCATACAGGCTTGCTAAAACACAAACACTTTAGTTACCACTTTAGTTACATTCACAAAGTTCAAACTATATAAAAGCATTTCAAGTAGATTTTGATTTTAGCATTTCAGTAAATCCATATCAGACTGAAAACAATAGTATTATGAGAAAGTGTAGTGATTAATATAAAAATATTGTTTTAATTTATTTATTTTTTGTAGGGTCTGATGGGACCTAAAGGGGAACCAGGAATTCAGGTAAAGGGCTAATTAACATCCAAAAATCAACAATTACATGTAAATTATGTCACTGTGCTTAATATATTTTACACCTTAATATTATTTATTTTTCTGGAAGTTAAACTCTAGAAGTTAATCAAGTTAACACTGAGACTGAATGTAGATTGTGTTTAATATGTTGAAGCCAAGGAAGTGAATTTACATGATGGTGTTATTTTCACAGGGTCCTCGTGGACCAGCAGGGACAGTTGGATTGCCAGGAAATATGGTGAGAAGTGCTTTTAATTCTTTGCATTCATATCATGTCAAAAGGTGGAAATATCCCAATATGTACAGTATATTCCTATATGTATTAATTATATTATTTGAAGAATTATTTACCTTGAATATTCTTATATTCATACATGTGTTTGTTTCTTATTCTGAAAGGGACCTCCAGGCCCACAAGGAAGACCAGGGCCCCCTGGACCTCCCGGAGAACCGGTTTGTAACATTTTTATTTTATTTATTTGTTTAACTGACATGCTGATATTGCCTTTTTCTGAACAGTCTTGTTAATATTGAGTTGTGCAGCTGTTTTGTTTGTTTCTGCTTCAGTCCTTATCCAATCCTCAGTTGGATTACGGCCTTGAAATTGCACTTCATGGAGAATAACAAAAATATTTTGCGTCTCAATTTTTAATGTTGTAATCTAATGCTGATCTAAATAATGTTTCCCTTTCAGACAGCACTACCCATTGTGGGAGACATGGGGACATTACTGAAGGTATTGTTTCATCCAGTCTATTGGATGCTGAACGTTAGATGTATGACTTATAATAAACAGAGCTAAAATAAATAAATAAGATGTTGAATTTATAGTTAGACTTCATGCACCTAAAAAAGTTCCCTTTTAGATGCATATCAGCAAGACTTTGAAACCTGACATCTGAAAACTGTGTTCTCTTCAGATAGACTGTGTATGTATCTTAAGACCGATCTAAGCCTGTGTTACCTAGAGGAAGCTTATTTTTCCTCTATAAAACTGGAAGATTTCAGAAGCTTTGCCTTTCCTATTATACATAATTCTTGAGTAAAAAAAAAACACAAATGAAAGACTGTAGCCAGAGGGGATATAAAGCCCAATTTTATCTGAAATTGCTCTGAATAACTTTTAAGCATGTTTTATAAATTATTTAATTGTCTGATGTATTGCTGCCTTTGAAACTCTTTATATTCATGTATATTCAGTGCTTAGAAAAAGAAAAAGAAAAACACTATAAGTACATTCTGATCTGTCTTCCTCCTCCACTGCTCTTTATGTTTCTGTTTGGACATCATGCATTCATCTCTTAGCGACTGAAGAAACTTCTGACAAGATAAATGCCCATTTGCTGAAATACTGATGCAGTGAGATTCTTAGGAGTGAACTGTCAACCACAACAACACATTGTGCTACTTACAAGAGCTAATGTACTGTAGTTCATCTCCAGTTTAGATTCATACACAAAGAAAATTCCATCAAAACGTACTTAAATGTCAAAAGAACAAGCAAGCGCATGACTGCTTTCTACAGAGATTGATTTGGAGCTGCAGTCAAAGATGGATGGATGGGTGGATGGATGGACGGATGGATGGATGGATGGATGGATGGATGGACGATGGACAGATAGATAGATAGATAGATAGATAGATAGATAGATAGATAGATAGATAGATAGATAGATAGATAGACAGACAGACAGACAGACAGACAGACAGACAGGCAGCCCCCAACTTAAGATTTTCCTATTCAACTGTTACTTGTTCCTTTAAGCCATTATTCGGTTAGTTGGGGGAGAAATACTAAATCATAATAATGAGCATTTAAAATATAAATTAAATGCTGCAGCACACACATAAAGCTTTCCCCAGCGACACCGGAAAACATTGCTTTAACCTTTCTGAGATCAGAAGATAAACAAAATAAATAACCTATAATTATTGCCTTAATAACAGCCTTGTCTTAAAAACTGAAATGTAACAAATATATTTTTAAAATGTAGGACATAAATATAAATTACAAATGAATAAATGATGAATACATATTCATCAAATGAATAAATATATTGCAAACTGAAACAGTTAAAAGAGACATATCAGTGCAAACATATCCAGGCTGATGGAAAGTATAGCCTTAACATTGTATGAAAACTCAGGTCAGAACACAAACAAAATAAATATACATTATATAAAAATGAATAAAATATATAGCGACAAACTGAAACACAACAGTATGGACTATTAGGCTATACCTGACTCACCTTCACAATTTTTTCCCTCCGATCTCAGTCTTCACATACTGTATTATGAGAAAGGAACACAAATTTTTCCATGTTGTCGGGGAGAAGTGAGCTCCGTGTCTTGCTCACAGTGATGCCCGAATTTCGATCCACTGCCAAATTATTACCCCCCTCATTGAAGTCGCTACCTGATTGCCTAATCTTAACCCCTCCCCTAATCCTAACCCCTCCTCCATACCTACTCGTATAGGGGGGGGGGGGGTAATAATCTGGCAGTGGGTCGAAATTTGGCACAACACCGGCCTTTGAAAAGATGTGCGCCAATGGCGTAGACATGGAAGTAAAGTAACATGTGTTGTACAGTAAGTGTGGTAATAATTTAGCTTTCACACTCTGCAAAAACACTCGGATATGTGTCTAATATTGGCACACGTTTATCTAGGTTAATGTTAGAATGGGAGGCCTAGTAGAGTGGCTAAAATTAGACTACATGTTTTGAATGATAACTCACATTTGAGGTTGCACATCACCTTTTTGAGGTCATATTTACCCTCTCGAAACGTTCTCACAATTTGGATTTTCTGCCTGACATATTACTGAATGGAACAGCCATGTTAAAGATCTGTCACTGCATGACTTCACCAATTCCTGTGGGGTTCTTTTTTCTGCAACTGACCGATGGATGGATGGATGGATGGATGGATGGATGGATGGATGGATGGATGGATGGATGGATGGATGGATGGATGGATGGATGGATGGATGGATGGATGGATGGATGGATGGATGGATGGATGGATGGATGGATGGATGGATGGATGGATGGAAAACTGCCTACCCTAGCTTTAAAGGAATAATTCAACCAAAAATAAAAAAGTCATCAGACTCATATCATTCCTCATATTATGGCTTATCCTTTGTGAAATAAGAAAAAAAGGACAAAAAAAACCTACATAAATATTCTATAAAAGTTGTTTGCATAGCTAGTCATATATTTTACGATTTTAGAAAAAGCCATACCGGCATACTTTTTTGTGTTTTGTTTTGTTTTGTTTTGTTTTGTTTTGTTTTGTTTTGTTTTGTTTTGTTTTGTGTTTTGTTTTGTTTTGTTTTGTTTTGTTTTGTTTTGTTTTGTTTTGTTTTGTTTTGTTTTGTTTTGTTGTTTTGTTTTGTTTTGTTTTGTTTTGATTTTTATTTTATTTTATTATTATATTTTTTTATTATTTTTTTTTTTTTATTTATTTATTACATTTAGCAGTGTAATTCATCATTCACTTTGTATGGAATAGAGCAGCTGTAACATTGTTCCAAAAATCTGAAACAAAATTTTGTTGGCTAAGCTATTTCTTTAAATTCATTTTATTCATTTAATGAAGCTCTGATTCGTATTTTTACAGCAAAATCTAAAAAAGTCAAAGTTTTTGTTACATTTTCACCATTTGCAAAATCTTTCTAATTTCTAAATGTGTTCACATGTCCTATTTCTCCTTTAACGCTAAATCTCTGCTGCTATATCGGTCACATGCTATTTGCTAATTGTCAGTCTTGCACAAAGACTATAATATATAAATGCACTTCCTGAACTGTCCTGCACTTACTGTGCAGGTTGGACTAATGCACTAGTAAATTGCTACCTTCAGAGACACGCTGGTGCCATGCGCGAAAAGTGCATCCAGTGTGAAATGTCAGCGCAATCCCTGCGACCCATTACAGTAAACCTTTGATTCTGCTTCCCAGGTATACAGTTACATACTTTAAAGAGCAGAGGAGAAAAAGGTTGCTTGCTAAGCCCCCGAGTTTAAAACTGTGTTTGAAAGCACCTTCGCTTTAGCTTTTCCTGTTTCTCTCTGTATCATTGGGCAAATGTATTGAGTTGAATGCATCAGGCTGGCAAGGTTAAAATCTGGGGGAGAAAGGCTTTGATAAGAAAAAAAAGTACTTCTCTAATGCATGCCTTTTATGAAGTTCTCTGCCTTTAAGTTGTTTGTATCTCTGAGTTTGACCTTTACCTTTTTAGCAATTTGCAAAGCTAGCCATACAGTATGTGTCTCTGAAAGCTGGTAAAAGCATGAATCCTACACAAATTATGCTATAAAGGTCAATATACAGAAACAGATAAATGTTTTTAGAGCTCATCATCACAAGTAAGGACTCTGAAGTCTGTTTAGTGTATTTCCACAGAAAGTTCAGTTGTCCTTTAGTGGAAATGAGATGGAGGTGAAATGAATCCTCCTCATAATATTTCAGAATATCTGATTTGAGAATTGAGAATGGGAAAGAAGCTTTATGACATGGATATATCACTTCTCAAAATAAAAAGGCTCCAGCGACAAAACTTAATTCCATGTCAAAGGATAAGTTGTATCATCGGTGAATTTTTCAAACCATGTTGAAGTAAAATATGAAGATGAAGTTTTTTTTTTTTTTTCTCTCTGCTACCATTTTGAGAAAATTCCTAATTTTAATAGTTTTTAGCTAATCACTAGACCAATAATTTGCATTGTTGTATGCAGTGGTAATTTAATAAGATGTATGATATGTATTTTAAACCTGGATAAGTTTGAATTTTGAAGTAAAATTCCTTTTACCTGCCAAAATTTACTTTAATATGCAAAAAAAGCACAAAAAATTTAGATTTTCTCATCTACATTTCATCATCTACATCACATGCATCTTTATATGTTGATCCTTTCTAAATATGTGGATAAGAGAAAGCTTCATTTTGAAATGTGTTGAATCTGGAGCTCATCTGAACAGAAGGAGAATAAGATTAAAGGAAAGAAAGTTGGATTGCTGCACCTTACATTGTGTGTGCTTGTGTGTGTGATGTTGGCAGAACGCCTGCAGTGTGTGTCAGACCAGAGTACCAGGATTACCAGGGCAGAAAGGAGAAAAGGGTTCCCCTGGAGCTTCAGGTATCCCAGGAATGGATGGAGAAAAGGTAAAAATGGCTGCAATTTAATTTCCTCACTAATAAATATTCTGCTCCTCTACCTGAGATTCTCTAGCACGGAGTGCTGTCATCTTTTCTGGCTGATGCAGTGAATGATTTGTTTATAAATGATACCATTGTAGACACAAAAACACCAGACGTTTCTGCAGTCAAGTTTTATATATATATATATATATATATATATGTATATATATACTTGTATATACAGTGCTCAGCGTAAAGGAGTACACCCCCTTTGAAAAGTAACATTTTAAACAATATTTCAATGAACACAAAAACAATTTCCAAAATGTTGACAAGACTAAGTTTTATATAACATCTGTTTAACTTATAATATTAAAGTAAGGTTATTAATATAACTTAGAGAACAAAATTTTCAGTTTTACTCAAAATAGGTGATGCAAAATTGAGTACATCCCACTGAAAGTCTAAGGCCACTGTTGGATTTCTGAAGAACAGGGTGAAAGTGATTCAGTGGCTCCTTATCTGAACCCAATCGAACACCTATGGGGAATTCTGAAGAGACAAGTTGAGCATCACTCTCCATCCAGCATCCAGTCTCTAAAAGAGCTCATTCTTGAAGAATGGAACAAGATAGATGCTGCAAAGTGTCGCCAACTTGTTCATTCTATGCCTAGAAGACTTGGTGCTGTCATTAAAAATCATGGAGGCCATACAAAGTACTAGATGTAGTAGTTTTTGTTGTGGGGTGTACTCATTTTTGCATCACCCTAATCTGAGTAAAACTGAAAAATGTGTAATCTAAGTTATATTATTAACCTTACTTTCATGTTATAAGTTAAAACAGATGTTATATAAAACTTAGTATTGTCGACATTTTGGGAATTCATTGAGATATTGTTTAAAATGTTACTTTTCAAAGGGGGTGTACTCATTTAAGCTGAGCACTGTATAATATAACATTTTTAAGATTTGCTCTACAACAGCCCCAAGTAGCATCACAAGTCACCCTTAAAAATGTATGTATGTTCAATGCTCCAATTGGGCCAGTTTTTGATTTCAATGAACTCAAAATTTTAAGGTAACCAGGTAACTTACTTTAAGTTAAACCAACAATTCTGTTTTACAGTGTTTAGTTTTCCTTCAGTGAAAACAGAATGTGAAGACAATTTAGAAAAATCATTTTTAAATTAAAACGTTTATTGTGGATGTGGAATTAGATTTTCACATTGAAATTATTAAAGACACAATCACACTGTCCGCAACTTTTTTTGTGTTCAAGATTTACAAAAATTATATGAGAATGTACAACATGAATTCATTTTCCAAACCATGTTTTTGTCTCACCCTGAATCATTATGGTACACTTATAATAAGTGTTTATATTCCCACTATTTCAGACCGGACTGGTAGGACCCGCCGCAGAGTATCACAGTAACTGCGTGACTCGCCATAGACTTACACGGAGAAAAGTAGCTCCGGCTACAATGTTATTCCGCAAGATGCGTGCAGTTCTGTTTATTAACCACTAGAGAGCCAAAAATCTCAGACTGTGTGTGTGATGACTGCAGCTTTAAAGTAGCCTAACCTAGTTGCCTTAATTTTGAGTTCACTTAAACTAAAAAAAATGAGTTGATACAAAAAAAGAGATTAGTTTATTCAACAGAAACTCAAAATATTGTTATCTGAACATTTGTGAACCTAAACTAATTTGACAAAAGATTTGTGAGAAGTTGTGAATGTCAATGCACTGATTTAAACTGCATATCAGAGTGAATGACAGAGACAGAGATACATAGTTATTTTGTTCTACTAAATAATGACCCAGCAGCTGATTGTGACATTTATAGCCTCAGTAAAGGGATTTGTGGTTTTTGATGTCACTTTGAATTATACTGTAGAAGTGACAAATTGATAGATTCATGTTGTTATTTTTTTTAGATAGAAAACTAAAAAGGAATGGTTTAATATAGGGCACATTAAGCATATTGCCAATCTAGACAATTACAGTAATATAACCAAAAAACCGACCATTTGCAAAGCATTTGGACTACGTCAGAAATAGAATGGGAAATCAGTCTGGAATTTGTTGTCACGCCGCATCCAGTGTAGACAATATTACTGGGTATAATGGGTACTATTGTCTTTTAACGCCTTGCGTTGTGCCGCTCGCGTCCAATTTTCAATCTGGACGGGTCAAGTATAGTTGCCGAAAGTCTGCGCTAATCTGCAGGTTTTGCCAGTTGACAGATTTTAAAGAAGATCGCGTAGTATATGATGCTCACAGACTATAATATTTTATTATATTTTTATTTTTTTGCTGCAGTCTATGACGGCGCCACTCACCTTTAAAGGGTTAGTTCACCCAAAAATGAAAATTCTGTCATTTATTACTCACTCTCATGCCGTTCCACACCCGTAAGACCTTTGTTAATCTTCAGAACACAAATTAAGATATTTTAGTTGAAATCCAATGGCTCCAGGAGGCCTCCATAGGGAGCAATGACACTTCCTCTCTCAAGATCCATAAAGGTATTAAAAACATATTTAAATCAGTTCATGTGAGTACAGTGGTTCAATATTAATATTCTAAAGAGACGAGAATATTTTTGGTGCACCAAAAAAAATAAAAAATAACGACTTATAAAGTGATGGCCAATTTCAAAACACTGCTTCATGAAGATTCGGAATGTTATGAATCAGTGTATCGAATCATGATTCAGATCGCGTGTCAAACTGCCAACGAATGAAATCACGTGACTTGCTCCGAACAGCTGATTCGATACACTGATTCATAACGCTGCGAATCTTCCTGAAGCAGTGTTTTGAAATCGGCCATCACTTTATAAGTCTTTTTTTTTTTTTTTTTTTTTTTTTGGTGCACCAAAAATATTTTCTCATCGCCTTATAATATTAATATTGAACCACTGTACTCACATGAACTGATTTAGATGTGTTTTTAGTACCTTTATGGATCTTGATAGAGGAAATGTCATTGCTCCCTATGCAGGCCTCACGGAGCCATCGGATTTAATCAAAAATATCTTAATTTGTGTTCCGAAGATTAATGAAGGTCTTACGGGTGTGGAACGGCATGAGGGTGAGTAATAAATGACAGAATTTTCATTTTTGGATGGACTAACTCTTTAACTCCAGTTGTATTCTGTAGAGTCCATTCTAACCTCGTATACATACCTAAAACTGCATCCAAATGTGCTTGGCTCATTTTTCTTTTGCAACTCGGCACACATAGCCATCTCCTCCACATCCATGTTTGTTTTATCTGTCATGAGTTTCCTAGCAACAAAGCATGTGTTTCTGTGCGAGTTTGTTGTGTTCGGGATGGTTTAAAAGTTTGGTTGTGTATGATCCTCAGTCATTTAGTGTATGATGCCCAGTTTTTCTCTAGACATCATAAAGTCATGTAGTGTATTCCAGTGTTCAAATAATATTCTGGGCCACTGCATATTCTTGTGTCTGTCCTGTGGATCTGGCTTCTTTTATTCTATGTTGGCTTTGACAGGGGGATCAGGGTCTGCGGGGCCCAGCTGGTAATCCCGGAAAAGAGGGCCCGAAGGTAAGCCACCCTAAATCACAGATTAGAGAAAAGAATGGTGTGATCCGTAGACACATGAGCCCCAGATATATCCACAGACTTCCCTTTAGCTGTAATTCTTTTTGGAAGTACAATCAAATGCATTTCTTCCATTATAAAAAGTTGTTATGAGGTAATTTTTTTATGAATGGTGCAACAATTAAAGCAAAACACATAGTTTATATACAGTACAGTACAGTGCCTGAATGCGAGACATTCAGTGACAGGCAAGAATTGAGGCCAAAGGAAAAGCATTAATAATATATGTGAAGATTCTTTAGAGAGAAACTGCATCAAAAGTGTGTACTTCCTGTCTCAATGATTGTTTATCTGTATCGTCAACATATAGGGAGTGAAGGGTGAGAGAGGCTTTCCTGGTCCAATGGGGGACAAGGGTGATGAGGTGAGTTATCAGAATAACACTGTGTTTCCACTGTATGTGTGCGGCTTGGTGCAATGCGACATAGATAAACGGATCCTGTTATAGTTAGTGGAGATTTCTGTCACACTTAACTATACAGCTACACCAGTCACTTTATTTTCCCTGTTTGTCTGAAATAAACAAATTTTATTATCGGATTGCTGTTTATATATGTATTCAAATAAATTCTGACTGTTATATAATTTGTTTATATCCAATATAACAAATATATATATATTGTATATACACATTATGAACATTATGAAATAAATGTTTTTCTCCAAAACACGTTAGCCACAATTATTGGCACCCTTTTATTCAATACTTTTTGCATCCTCCTTTTGCCAAGATAACAGCTCTCACTCTTCTTCTATAATGCCTGATGAGTTTGGAGAACACCTGACAAGAGATCAGAGACCATTCCTTCATGCAGAATCTCTCCAGATCCTTCAGATTCCAGCTCCATGATGGTGCTTCTTCTCTTCAGTTCACTCCACTCATTTTCTTTAGGGTTCAGGTCAGGGGACTGGGATGGCAAAAAGCTCTTTTTTTTTTTTGTTTGTTTCATCTGGCCATAGAAGCCGGTCCCGTTTGAAGTGCAATCTTGTCTGACAGCTGAATATGTTGGAGATTGTTTCTGGATGGGAGCAGAGGATTTTTCTTGAAATATAACTTGAAGAATAACTTGTGGGGAAGTAGGTGCTGTTTGATATTTTTTTTTTTTTTAGGCTTTCTGAGACTCAAGACTCAACTAATCTCTGCAATTCTTCAGCTGTGATCCTTGGAGAATCTTTGGCCACTCAGTCTCCTCCTCACCGCACATAAGGACGATTTAGACACACGTCCTCTTCCAGGCAGATTTGTAACATCTTTAGTTGATTAGAACTTCTTAATTTTTGCCCTGGTAGTGGAAATGGGGATTTTCCATTTTCTATTTTGTGAAGCTCAACAATCTTTTTCTGCACACCAGAACTATATTCTTTGGTTTTTCTCATTGTGATGAATGATTACAGGAATTCGGCCTTTGTGTTTCCTCATGTTTATACTCCTGTGGAACAGGAAGTCATGGCTGGACAATTTCATGTTCATGATCACCCTGGTGTGCTAAAAAAAAGTAAATATGAATGGGAATATACTTCAGAGATATTTTACTCATAAAAAATTCTAGGGGTGCCAATAATTGTGGCCAACGTGTTTTGGAGAAAAACATTTATTTCATAATGTGATTACCCCTTCATATCACTTTTAGGTTTTTACTTTTAAATATTGTTTCCAAATATTTTTCCCCTTCTTTTTTTTCTTCTGTGGGTTTCCAATAATGTTGAAAGACAACAACAACAAAAAAAAAAAAAAAATACAAATTTAAGATACTAACATTATACTAACATTAGAAGGAAATGTATTTTGCTCATCTTAGACAGTTGGACCAATGTATTTTCATTCAGCACATTTATTTTTTGTTTTATTGTTGTTGAAGTCTAGCCTCAAACTTGCAGTTGATTGGTCCAGGGTTAAAGAATGCATTATCATACAATTCAGTTATTATCACTATATTTTACAGGGTTTTTTTTTTTTTTTTTTTTTTTTTTTTTGAGCTGTGATCTGAAATTCTCTGTTCCCAGGGGACCCCAGGTGTGCCGGGATTGCCTGGATCCACAGGCCGTATAGGTGCACCGGTGAGAATGTCCCAACAAAAATAAATGTTATTATGTCTTCATGTTTTCTATATGGGGCTTAGTTTAATTCCTTAGCAGTCTTTTTTCTTCCCAGCATTGTGTCTAATCAAAATGATCCTTATGCATATTCCTCTGCATCCAGGGACTTCTTGGCAGACCAGGACCTGTTGGCCCCCCAGGACCAAAGGGAGAACGGGTAAGCATAATCAAGTTATAATTTCTGCTTTAATAATTTAATATAATATTAAGGACCTTCAAAAATGATGATGATGATGATGATATTCCAAACCATCTTCTTTGTTTGAACCACATAGCGTTCACACTACTCTCTTCCATAGAATGAAAATGAATTGAGATGGTCAAAGTCAAGTGAATAAGTGAACACAAGATTTAAGGGCTGAGATTGAAGGAAAAATTAAAAATGTCTCAGAAGACCTGAAATATAGTGCAAATGGACCACTTTTGGTGGCTTTGTGTAATTTGTCAATTTTAAGCTTTAAAATGGCTCATGTTGTGTACAGATTTAGCACGACATGAGAACTGAAGAAATAATTATCCAAAAATTAAAATGCTGTTATTATTTACTCAAAGACCAAACAAAATAAAATTATTATTATTATTATTATTATTATATCATCCATTATGTATAACATTTTAAATGTTTTGTTTAAATATTCTGCAATTATATTGAATTTCAGAGGGGGATTAAGACAATGTGATGCACATCGTTTTCTGTTTTCACTTTCCCCAACATTATAATTCATTGACCCATCTGCATCAGTATGAGTCACACACGCTGTCTGATAAATGGCTGAAGTAATACTCTCACAAACGGTTAGCGGGAGATAGTGAATATGCTGCTCGACGTGTTCGACGAGCTTGTGTGGTGCCCTGCAGTGTGCAGATATGAATTAGAAAAGGAATAGAGGCATTTTTCGTTTTCATCAGCTGGTCGGCTCAGCTAAGAGCCAACCCAATAAGAGCCAAGGGGCACCGAGTCTATCCTAAAAACTTCCAAAGGCTCTATCTGACTGAATCCTTTTATTATTCACACCATTTGCTAACACTGCAGCTTGGTGTTGGCCCTGACTCTCAGTGCAATCACATACCGTGTTAAGAGAGGCAGAGTTTGTGTTACGCATGTAAAAAAAAGAGATGTCTTTTTATTTCAGGGCAGCGAAGGACCGCAAGGTAGACCTGGACCTCCTGGACCTCCTGTAAGTTCTGGTGCTGATTGCAGTTGTTTATGATGACTTAGCTTAAAATTTAAAGGTGTGGAATGTTTAAAGTGCGCATTTTCACCATCACTAAGAATTGTAAATGGAATTGCAAAACCAATGAATGCTTTCCAACAGTTTTCCATAAAACTTCCACTTGTCTGTCATTGGTCACAACCAGATAGATATTTTATTAGGGTATCTGTACTTTTACTCAAGTACTCTACCGATCAAATGGTTTACTCCTAGTTCTCTCTGCATATTAAAATGGAATATATTTTTACATAGAAAAAATTGCACACTTCAGCTATAAATTATTTATGAGATCCCAGAGAAACTTTTTTTTGTGTGTATTTATATTTATAATTTCTTTCACAGTTAGCAATTTGTATGTATTTCCAACAAAATTTAAAGGGGTGGTTGATTATGATTTCACATTTTTAACTTTAGTTAGTGTGTAATGTTGCTGTTAGAGCATAAACAACATATGCAAAGTTACAACGCTCAAAGTCCAATTCAAAAGGTGATATTTTTTTTTTAAGAATTCTCTATTTAAAGGTGCCATCAAACTTTTTTTTACAAGATGTAATATAAGTCTAAGGTGTCCCCTGAATGTGTCTGTGAAGTTTCAGCTCAAAATACCCCATAGATTTTTTTTAATACATTTTTTAACTGCCTATTTTGAGGCATAATTAGAAATGTGCCGATTCATACTGCGGCCACTTTAAATCGCGCGCTCCCAAAGTTTACACAGCTAATATAACCCTCAAAATGGATCTTTACAAAGTGTTCGTCATGCAGCATGTCTAATCGCGTAAGTATGGTGTTTATTTGGATGTTTACATTTGATTCTGAATGAGTTTGATAGTATGCTCCGTGGCTAAAGCTAACATTACACACTGTTGAGGAGATTTATAAAGAATGAAGTTGTTTATGAATTATACAGACTGCAAGTGTTTAATAATGAAAATAGTGACGGCTCTTGTCTCCGTGAATACAGTAAGAAACGATGGTAACTTTAACCACATTTAACAGTACATTAGCAACATGTTAACGAAACATTTAGAAAGACAATTTACAAATACCACTAAAAATATCATGATATCATGGATCATGTCAGTTATTATTGCTCCATCTGCCATTTTTCGCTATTGTCCTTGCTTGCTTACCTAGTCTGATAATTCAGCTGTGCACAGACGTTAATACTTTCTGCCCTTGTCTAATGCCTCAATCATGGGCTGGCATATGCAAATATTGGGGGTGTACACCCCGACTGTTACGTAACAGTCAGTGTTATGTTGAGATTCGACTGTTCTTCTGAGGTCTTTTAAACAAATGAGATTTATATAAGGAGGAGGAAACAATGGAGTTTGAGACTCACTGTATGTCATTTCCATGTACTGAACTCATGTTATTCAACTATGCCGAGGTAAATTCAATTTTCAATTTGATGGCACCTTTAAGGACTACAACAAATGGCTGGTAGGGACTACAACAAGCTTCTTCCTGGGTTAGTGACATCTTTAACCCTAAAATTTACATAAACCCCGCCCCCGAGAACACACAACAAAGTGGTGATGCAATAGCATGTCATAAAAGCAAGACAAGTTATAACCGTAATTAAACTAAACTATACCTGTTCGATCTTCATGCAGCATATATTCTCTGACTCTGTAGGATCTTACAACAGTTCCCACAGGAGCAATTTATAGATTATCATGACAGAATATCAGCTACTTGAATTCATCATCTAACCATTTAGAAACTTCCTGTTGCATTCTACATGTGTTCACTCCTTCTTGAGTCTCTCCATCATTGTCCGTCTCCGGTTTGAACATAAAGGCTGAACAGTTTCTGACATTTTCAGTGAGTCTGCGTGAGGTAATCGGTGCTGCTAAGCTAACATGAGCTCTTGAAACTCCGCCCTCTTCTTGAGAGCAGCAGCTCATTTGCATTTAAAGGGACACACAAACAAACAGAGCATTTTTGCTCACCCTCAAATACTGACAAATTTGTCATGCTATAAAAAATGATCTGTGGGGTATTTTGAGCTAAAACTTCACATACACACTCTCGGGACATCAAGACGATTAACCTTATAAAACCTACTCTGTCATATTTCATACATAGACCTCTAAATTATAAAAATGATAAACACATATTTCCAATTTAGTCCTCGAAATAAAATTGAGGTGAGTTTTTTTTTTTTTTCACTCCTCATTCTCACTATATCTTTATATATTGGCCAGAAAAACCTGATGTATAAAATGATACAAAATGTAAAACATGTAAATGTGCTGCAAAATCTATTTTCTTTAGCACTAATGAAATGAACAATTAATATTTACTACAATAGATTTTGCACAGTATGCAATGCTCTAACTGACACATAACATTTTCAGCCATAATTTCATAACCACATCAATTGAACATTCCAACCTATTTCTTGGACCAATAAATACAAACGAAAATGGCAACTTTATATTCATAGTTTGTTTTCCTTTCGGTCACACTTTAGTTTAAGGTCCATTTCTTGCTATTAACAAACTATTAACAAACTACAACTGCTTCAATAAACTCCAAATTACTGCTTATTAATAGTTAGTAAGGTAGTTAAGTTTAGGTATTGGATTGGATTAAGGAATGTAGAAAATGTTCATGCAGAATAAGGCATTAATATGTGCTTTATAAGTACTAATAAACAGAAAAATATCCTTGTAATATGCATTCTAATAAGCATCTAGTTAATAGTGAGAATTGGATCCTAAACTAAAGTGTTACCCCCATGACACATCTGGAGACAAGAATATCATATATATATATATGTATATATCATATAATATATAAGTAACTACCTAGCAACATGCTAAAAACCTTGTAAACCTGTTTTTTAGGGTGTTCCATTTGCAGAGGGCAATGGGATGAGCAGTCTTTATAAGCTTCAGGTAAAACTTACACCTGATACTAAAACACAATCACGGTATTTTACTATGTTATTTTATTTGTCATATTGTTCATTTTGATACATATACATATAAAAATTATTATTATTTTCTTTTTTTGCAGAATGGAGCGGCTAGTACAGGCCAACCCGGGCCACCCGGGCCTCCGGTATGTTTTTATTTTCTTATTTTGATATTTATTTATTTTTTAATTATGTCCCACATAAAACAAAAATCTGTTTTGAAGTTAACTTACCACAGGGAATCAGTTGTTGCACTTTTAATAAAGTTTAAATGTCAGTACACAAAGAAGCTATATTGATTTGGGAATCTGTATTCGGTTTAGCTGCTGTCTGCCCCTGTTTTCAAGAGTTTTGCACAGCATGATTTGAAGGACGGATCATGGCCACACAGACACAAATCGGAAACTCAGACAATGACATTAGCCCAAAGGGAGAAGGGCAAAACAAACCAGTCACACATAGTCAACAATGTAGCTGCTTGTAAAGAAGGGGTAATTGAAATGCAGTGCTTTAACAGGGGAAAAAAATAATATATAACAGAGCTTTTCTGCCCTAGCGGAATCATCCGATTAGCTTATCAACACAGCGACATGCACACTTATCTACTCTGTATGTAATATGTCCTTCCTTTCCATAAAGAACAAGAGTGTATTCCCTCCTGGGCCGTCTTTTGCAGACCGCCCAGAACTCTGAAAAATGCTAAACCCTTATCAGCACGTCTGAAAGAGGACACTCTCCAATCTCCCTCCTCACTGTGATGGACACAAGGAGCTGCTTACAAGTCCCCCAGGGTGCTT
Source organism: Chanodichthys erythropterus (assembly GCF_024489055.1). Lineage (NCBI taxonomy): Eukaryota > Metazoa > Chordata > Actinopteri > Cypriniformes > Xenocyprididae > Chanodichthys > Chanodichthys erythropterus. The sequence goes on from NC_090225.1 coordinate 34,081,408, forward strand.
TGTTTCGGGTTTATCCTCAGCTGAACCTGTTTTAAGTGGGATGTGGCTCCTCCTGTTGATGTGCCGCAGCAAGGGAATGCACTCAGACAAAGCTCACTTAAACCTAATTTGAACTTCATTTGAACAATCAAGAGGCTTGTGGATGGGAGAAAGAATGATGTGATGGGGTTATGTCAGCATGCAGAGTTCTGATATATTAGCTCACTGGTGTGCTAAAGGGTAAAATTGGCTTTAGAATGTAATATTTAATCATGTTTTATGGGGGAAATTAGGTAAATTGGAGCCACTCCTGGCTGTCATCTCAAAAAGTGTCTCAATGTATTTCATGTCTAATGCAGCTCTGTGTAGGCTCTGTTCCACAACCTAAGGCAGATCCCTTCTAAGGCAGCATCCTAAGCATCATGGAACCTCATAAGTCATCCATGCATATCACACAACTAGTGTTCTTTTGATGCCTTGAACTGCTAGATACTGAATTGAAGTAGCCTGTACCCCACTTTTGAACAAAAATCCAGGAATATTACATACCCACCAAAATAGATATATTTCATGAAGACCATAACTTTACTACCTGCAGTTACAGTCTCATTTGAAAGAAGATACTTGGCAGTGGAATTAAATGAATTGCTCTATCTATTGTTCTATCTATCGCTCTATCTATCATTCTATCTGTTATTTTTTCTATCTATCGTTCTTTCCACCCATCCATTGTTTTATCTATCATTCTATCTGTCATTCTTTCTATCTCTCCTTCTTTTCATCCATCCATCCATCCATCCATCCATCCATCGTTCTATCTATCATTCTGTCTGTCGTTCTTTCTGTTCTTTCCATCCATCGTTCTATCTATCTATCTATCTATCTATCTATCTATCTATCTATCTATCTATCTATCTATCTATCTATCTATCTATCTATCTATCTATCTATCTATCTATCTGTCTGTCTGTCTGTCTGTCTGTCTGTCTGTCTGTCTGTCTGTCATTCTATCATCCAATCTCTGTCGTTCTTTCTATCTTTCTTTCCATCCATCCATCCATCCATCCATCCATTGTTCTATCGCTCTCTGTCGTTCTTTCCATCCATCCATCCATCCATCCATCCATTGTTCTTTCTCTCTATCTATTGTTCTATCTATCTATTAGTCTTTATCTCTGTCCTTATTTCTATCTATGGTTCTTTCTATCTATCTATCTATCTATCTATCTATCTATCTATCTATCTATCTATCTATCTATCTATCTATCTATCTATCTATCTATCTATCTATCGTTCTATCTATCGTTCTATCTATCGTTCTATCTATCTATTGTTCTATCTATTGTTCTATCTATCGTTCTATCTATCTCTGTCTGTCTGTCTATCATTCTGTCGTTCTATCATCAATCTCTGTCGTTCTTTCTACCTATCTTTCTTTCCATCCATCCATCCATTGTTCTACCGCTCTGCCATTCTGTCCATCCATCAATCGATCCATCCATCCATCTATTGTTCTTTCTATCTGTTGTTCTTTCTATCTATCTATTAGTCTTTATCTCTGTCGTTCTTTCTGTCTATCTTTTGCTCTGTCGTTCCATCCATCCATCCATCCATCTATTGTTCTTTCTATCTATATATCTATTAGTCTTTATCTCTGTCGTTCTTTGTCTATCTTTCATTCTATCTCTGTCGTTCCATCCATCCATTTTATTAAATTTACTTTTACAAAATGTAATTTTACAAACTGTGGTAAAAGAACACTTCCCATATTGTTTCCCAGAATGCCTTAACATCATTATATAATCAATAAATTTAAAACATGTCAAATATTTATAACGTTGTAGTGAACATTTTGTGGTGCAGTGCCAATTTTGTCTGTTTAACTTGTATGTCTAGTCTGATGAGTAAAAGTGTATTCTACATATAAATGGTCATATTTAGTAAAAGATAATATAGAATTATTTTCATCACAAACTTCCTAACATTCCTTTCTTGTGTGACTATTTACTTTCTTTAAATTACAACCCACCAAATTCTACTTCCTGTCATGCCAGTGAAACATCCAGTGATACGTTGCCAGTTCAGTTCAAGTTCACACTCATAAAAAAGCAGCAAGAGCTCAGATTCTTAAATTCATAATCATGCTCAACGTTGTTAGATGGGCAGCTCACTAGGTTTTGGAACAGAGTTCTGTCAACATAATTCCCTTGTGGGTCTTTTGTTTGACAGTGACTTGATTGTGTTAATATATGACAGCAAATCTAAGTAGATGTCATCCAGCTAATTACACAGATTGGATTAATTGATAGCACACATAGAAATAAGGTCAGTTTAATGGGTTATTCTGTTCTTTTCTTTTCCAGGGGCCCAAAGGAGATGAAGGAAGGATGGTGAGTGTTGCTTCACTGTGATTTGTATTAAATGTTCCCCTTCCTTTCTGTGCCTGTGGATTGAGAGAAGCAGGTCTGGCCAGCACTCGCTTTCTGGCTAGTGTCCATTAATCACAGCTCCTGGCTCAGAAGTAGCCCGAGAGCAGCCGAGCACAACAGTTTAGTCACACAGCATTCTCAACAACAATAGGAGTGATCAGGAATGCCGCCTAAATCAAATTGTCGCCGAATATTCCTCTGCCTGTGGGAGATGTTGTGAACGCAGTACATGTACACCCCCCAACAAAAGCACATGCACGTCAGCAACGGACCCCTACAATAGCAACAATTCAGCTCCGGCAACCAAAAAGCTGGCACTTCCTGTTCTCACGGGTGCAATTTTGAATTTTTTGTTTCTTTTTTTGCAAAACGATTTTTCAGCGCCATGCTAATTTGACATTTGAATAAATGGTCCCAGCAGTCTCCCGCACTGTGCTAGAATTGCACCCATCTGTCTCCAGTCGATCCTCTTTCTGGTCCCATGTAGGTCTGCGCTCTGCTGTACATGGCAATCTACACGTGCGACAATTACTGCCGCAATCCGTCTCGGTGGCGAGGCCCGTTAACACGGCGCCCACTGCTGTTCGTCAATAGCGACTGAGGCATGAGACGAACATAATATACGACACTAGAGCACAGATTCTTCAGCGCTCCGTGGAAGGGTTCTGTGTGGGGTAGCAGCCAATCACTTGGGGTGAATTACGAGCTGCTCTGTTTGCGCCGAAGTACGTGTGATTTATTAACATGGCACGCTAAATGAAAATGGAAGGGGGAAAGTAAATGCTTTGTCAGGATGGTAATGCGACAGAATTAGAGTTAACGCAACGCACTTGCCAGGATGAAGATAAATCTGTGGTTTTTAATTGAAATAATCAGTGACATGCTGGATAAATGGCATTTGGTGTTTGTTTGGTTGCACATGTCCCCCAACTATTTGGTAGCTGCACCGTTGTGATCCGTTCCATCAGTCGTTGTAACCTAGAAATACATTTTGAGTTTCCTGCACTGAAGGAAACGGGAAAGTCACAGCTTTCTAAAGACATTTTTTCTACTCAAAATCGTTGCTGTGATAGTCATTTAATGGTATTTCTTCAACTTCAGGCACTTGTATGTCCCAGGGGTTGATTTTTATTACATACAGTGGGTACGGAGAGTATTCAGACCCCCTTAAATTTTTCACTCTTTGTTATATTGCAGCTATTTACTAAAATCATTTAAGTTATTTTTTTTTTCCTCATTAATGTACACACAGCACCCCATATTGACAGAAAAACACAGAATTGTTGACATTTTTGCAGATTTATTAAAAAAAGAAAAACTGAAATATCACATGGTCCTAAGTATTCAGACCCTTTGCTCAGTATTTAGTAGAAGCACCCTTTTGATCTTATACAGCCATGAGTCTTTTTGGGAAAGATACAACATGTTTTTCACACCTGGATTTGGGATCCTCTGCCATTCCTCCTTGCAGATCCTCTCCAGTTCTGTCAGGTTGGATGGTAAACGTTGGTGGACAGCCATTTTTAGGTCTCTCCAGAGATGCTCAATTGGGTTTAAGTCAGGGCTCTGGTTGGGCCATTCAAAAACAGTCACGGAGTTGTTGTGAAGCCACTCCTTCGGCCCAGTCTGAGGTCCTGAGCACTCTGGAGAAGGTTTTCGTCCAGGATATTCCTGTACTTGGCCGCATTCATCTTTCCCTCGATTGCAACCAGTCGTCCTGTCCCTGCAGCTGAAAAACACCCCCACAGCATGATGCTGCCACCACCATACTTCACTGTTGGGACAGTATTGGACAGGTGATGAGCAGTGCCTGGTTTTCTCCACACATTAAGGCCAAAACGTTCTATCTTTGTCTCATCAGACCAGAGAATCTTATCTCTCACCATCTTGGCAAACTCCATGTGGGCTTTCATGTGTCTTGCACTGAGGAGAGGCTTCCGCCGGGCCATTCTGCCATAAAGCCCCGACTGGTGGAGGGCTGCAGTGATGGTTGACTTTCTACAACTTTCTCCCATCTCCCGACTGCATCTCTGAAACTCAGCCACAGTGATCATTGGGTTCTTCTTTTCCTTTCTCACCAAGGCTCTTCTCCCCCGATAGCTCAGCTCTAGGAAGGATTTGGGTCGTCCCAAACGTCTTCCATTTAAGGATTATGGAGGCCACTGTGCTCTTAGGAAACGTAAGTTGGCAGACATTTTTTGTAACCTTGTCCAGATCTGTGCCTTGCCACAATTCTGTCTCTGAGCTCTTCAGGCAGTTCTTTTGACCTCATGACTCACATTTGCTCTGACATGCACTGTGAGCTGTAAGGTCTTACATAGACAGGTGTGTGGCTTTCCTAATCAAGTCCAATCAGTATAATCAAACACAGCTGGACTCAAATGAAGGTGTAGAACCATCTCAAGGATAATCAGAAGAAATGGACAGCACCTGAGTTAAATATGAGTCTCACAGCAAAGGGTCTGAATACTTAGGACCATGTGATATTTCAGTTGAGGAAAAAAAAAGAACTTAAATGATTTTAGCAAATGGCTGCAATATAACAAAGAGTGAAAAATTTAAGGGGGTCTGAATACTTTCCGTACCCACTATATGTTTAATTCTTTTACATAATCAAACCCAAAATGATTCAGACATTTTGATTTATTTTTTCTAGTGGGTGCAGGACACTACGGCAAGGCCATAACCACCGTAAACATTGAGGGGGACAAGTCCCCCCCCTATAATAAAAAATGGCCAAATCGCCCCTCCCCCCCAATATTTGAAATTCTTACACTGCTCTGTTGCACTTCATTACAGCACTCTATATGTTGGTTTAAATGTTTAATTTTTAGTCTGGTCTGCCTCAGCGGTTTAAGAGTGCTCGTCAATGTCAAAATGATTGAGATGGCCGATCAAATCAAAGTAGGCAGGGTTTACTTGCTCTTTTTGCTCATGCACAGTCTTCATAGCACAGGCGAGCGCGTCAAACGATCACTTAACGCCGTTGCGGAGGTTCTATTCTTTCCGGTAAAATCACAAAACATGCACATAAATGTGTCCCTGATCTTGATGTACAACCATTGATGAACACAGTGAGGAAAAAAAAAAAAACTTTACGAGGTCAGATTAGAACATGGAACCTTTGATACTGTTAACAAAAATTCTACCACCAGCCCACTAGGGAATTCAGATAATACTATCGGATCTATGTATTTATTCACTAAATTCAAGAATCTCGGAACTAAAAATATATTGTATTATGAAACTATCACATTAAACATGAGTTCTCAATGCACTATTGAAATTGATTTCTGGACATTGTAATGTTATTTTTTTTCTACAATTGTTATTGTACATTTTTGATATAGCATTTGTGTACATATCTGATATAGCATTGTATTAGCAACAATTTCCTTCACTGTTTTGTTTCTTTACGCTTTATTAAAAAAAAAAAAAAAAAAGTCCCCCCCAATGTTCAAGACATTGTTACGGCCTTGAAGTGAGGATAGCAAAATAAAGTATACTGTAACATATTATACCCAAAAATTCTTCATACAGTGGATTACCAGCAAAATTGATAATTTGGAAACAAAAATTATTCAAACACTGTCACAATCTGACATAATTAAGATTATTTTTTTCTGACACAGTTTAACTCTGAGATCTTGTCATATTTTAGTCAAATTATCCAAAAGGTGTTATTTAATGTTGTGTAGGTAGAACACACAAAATACTAGCTTTTAAATTAGCTTTAGTAAAACAAACAAATCTGCCATTTTATTCCAAAATATAATGCTATTAAACGCATTACAGTAATTGAGAAGTGTCGTGGCGGTGAACATTTTCATTACTTTATTAAAAGTACATAGGGCCAAAAGTAGTGCAGTAAAACTTTTTTGAAATTGTGACAAAACTACCAAAATTCGAAACTAACTCAAAATCATCATTTATGCATTTATTTGCAAACAACTCATTGCGACAAACCCAAAATGATAACATTCCTTACTGCTACTCATTAAAAACTAGCTTGTTAGTTATACTAAAAATTGTATTGGCGTTAGTTGCATTGCCACTTTTACTTAGTCACTCCCCAATTCTGACACAGACAGACTTTCACGCATGAAGGTGCCTGTGCTGAGCTGGAATGTGTTTCTTTTTTTCCAGGGTGAGCCGGGACTGATGGGATTACCAGGACTAGAGGGGCTGCCAGGTGCTAAGGTAAGCGCATTTGAATGAATCGTGTCAGTGGACACTCTCTCACACTTTCTGAGTGTCCCAGATTACACACAGCTTTCAGCAGCTCAACTAGACGCTCCACTCTGTACCTTCACCATTTGACATGACATTGCAGTTTCGGTGTGTATGTGTGCGTGTTTGACTGACAGAGAGATGGAGAATGGCGAGCAGACATTCATAATTGATTCAAGCATTGTTAGTATTCTAATTTCACTGCAGTGCTTAGTCAAAGCACTCGAGAATTCGACAGAAAGACCATGAATACGAGAATACTAGAGAGGCTAGAAATAATAGGCTTCATTAAATCGAGCCCACAGAACCGTCCAGACCCCCCCCATTCCCCACCACAGAATGTTTCCTCCTGCACGTATCAGAGCGCTGGTGCATGGAGACTCTCTTTCGTCTGTCTGCCAGAGCAGCTTCCTCCTTTGAGCAGCATCAAACTCGCCCACTCTTCCCAGAAAGGACTTGTCAAGATGTAGTCGCAGCATTTTGCGCGCTCGCCGACTCCACAACAGCCACGAGGCTGCCTGATCTCAAGCTGTTTATTTGCATGCTGTGCCCCAAAACTTAAAAGCAGCTCATTAATTCCTAAAGTCAGCAGAGCGCATATGGAGGAAAGAGAGCAGCTCACACACACACAGATACTCAGAGAATGATTTTGGAGTTGGACTTGTCAAGCACAGTTGGTATTGAGAACAGAAAGAAAAGCAATCATTGTGTTTTGTGACATGTTCTCAGGCATTTTTGCATTGAAGATTCATCTTACATGAGTATGTTTGTGTGTTGTAAGGGTGACCCTGGCCTTCCTGGTCCTCCTGGTGTTTCTGGTCCTGCTGTAAGTTATTCATTATGTCATTTTTCTGCTTTCGCTAACACTGACACTAAAACACATAAAACTGTATATTTAGGCAATAAGCTACAAGCAATAAAGTTAGTAAATAAATAAAGCCTTCAGCCTTCTCTATAGTCACAATTCTCGAAATATTAAAGGTGCCCTAGAACTTCTTTTTAAAAGATGTAATATAAGTCTATGGTGTCCCCTGAATGTGTCTGTGAAGTTTCAGCTCAAAATACCCCATAGATTTTTTTTAATTCATTTTTTTACTGCCTATTTTGGGGCATCATTAACTATGATCCGATATATAGGTTGCGGCCCCTTTAATTCTCGTGCTCCCCCGCCCCCGGAGCTCGCGCTTGCCTTAAACAGCATAAACACAGTTCACACAGCTAATATAACCCACAAAATGGATCTTTACAAGATGTTCGTCATGCATGCTGCATGCATACATCCGATCATGTGAGTATTGTATTTATTTGTGTGTTTACATTTGATTCTGAATGAGTTTGATAGTGCTCCGTGGCTAAAGCTAACATTACACACTGTTGGAGAGATTTATAAAGAATGAAGTCGTGTTTATGAATTATACAGACTGCAAGTAACGACAGTCTTGTCTCCGTGAATACAGTAAGAAACGATGGTAACTTTAACCACATTTAACAGTACATTAGCAACATGCTAACGTAACATTTAGAAAGACAATTTACAAATATCACTAAAAATATCATGATATCATGGATCATGTCAGTTATTATTGCTCCATCTGCCATTTTTCTCTATTGTTCTTGCTTGCTTACCTAGTCTGATGATTCAGCTGTGCACAGATCCAGACATTCTGCCCTTGTCTAATGGCTTGAACATGGGCTGGCATATGCAAATATTGGGGCGTACACCCTGACTGTTGCATAACAGTCGGTGTAATGTTGAGATTCGCCTGTTCTTCAGAGGTCTTTTAAACAAATGAGATTTATATAAGAAGAAAGAAACAATGGAGTTTGAAACTCACTGTATGTCTTTTCCATGTACTGAACTCATGTTATTCAACTATGCCAAAGTAAATTCAATATTTAATTCTAGGGCACCTTTAAATGGATAGTTCATCCAAAAATGAAAATTATCCCATGATTTACTCACCCTCAAGCCATCCTATAGGTGTATATGACTATCTTCTTTTAGACGAACACAATCAGAGATATATTTAAAAATATCCTTAGTCCTCCAAGGTTTATAATATTTGTGAATTATTTAAAAATAATGCATCCATCCATAAAAAAAAAAAAATCTATACGACTCCAGGGGTTAATAAAGGTCTTCTAAAGTGAAGTAATGCGTTTTTGTAAGAAAATATCCATATTTAAAACTTTATAAATTCAAATAGCTAGCTTCCGACGGACAACCGTACGCAGAAAGCTCAAATTGGGCTGTGCAACAAATTTAAAGGTGCCCTAGAATCAAAAATTGAATTTATCTTGGCATAGTTAAATAACAAGAGTTCAGTACATGGAAAAGACATACATTGAGTTTCAAACCCCATTGTCTCATTTCTCATTTGTTAAAAAGACTTCCGAAAAACACACAGATCTCAACATAACACATAAACACACTGTTACGTAACAGTCGGGATCATTAATATGTATGACCCCAATATTTGCATATGCCAGCCCATGTTCAAGGCATTAGACAAGGAAAGGCAGTATTAACGTCTGGATCTGTGCACAGACAAGGTAAGCCAGCAAGAGCGATAGCTAAATGTTTCATTAGCATGTTGCTAATGTACTGTTAAATGAGGTTAAAGTTACCATCGTTTCTTACTGTATTCACGGAGACAAGAGCCGTTGCTATTTTCATTTTTAAACACTTGCAGTCTGTATAATTCATAAACACAACTTCATTCTTTATAAATCTCTCCAACAGTGTAGAATTAGCCGTTAGCCACAGAGCATATAGCCTCAAACTCATTCAGAATCAATGTAAACATCAAAATAAATACTTTACTCACATAATTCAAAGCATGCATACAGCATGCATGACAAACATCTTGTAAAGATCCATTTGAGGGTTATATTAGCTGTGTGAACTTTGTAAATGCACTGTAATATAGTCGAGAGCTCGTGTGGCAGAGAGCACGCGATTTAAAGGGGCGGCGCGCTGCCAAAATCAGTGTATAGTTAATGGTGCCCCAAAATAGGCAGTTAAAAAAATTAATTAAGAAAAAATCTATGGGGTATTTTGAGCTGAAACTTCACAGACACATTCAGGAGACACCTTAGACTTATATTACATCTTGTTACCTCTTCTCTTATATCGAAATCCTCCGACATTTCTCTTTAAAAATTATCATTTTAGACTTATAATCCATGACCAGTGATTTGTTTTGCTCTATCCTCTGTGCCTCCACGTTCATCATTACGTTGTGTGTCAGGTCAAAGGATACTCTTCTGCCGCAAATTGACTTGCGGATTTTGTGTACGGTTGTCCACTGGAATGTAGTTATTTGAATTTATAAAGTTTTAAATATGGATATTTTTCTTAGAAAAAAATACATTGCTTCGCTTCAGAAGACCTAAAGTCAGCAGAGCGCATATTGCGCATATTAACCCCCTGGAGTCATATGGATTACTTTTTTTTTTTTATGGATGGATGCATTATTTTTGGCTTTAAAACATGGCCCCCCATTCATAACCATTATAAACCTTGGAGGACTAAGGATATTTTTAAATATATTGTGTTTGTCTAAAAGAAAATAGACATATACACCTAGGATGGCTTGAGGGTGAGTAAATCATGGGATAATTTTCATTTTTGGGCGGACAATCTGTTTAATGGCACAATTTTTCATAAAAACACTATTTATTTAGCAGATTTATTAAGTGCAGTGAAGATATTTGTAATGAAATCTGAGAGATTCTCGTCCCCCCATTGACAGTCTGCGCAACTACCACTTTGACGCTTCAAAAAGTTCATGAAGAGATCAAAAAATTAACATAATAATCAACATGAGAATGAACATCATTGGTTCTTGCAAGTCAAGCAGCCAAGATTTTATCATAACTGATGTGTGCATTGATCAATGTTTATATGTGATTAAAAGATTAAATTAAATTTGTTCATTATATAAAGTCATTAAGTCTCTTCAGAAAATTTGGATTAACACTAGAAGTCCCAGAGAGCAGCCATTTGGCTTTTCTACCTATAAAACCCGCAGGACAGCCGATGGGCTGGAAGTCTTTAGGCTAATATCCTTAATCAGCTGTGAACAGTTGCTTTTGTTATGTAAACAATGTGGGGCCATGCTGAGCCACTTCAAGGAAACTTGTGTTTCACTTTGCCATCTTAGGGAGAAATCAACACCCATGTTTTTTTTTTCCTTTGTTGCTGAGATCTATTGATAAAAATAGTACAAAATAAAATAAAGAAACCAACCATTTGTACACATATTTACAAATAATATTAAAAAGTGAGTGAGTACATTCCAGCAATCAATCACAATCCTGGCACTGCCTGGTAATATATTATAAATACATTTTGTATATATTCATTATATATTAATCTTATATTTGAAATACATCATAAGTCCATTTTTAAAAGTGTTTGAAAGATGGGTTCAAGTGTACTATAAGTGGTAACTAAATACATTTTTCTATACAGAGATAGTATGTTAAAAGCACATTTTAGTTCAAATTCATGGTGTCTCAAAATAGCACAGTTGAGTACACTTAGATGTTCTTAAGATTATCTTAAGAAGTACTAAAGAAGAGCTTTTAGTATATTAAGTACAAAATAAGTGCACAGAAATAGAGCACTGGACATTATGGAAGTGTAAAAGTGTACTAAAATAAAGTGTATTTTACGGCACTTTTTTTTTCACCTGGGTAGACACTCCAACACTTTCCGTTTGCATTAAGATTATTTTTATTACCACACTGGCAGATATTGATCATTTTACTTAAGTAAAATGCACTTAATTTAGATCCCCCCAGGAAACAAGACTAAATATCATATATAATTTTCTCATATAGAAAATCCATCTTGATTTAAGATTTTTTTTTAAATTTACTTGAAATAGGATAAAAAAATACTTAGTATGAAAAGCATTTTTGCAGTGTGAATGAGTGAGTTAACTTTTTAAACATCACTTGCACTCCCTCATTTCAGGGTTAACATACTCAGAGTTTTCACTTAACCTCCTTTCTGAAACCGGCCCATGGTCAATCAAGTTCTCTGCTTTTAGCAGCCCTCCCTCCCCCACACATACAAACAAGCCACCAGCAACCATTCACACACACACCCCCAACCCCCCTGCAGATTGCTCAGGTAATGACCATATTTACACATGAATTGATGCTAATGATAGCCAAAAGACTAGCCAGTTAGCATCCACTTGGCTAAAGGAGGGTTACAAATCTCTGGGACTTCTAGTGTTAAACCGTTCAATTCATATGGAATAGTTTTATGATCTGTTTATGAACTTTTTGAAGCGTCAAAATTTCAATTACTTAGCTGTCAGTGGAGGGACAGAAAGCTCTCGGTTTTCATCAAAAATATCTTCATTTGTGTTCTGAAGATGAACAACAGTCTTACAGGTTATTATTATGAGGATGAGAAATTAATGACAGAATTTTCATTTTTGGGTGAACTAACCCTTTAAATCAAATACATAATATATTTTGTTTAATGCATATTCTAATTTATTCACAAAAACTAGTTTGAGATCAAAAGGTATCTTTAATCAAAGCTAAATAAAGTAAATATTTTATTAAAATATAATTAAAATAAAACACACTGGCCAATGATTAATATTGTGCATGCTTACTTTCCATATTTTTACATTTAGATAACCTTTTCATTACTTTTATGTTTGTTTGATTCTTAAAGTGATCCATCACAAGATATAGGTTTTATATATCGAGCATGATTTTTTTTTTGTTGATAAAATCAGTGCATGTTGTAGCTGTGTCCCCAGCCAACAGGTGGTTTAGATGGACACCAGGTTTGCGGTCTAACTCTTTCTGTCCTTCTCTTTCCTATGAAGGGAAAGCCTGGTCCGCGTGGTGAGACAGGGATCCCTGGAGAGCCGGTGAGATTTTCTTTGTTGCTTGTTAGCTGCTGTCAATCATACAGCAGGTTTTGCCAACAGGATGATGCGAGACTGATGATGTCCAATTTTCCCTCTTTGTCTTTCCACACAGGGAGAACGAGGGCCTCTGGGAGAGACTGGCTTCCCTGGACCCGAAGGGCCTCCTGGAGCCCCTGTAATCAATCTTAACATTCACTACACATGTAATCTGTAATATACACTAATGTCTGTAATCTACAGCAAGGGTTTTTTTTAGACTTCTTTATGATAGGACTCGAAAATATCATAATCTATTCATAAGGGATCCATATCCTAAAATATAAAGGTATCTGTATCTGTAGAAAAGATACAGATTTTTTTTTTTTTTAATGCAATTTTATAATATATATTTATTTGTAAGCACACTGTGTCTGAAGGCACCAACACCAACATAAGAACCTATAGAAGGACAAGACCTCACAAAACAACATGGGAAACACAAGGGCTAAACATACAGACAAGCTAACAAGATAAGATAAAAAGACACAACCGTGGATGCAATCAAGGGGAACCAATGAAAAAAAAAAAAGGGACTACAAAGGGACTACAAAACTAGACTGGAAATTCTCATATATATGCAAGTTCAGTGTTCCAGGGGTGTTCCAATGAGCACAAATGTTCTGAGATGCTATAAGAAAACCATTTTCATAATGTTCTTTTAGCAGTTTCACGGAAATTAATATGGAAGCCAGGTTTCACCTCAGAGTAAAAAAATTAAAAGGTGCAATGTACCTTGTACTATGTAATGATATAAAGATGCAATTTTAAAGAGGTGATTATGATTTCACTTTTTTAACTTTAGTTAGTGTGTAATGTTGCTGTTAGAGCATAAACAACATCTGCAAAGTTACAACGCTCAAAGTTTAATGCAAAGGGAGATATTTTCTTTTGAAGAATTCTCTGTTTAAGGACTACAACAAACGGCTGGTAGGGACTACAACAAGCTTCTTCCTGGGTTAGTGACATCTTTAACCCTAAAATTTACATAAACCCTGCTTCACAAACGAGGCTCAATTCAACGCTGGATTTGCACAAATGATTAACATGACGGCACATGTTAGTCGATGAGTTGAATCAACTCCACAGCAAATGCATAATTTATCCTCTAACCGTTCAGAAACATCCAGTTGCATTCAAAAAGTTGTAACTTCTTGAAGTCTCTCCATCAGTGTCCGACTCCGGTTTGAACAATATAAGGCTGAACACCGTTACTGACAATCATCATTTTGGCTGCGTGAGATTTTCCAGCTTTGTTGTTGTTGAGCAACCGAAGAGCAAGCTGTTAAAGCTCCGCCCTCCTCTGGAAAGGGGGCTGGGAGCAGCAGCTCATTTGTATTTAAAAGGACACATTAAAAAAAAACTACTTTTTTTAAAAGTAGTTGCAGTTCTGAAAAATAAATTGCAATTGTGAGATATAAAGTTTTAAACATATGAATGATTGAGAAATATATGTAATTATGAGAAATAAAGTTGCAATTGTGAGAAATACACACATAACTATTTACATAACCTGAAGAGAAAAGAATAGAATAAAACTTTATGCAATGTTTTATCAAACACTATTGTTTTGTTTTTTTTTGTTTTTTTTACAATTGCTCATGTTTTCCTTTTGTGGCCCCCCGGGTCCCTGGATCTACCTGTAATCTACAATTTATGCTGAACCTGGCTGTGATCTACACTGCCTATAATAACATTTAGTTCTCATTAGTTTATGTCCTCTGTTTTCAGCTCTGTGATCTTATAACAGATAGATCCATCATTTGATCCAGCCTTGAATTGCAGACCAGATTTAATTAACTGATTAGTGTGCTGATTGATTCACAGTTTGACTCGCTGTGGATTCAGTGTTCTGACTCAAACATTCTTTTGGGGTTTATTTTTCCTCGATTCTTGATTTCTGCTCACTGGCCTGTAGTTTAATTCAGAGTTTGGGCTGTTTCTGTTTCTATTAGATATCCCAGAATGCTGAGACAAAATACTGTAAACAAGCATCAGAGATATTACTGCACAACTGGATATATACAGTTTTTGATCGACTGAATTACTACGATTTCTAATATAGTGTGATATAGCAGAATACACCAGAGCTCTGTGTTAGATTATTCTGTATAAACTACAGCAACTATTTTCAGCTGTAATATCTCACTTCATAGCACAGAGTAATCTCTTCATATACTTGTACTGTGGTGTTAAACCCGGCTGATTTGTGCTGTGGTAATGAGTGCAGTCACTGGGGTAAACGTTTGATTGGCTGTCTCGGTGAAGGAGTACAGTGGCTGAATGGGTCTCATAATTGCTTCGTTATTCACACAGCCATAATGCCTTCGGCATCTCCGTTGAATACACAGAATTCCCCAGAGGAATTCCTGTTTCTTCTAGGTGATGTTTCACAACTTATTTCTAGTTTATCTAGCTCAATTCCTAATTGTTCACACTTAACCTTAGTGGAACAGTGTGCGCTAAGCTAACGAAAGATACAAACTAGACTACATCAAAGTTGACATGGTGTTTGCGACATAATATGACATACAGTGGCTCCAAGAAGTATTTGGACACTTTAGACACTTAAAAATGCATGAATGCCATTGCATTTGATGATTCAAAATATCAAAGCAAGTGGCTTTTTTTTTTTTTTTTTTTCTAAATGAAACAGGACATTTAACAAAGAAAAACACTTTGGTAACACTTTACAATACGGTTCATTTGTTAAACATTAGTTAATGGATTAACTAACATGAACTAACAATGAGCAATACATTTGTTACTGTATTTACTAATCTTCGTTAGTGTTAGTTAATGAGAATACAGTTGTTCATTCTTTGTTCATGTTAGTTAACAGTGCATTAACTAATGTTAACAAGCTTTTAATAATGTATTAGTAAATGTTGAAATTAACATTAACAAAGATTAATAAATGCTGTATAAGTGCAGTTCATTATTCATTCATGTTAACTAATGTAGTTAACTAATGTTAACTAATGAACCGTATTGTAAAGTGTTACCAACACTTTTTTCCCCCTTTGCAACCACCTGCACTGGCCAATCACTACATGACCAGGAGCTTATATTAAGAAAGAAAATAGGGCCAAATTTGATTTCATATTGACTTCTGATTTCTATGGAATTAGTTTTCCTTAATATATTTCAACTATCAATGCATTTATCATCACATAGTATAAATAAGTAAAATTAATTAAAACTTTCTCACAATTGCAGCTTCATTTTTCAACCTTCAAAATAGATTTTCTATTCAATTTCTCATTTGCAACTTTTCTTTTAGAATTTCAACTTTTTCAGAATTGCAATTTTTCTGTCAGTTATGAAAGCTTGTTTCTGTCGCTAAATAAACAAATTAACATGGTAATTGCGACTTTTTATCCCACAATTCGGACTTTTTTTCTCACAATTGCGAGTTATAAAGTCAGAATTGAGATATAAACTTTTAATTTGGAGAAAATTTTTTTTCCCTCATAATTGGACATTATAACACATAATTGCGGGTTTATATCACAATTCTGAATTTATATCATACAATTTTGACTTTATATCATACAATTTTGACTTTATATCATGCAATTCTGACTTTATATCATGCAATTCTGACTTTATATCATACAATTCTGACTTTATATCATACAATTTTGACTTTATATCATACAGTACAATTCTGGCTTTATATCATGCAATTCTGACTTTATATCATACAATTCTGACTTTATATCATACAATTTTGACTTTATATCATTAAATGCTGACTTTATATCATACAGTACAATTCTGACTTTATATCATGCAATTCTGACTTTATATCATACAGTACAATTCTGACTTTATATCATACAGTACAATTCTGACTTAATATCATACAGTACAATTCTGACTTTATATCATACAGTACAATTCTGACTTAATATCATGCAATTTTGACTTTATATCATGCAATACTGACTATATCATACAGTACAATTCTGACTTTATATCACGCATCACGCAATTCTGACTTCATATCTCACAATTCTGACTTAATATCATACAATTCTGACTTTATATCATACAATTCTGACTTTGACTCGCAATTCTGACTTTGACTCGCAATTCTGATTTTATCACGCAATTCTGACTTTGTCACAATATTTGACACTATAACACAATTCTGATTTTATATCAAACAATTCTGACTATAAATCGCAATTCTGACTTTTTATCACAATATTTGACTTTATAACACAATTCTGATTTTATATCACTCAATTCTGACTATAAATCGCAATTCTGACTTTATATCACACAATTCTGACTTTTTATAAATTGCAATTCTGACTTTATATCACACAATTCTGACTTTATATCTCACAATTCTGACTTTATATCATGCAATTGTAAGTTCATATCTCGGCATTCTTAGAAAAAGTCAGAATTGTGAGAGAAAACAGCAATAAAAATGTCAGAATCATGAGATAAAAAGTCGCAGTTACCTTTTTTATTTTTTATTTCATGGTGGAAACAAGCTTCCATAGTCAGCTTCTATGTGACAATCTTTACTTTAAAATCTCACAGTTAAAGTAACTTTTTTTTTTTTTTTTTTTTTTTTTGAGGTGAAAACTGGCTTCCATTTTGTGGTTTTCTAATAGCATCTAAAAACATTTGTGCCCACTGTAACATCTAATTACCTATTGAATGATAAACAGTGCAAAGTTGCTTTTATTGCAACAGTGTTATTTTAGTATCATTGAGATACTATTATAGTTTTTATTAATATTCTAAGTGGGTTTTTATTTTTAGATTTTCTACGTTTTAGTAATTTTGTTGTTTTTGTCAAGTTTTTTTTTTTCAATATGCCTATAATGATGTTGTTGTTTTCAGTTATAGTTTATTTTAGTACATCAAGTTTCAGTTATTTTTACATTTTTTTTTTTTTTTTTTTATTATTATTTTTATTTTAGTTTCAGTTAAGTACAATAACCTTGGATTGCAAAAATCGATGGGAATGTTCTGTCTCCTCCACAGGGAAGGCCGGGGAAAGATGGAATTCCAGGCTATGAGGTATGTGAGTGTGCAGTAAATGCTTTTGAGAGGGCTTTGGCTTCAGTTATATAATATTAGTAGAAAATTAATGCTTTTACTTTAATACATGCAGCATCTAATAACTTGTGCCTTAATATTTTGCCAGCAAGTTAGAATAGTGGATGACAAGGGCTTGAATCTGTGCTGGTCTACATTTATCTCCGTCTCACTAGATTTCTTTCTTTCCCAAGCAAATAAAAGCCCAACACTAGTCATTAGTCTTGTAAAGTTTTCAATAATAAGACCGCTTACTCACTGCTAATGCTCTCCAGTGTGGATAAAATCCTGCCCATGAGCCATTAAATCATGAATAATGCATGCGATCACTAATTAAATGTCCCCTACAAACAGGGTTTGTAGTTTCGAAAGCCTTGTCACGTCAAAAATTAAAAAAAAAGTTCTGTTTTCTGATGCCTTGTCACAACAGAACGCATATCTACGGCAGAACTGTGTGACAAATCGCACTTCTGCACATTACGGCAGCAAACAGACACATCAGAGAGCCGCCAACACACGAACGCACATATATAGACGCCTCCGTCACAGACAGACAAATGCGGTAAATACAGCATACATCTGCAGATCTTAATGAGGTGAGCGAGAAAGAGCAGAGGATGAGTCAGAAGTCAGTTTGTTCAGCGGCCATCTTGCTAACGTTCATGGGCAGCTATTTTCTATAGAGTGCAACAGTGCCCACTGCCCACCCAGTTTTTCAGCAGTGCTTGTTCTGGAAGTATTTAAGTCTTCTTTAAAGCATTATAAGCCACAAACCAAGCCAACCAGCTACAAGGTGATTCATAACATTACAAACTTTGATTTGAAGTAAAAAAGGATTTGAAAATCTGACAAAAATACGAAGGTACAAGACTGTGTACTTAACGCCTTTAGTGGGTGAAAGAACTACAATCCCATGAAGCATTGCAAACAGCATAATCGAATTAAAAATAACGGAGAAATATAAGTCTGCTCATTTATAAACATTGATTATATATATATATATATAAACAATATATTTTAAGTTTATCGCAAAATATGCTTAACTATTGAAATATTGAAATATTTCGAGAGTCTAGGGAGACTGACTCGATTACGCAGTGCTTCATGGGAGTGGGCGGGCCTAAAGAGATCTTTTGCCCATAGACAGTAAAAGAAATGGACACAGCGACCCCATTGGAACTCAATTGAGTCAAGTGAAGCCCATTTTTAGCGATTTTTAGCACTTCCCTTTCTGACGCGCAGACTCACACTAAGCTTGATGACGTCCGCAACCTGTCTGTCAGATGTAAATCTTCTAGTAGCTGTGCGTGCAAACTGCCATCGTTAATCTCGCAGAGACGGCGAGCTTGAGCGGGGAGTTCTTTGGCGTGAGTGAGCAGGAATAAGTATTCTGATTAATTAGTTTGTATAGTATTTTAAAATGTAACGCCAGTAGGCTTCTCTCTTGACGTCTCCCCGATTGCCTGCGAGCTTCTCCTCCTGTCTGTACGGTAATTTCTCTACTGTGCGACAGAGAGTCGAGTGGTTAAGACGCAATCGTTAGCTTATTTTTACAAAAACTGTTTCTACGGGGCCATAATGTAACATAGAAGGTAATGGAGCCCTTTATACATTGTTGTGTATCTTTGGAAATAAATAATGGACAAATGGAGTCTTTAAACGCCTCAGATGTAAAGTTATTCACTGTCAAAGTGACGCCAAAATGAATGGGAGTCAATGGGGATGCTAACGCAAGTGAAGTTCTGCTACAAGATGGCGGCACCCGGCCGACTTCAACTTCCGGTCGACTTCCTTGGGCACTGGTTTTGCTGCAGTTTGCTTGTTTCGACTCTCTGGTGGAATTTTCTGTACAGCATCATCCATAATATAGTTTTTCACCATGGTAAAAAAGTATTTTAAAACTAATTTTTAAGAAACTAAGAAATAATGTGGGCTGATGGCTTAGACTGAAGCAAATACTATCGATTAACAACCTCGTAGCTCACAGGCTGTTTTTAAAGGTTTATTAGTTGTTGTTAAAAATCAATTTCCCTATGAGTTTTCACTTCTGGAACCCGTCTATAGGCTGTAAGGGTCCAGGTTTAGCTGGTTAGCATGGTCAAGTTTGCCCTAGTCTCACGTAGCCAGACCTTCAGACTGACGGCAGAAGGTCTGGACTCTATCGCAGCTTTCAAGGTCCAAGGACCGCCCAAGAGGACGTTTGACTGACATGTAAAGCAACCAATCAGAGTTCGTTTTGCTCCACGTCATGTTTAGGGATGTGAAAATGAAAGACGATGTCCCTACAATGACAGACCGTCGTGCATCTATAAATTATTAATTCAAGAACGTTGTGCAAGTTTACTGCAGCAATGGAGCCGCGAACTTCACATACCTTTGGAAATTCAGCATTTATTTGATCCTGATAAGCACTCGTTGTCACAGTTGTAAACATGACGGCATTCTTCTATGAGGGGGATTGGAGTCACGGAATTTGTTTCCAAGCGGACCATTAAAGAACGCAACACACACGTCTCCCGGACATCCTGTAGATTAAACCGACCAGATGACGACTTTGATACTGCTGAAGTGTTTCCAGATAAGTGTACCATATGCATCAGACATTCAGCCAACGGTCTATGGGTGTGACATCTGTGGCTGAGACTAAGTTTGCCCTTGCTGGTTGATTCTATAACTACAACATCTTGCATTATTTTGTACTATTGTAATATTTTTTAATATTTTTTTTTTGCTTTTTTATATTTCTATTTAACTTTGTTTTTCAGTTTTAGTAATTTTAGCACTATTTCAGTTAGTTACCAAAGCAACATTTCTAATTTTCATTTGTTTGTTATATTTTTTTTGTTAAAGGGCTCCTTTTATGCTTTTTTACATTTTCAGCTTTTATTGTATAATGTTGCTGTCTGAGCATGAAAAAGGTCTGCAAAATTACAAAGCACAAAGTCACTCCAAAGGGAGTTATTCTCTATATAAGTATACACTGTAAACCCGAGTAAGTTGTCAAAACTTTAAATGCCTTAAAATTTTTTAAGTTGAGAAATTCAATGTTTAAGTAAGCAGAACTGGCAGATTTTTATTTTGTACTCATACATATAACATTTAGTTTTAGCATTTACTCTCCCTTTCGAGTGCTGTAAAACCATGCTGGGAAATAGAAATCCCAGCCCAGTTTCAGTTAAACTTAAGTTCTTCTAAATTAAAAGAAATAAGTTCATAAAACTCAAAACAATGAAACAGTCCAGTTTATTTAAAATATATCAGTTCTGTGAACTTGAAAGAAAAAGAAAGTGCTAAATACTCATAAAAGTTAATTTGACTGAACTAATTTAAGTTTGTCCTACTTAAACCAATTAAATATTTTGAGCGTTAGGGTTTACAGTGAGCAATGTTTCTGAAATCCCTGAAATGCCTCGATTGTAGTCTCGAGTTTTCTTCCGGGAACAAACACATCACAATATCCCTCATTTAAGTAATTCCCGCCCAAGGCATACGAAAACAAAATGGTGAGGCCTGGTTGAGTTGGTTTGTCATGGTTAAGGGTAAGGGGCGTGATTTTTCCGAAAACACGCTTAAAGATGTTGACCAATCACAACACACTGGTCCTGCCGACCAATCAGTGCACATTGAGCTTTTCGAAAGGAGGCGCTTCATAGAGACCGGAACTGAACAGAGCTTTACTGACAGACTGGGAAAAGAAGTGCTGCAACAATGTAAAATATGTGGAAAATAATGTGTGTTTTGAACATTCAAGCTTGAAAACCTATTCTAGTAGATCCCAAACACAAAATAAAGACTTTGAAAAAGGGCATGATAGGTCCCCTTTAACATTAACAACATTCGTGACATCATTTCCTGCATTTCACATGGGTTTTGTGGCTAACTTGAACTGACTCAAAACTGAGCACCCATGAGCAAAGATGGTAGATTTTATACCGAGATTTTCGACGAGCAGCCCACCTTTCAACCCTTTATGCTGTCTCTGGATGAGTCAAGGTTCAAATGGGTGCAGATCATCTGGAGGAAGTTCACTGGCCTTATTTTCGCTTTCATTCACGTCACTGTCTTCTCAAATGGCACGACTGCGTGTTCGCAGGGTGTTGGACCACTCATTGAGAATTTTCTCTATTTTCTTTTCCCCCTCCCTGCTTCCTTGTCTGTCTGTCTCTTTCGGTGGTGCAACAGTGCCATCTAGCAGGAAGGAAATTCCTCAGTCCTCTCCGTTTCATACCTTTCCATCTCTTTTATGGCAGGGGCTGAGGGAAACACATTTCAGTGGGCACGGTGATGGCTTTAAGCTCTCCTCATCAGGAGCCTGGGAATAGAGAGGAGGAGAGAGAGTGTTAGACATTGATGGGGGTGTGGATGAAAGCAGATGGTTGAGGATGCTTTCACAAAGTGCCTCCCGCTTTAGAAACGCAGGCTAGATTGCATTTCTTTTTTGCTCGGCTGCTGTAATCCAGCAGGAGAATTTGATACAGAGATGTTCCCTGAGGAGCTAGTGGGAGCCGTGATGCGAGAGAGGAGCAGAGATAGATGGGAAAGCGAGGGGAGGGAGAAATGCAAGAGTGGTTTTGGAGTACAATGAGAGGTGTTTCTCTACAGAGCCCTCTCAGAGGAGATGGAGAGAGAGGAATAAGAGAATGAGAGATCCAGAGGTTCACGGCTTTCATGAGTTCGAAGAGAAAATGGTCATTTGTAAATCCACCAAGCACTTTCACTCTGCTCTCAACTGAATTGATAGAAAAGTTGGGCCATTAAAGCAGCCAAATAATTTCATTCCTCTAATGCAGTTTGGGAGCAGTCTATGAAAAATAGAACGGTTTAGCTGTCTATATGTATGAGGGTTTACTTTGGGGACCAAAAAAAAAAAACAAAAAAAAAAACATGACTGTACGTTTGCTAAATCTGACAGAACCACTTTTGGAGACCTTCTCAGTTTGAAAAGAAAATTGAGAAGCTAATTTTGTGTGTATATACTGTATAATGTGTATGTATACATGTAAAATGCAAAATTAACCACCAAATTATTTTTGTCCTAATTTTCTCCGTTTGTATTTTCACAGGGAGCCACAGGCAGACCTGGAGACAGAGGCACTAAAGGAGAACGGGTAAAATTTTCATACTTTGTTTTGATGGATTACATAAAATATAATGGTTTGACAGCGTGACAATCATTTGTGTGTCAGAATCCATTTTTATGTCAGAAACACCAGTTTAATGCTGAACATGTTTTCAATTTCTAAATATATATTACTGATGTTTGAAAAAAAAGAGAAAATCACTGTAGCATAATTACAAATCAGGAAGACATTTTGTTGTCATGTGACAAGAAAACCATAAAATAGAAAGTATCACAAAGGAGAAAACATCAATAATCAAAGTAAACGCATTTAGAATGTATATCTATATTATTGACTAATATCTCTTAGCCACATGTAGTAGTTTCTATTATTTTATCATGGATTGAATGTAATCCAGCCAGTCTATTATCAGTTAATCTTAAGGCAGCTCCCAATAGCCAGCATGTGTTTTTTGTGTTGTGATGTTATTCATATTCTGGCTTTGCCTTTGCAGGGAGATCCGGGGATTCCAGGAGAGAGAGGAGTCCAGGGAGAAAGAGGGAAAGCTGGAGACATAGGGCCTATTGGTCCTAAGGGGCCGCCTGGACAGAAAGGAGAACCAGGCTCACCTGGATCTTCAACAACACCGGGGACCGTCAATCTGTTGGTATGCACAAAATCCTACTGTTATAAGCCATAGAGACAGACTGTAGTATTTATTAAATCAAAATTAAACACTTTCCATTTTGAAAGACTTCATGACACTTGTGGAAAGACTCGAGGTTGGGTTGGCTTTCTTTAGGACTGCTAATGCTTAGATATACGTACACTACCATTCAAAAGTTGTTGGTCAGTAAGAATTTATTTATTTATTTATTTTTTGGGTGGGGGATTTATATTTCAAATAAATGCTGTTCTTGTCTATTCATCATAAAATACTGAAAAAATGTATCAGTTTACACAAAAATATTAAGCAGCATAATTGTTTTCAACATTGATAATAAGAAATATTACTTCATCAGCATAAATCAGCATATTAGATTAATTTCTGAAGGATCATTTGACACTGAAGACTGGAGTAATGATTCTGAAAATTACAGGAATAAATTACATTATATAATGTATTAAAATATAAATATTTTTAAATAGTTTTTACTGTATGTTTGATCAAATAAATGCAGCCTTGGTGAGCATAAGAGACTTCTTTCAAAAACATTAAAAAACCTTACCAACCCCATACTTTTAAACCATGGTTCCCAATTCCAGTGCTCCAGAAACTCAAGACGTGCATATTAGGAGTTCAAGGTTTGATGCCATAATATGCTTCTGTAAATAAATATAATATAAATTACCATACATTCATTTAATATACGTGTATAATACATCATTTCATCTAATCTGTCAAATTTAAAAGCCCTAAACTGCATGATAAATGTATGTTGCGATGTTAAATATGAAATAAAAAAAAAAACATTTACCTGTACAAAAACTTTACATTTGTGAACAGCTGAATACAAACACTCGGATTGGAATCTATGATTGCAGTCTCCGCTCTAATTCATCCCAAACGTGTTCTTTCGGGTTGAGGTCAGGACTCTGTACAGGCCAGTCAACAAACTCCGCACCAAACTCGCTCATCCATGTCTTTATGGACCTTGCTTTGTGCACTTGTGCGCAGGCAGGGGCCATCCCCAAACTGTTCCCACAAAGTTGGGAGCATGAAATTGTCCAAAATGTCTTGGTTCTGTTGTGGCAAAAATCAACTCCGACTCTACTGCATAAGAGACAAACACGTCCAATTGTCTTTAAAGCTTTTATTTCTTGCAAGAAAGGTCAGACAGGTCATACAGAAACACAAGTAGCTGCAGAGTGTAAGACCAAGAACGAAAGCTTCCCCTCACTTTTATATCTCTAACCTCAAAGGCCGAAGCCTCTGTCCTTTTACCATATTTGGAACATCCCTTAGTGGCTGTAACTTTCCACACATTGTTAGCACAGACATGTTTTAAACATACATCTTGTATTTCCCCATACCATATCTTGCTCTTTCTATTTCCAACATCTATGTTAACACTATGTTAAACATCACCACTTAAGCCAACATCATATCATGTTCCATAAGCATCATATTTCACAAGAATACAGGTAAAAAGCATATGAAAATTTAAAATTTCCACAACAGTTCCTTTGACTGGAACTAAGGGGCCAAGCCCAACCCCTGAAAAGCAACCCCACACCATAATCCCCCCTCCACCAAACATTGCACTTGGCACAATGTAGTCAGGCAAGTACCATTCTCCTGGCAACCGCCAAACCCAGACTCGTCCATTGGATTGCCAGACAGGGAAGCGCGATTCGTCTTTCCAGAGAACCCGTCTCCACTGCTCTAGAGTCCAGTGGCGGTGTGCTTTACACCACTGCATCCAACGCTTTGCATTGCACTTGGTGATGTAAGGCTTGGATGCAGCTGCTCGGCCATGGAAACCCATTCCATGAAGCTCTCTACACACTGTTCTTCAGCTAATCTGAAGGCCACACAAAGTTTGGAGGTCTGTAGCTATTGACTCTGCAGAAAGTTGGTGACTTCTGCGCACTGTGTGCCTCAGCATGTGCTGACCCCACTTTGTGATTTTACGTGGCCTACCACTTCGTGGCTGAGTTGCTGTTGTTCCCAATTGCTTCCATTTTGTTATGATACCACTAATAGTTGACCGTGGAATATTTAGTAGTGAGGAAATTTCCCGAATGGACTTATTGCACAGGTGGCAACCTATCACGGAGCCACGCTTGAATTCACTGAGCTCCTGAGAGCGACCCATTCTTTCACAAATGTTTGTAGAAGCAGTCTGCATGCCTAGGTGCTTGATTTTATACACCTGTGGACATGGAAATGATTAGAACACCTGAATTCAATGATATGGAGGGGTGTCCCAATACTTTTGTAAATGCCGCTCTTTATCAATGGGCCACTGAATCATTGATTCACCCGATTGATTCGCTCAAAACGCGGATTGATTCAGAAACGAAACGAAACCGCTGTGTGTTAAGCAAACGCAGACAATATTATGTCTAAAATATAACGCAATATTAACTTCTGATTTAGTGAGCTGTTGTATAAAATCAATATCGCATTTGGGACAAAAACTATGCTAGTTGCGCTAGTTACTGGTGTGATATAGCTTTACTATATCATATGACAAAAATATGAGATAACTTATACGTTTTTGCCCAGATATCTTGAATTTTAGGATCATTCTAACTGCATTCTAATAGGCTTCATCATGCAGTGAGTTATTGCCCTGCTTATTTGTCATCAATCAACTGTATGAAATGTCAGATAACCTACGTAAGTCAGGGGCAGGACGGGTGCATTAATTGTGTTAATAATTTTAACGCATTATTTTTCACTGGTACTAATTAACACGTTAAATCAACAGCCCTAATTTTAATGTAATTTCCAAAATGTCCATTTTTTTATCTAGGAAATCTTTGTTGATATTGATAAACAGATTTTTTTTTTTAATTATTATTTATATTGATATTTTAAAATGAATATTTAATAGCAAGTTATGATTTCTTAATATTAACAATTTCATACATTATAAAAATCATGATCAAAATGTTTTTATCAAATGTGATAGAGCAGGTATTTGAGGTGTATTTATGTAATAATCAATTACATTTTTACATCAAATTTTAAATAATTAAAAAAAAAGTTAATATATTTTGTTGAAGTTTCGATAGCTTGGTTAAAAAAAAAATATATACTTTTTTTACTGTTATTTCATGTGTCAGGCTTTACAAGGTTAAGGAACGTTCACATCAGCAGAGATTTACAGCAATAGAGCAACCGGTAATCAGCGATTTGTGATGTGAGTTGGCATTGAAGCAATTTGAAGTAACATCAGTGATACATGGTCATTTTTTTATTTTCTTTGTCAAAAAAAAGCGGATTCAATGTCAAACAGTATATCCCATTTGAAATCAGATTTTCAGAAGCTGTGGCCAGTGGCACAGCCACTCAAATAAACTTTAGGGCCTTCAGCAGCATGAACACCCACTACAATCAACTGTACTGCTACTCCATAACCTGCAGCAACTGTCAGTGTGAACAGATTACAGTGACTGCACACTCTTCTGGAGGTGGAGCACATCTTTGACCTCAGTAAAGATCCAGTTGCTCCCGATCTGCACCAGCCTCCTGGCCCCCAGCCCGAATCCATAACCGCGGGGTCACCCCACGCTGTTCAGAGGGCAACCGTCATTGATTGCTTTGTTGTGCATAACACAAGCGTGAACACTCCAGAATAAATAATTAGTAACTCTGCACAACAATAATTACCCACACATGTCCACGAACCCATTAGCCTCTGAAAAGCGCAGGATGCAGCAAATAGCCGCCTGCTGCGATGCCTGTATCCAACGCGCTCAGTCCCAATCAACCAAACTCACAACCATGCTGCTCAGGAGTGTATTGTGTGTGTGTGTGGCGGGGGTGGAAGGATATAGTAGCGTCAGGAGCTCCACGAAACTCCACCTCTGTAAACCGCGCACACAGAGCAACAAACATTAATGTTCTTTGAAAGATGGCTGTTTTTATGGCAAGGTTGTGAGGGGTTTAAAGAGATTGTTCACTCAAAAATGAAAGTTCTGTTATTATTCACCCTCATGTTGTTCCAAACCTCTTTTTTAATTTTTTTTCTTCTATGGAACACAGCAGCTGAGTTTGTGAAGAACATCCTGGTTGCTTTTTCATATAATGAAAGAGAATGAGAACTAGGACTGTCAAGCTTCAAAGAGCAATAAAAATGGAGTTCTGAACTTGAACGCTACTATCAAAAAGTTTAGGGTCAGTAAGACCCTAAACTTTAAAGAAATTATTACTTTTATTTAGCAAGAACCCTTATCAAAGGTGACTTTAAAGACATTTATAATGTTAAAAAATATATATATTTCAAATAAATGCTGTTCTTTTGATTTCTATTCATCAGAGAATAAAAATATTAAGCAGCACAACTGTTTTCAACATTGATAATCATATAAAATGTTTCTTGAGCAGCAAGTCAGCATATAGAATGATTTCTGAAGGATCATGTGACACTGAAGACTGGAGTAATGATGCTGAAAATTCAGCCTTGCCATCACAGGAATACATTACATTTTATAATGTATTCAGGTAGAAAATAGTTATTTTACTGTTTTTGCTGTAGTTATATAAATGCAGCCTTGGTGAGCATAAGAGACTTCTTTCAAAAAACATAAAAAAAAAATCTTACTGACCCCAAACTTTTGTGAGGAACACAGTACAATTTGGGTCATGAACTGTTGATCATGAATTGTTTTGTGAACTGGATAAACTGAATCACTGAAAAGAATAACTCAAAATAACTTTTTCAATCAAACATCACAACTTCCTCATGAAATTTTATGAATGTGCCAAGATGAGCAGTGTGGATATAAAGCTTTCTTTTTTCCCTGTGAATAACACCTTCAATTATTTTTGCAAAAAGAAAATTATGCTACATTCACCAAGACCATCTCAAAGCAATTATTAGTACTTTTTTTCCTGAGTTCAAATGTATGCAATTATTCGTTTTCACTATTTTCTATTTTTTTCTGCCTGTTTTGTGCTTTATTGCTACCAGCCTTCAAAAATCGTCCTTCCTTGACACTAGCTGTGTTTCCTTTACCCTTCAAACTGCACAAATTTAAATTGTGAATTAAAAATACGCCCAATGGAAACACTTCAATTTCCAAAAACTCCCATATATCGCAAAAAAAGATTTTAAGCTCGCATGAGGCAATTCGGAAAAGGAATATTTCGCAAAACTACAATGGGTTTTTTTGCATTTACATGTCACCTGCCATATTTAAAAGTCGCTCATTCTTTAAAGATGGAGTATGTTTGGAAGACGAGACAGATCATAAAAGACAAAAGAATTACAGGAATACTGGATTGTAAATTTAAAAAAAATGCCACAACTTATCAATACCTGGGGAGAAAAACCCAGAAAACCTCATATGTGGCCACTCCCAAGTATAAGGGGCTTTCATTGGCATTAATGCTTGGACAGCACACCTACTGTACGTCTATTTCGATAATGGCTAGTGCATAAATAATGGCTAGTGCAGTGGCTGCAATACACTTAAACCTACTAACATCCATTGCCGTCCATTTTTTTTGCGAATACCATGCTTTATCATGCCTCAGTGAAAAACACTATTTTGTCAAATAGCTAACATAGCATAATCAGATGCAGCTTTATTTTTAGTAACAGTAAGAATTTTCTCCATCATACAGTATGTTTTAAAATTAATTGCATGCCATTTATCAACAAGCCATCCAGCATTTATTAAAGGTGATAGAGAGGATTTTTTCATCGACTGAGAATCCAAAGACTGTTAGGCTGTGTGTCCACCTCTGCTGAAAACGCCTATCTGTGAGCGCTTGAGAGCGCTTCTGCAGCGCAGCATTTTTTTCCGTTGAGACGCTTTGTTGCTATGATACGGAATATCCGCGTCACTGTTACTTATAACTGATTTTGCAGGCAATTTGTTTCAGGCTAAAAATGTTCACACAATGTGGAATTACTTGCCATGTATGTTCGGAGACCAGCAATATTAATTTCTCATCCATTTTGTTTCTGTTTGTTGATGTCTCTGTATAGCAAGAATGTGACAGTTGGTCGGAGTTGTATTTGTCCCGCCCCTCCTCCACTCTGATTGGACAGCTGGCTAAAAAGTGACAGTGATGAGCGCAGCGTTTTACTCAAAGTTGAACATTCTTCAACTCGAGGCAACCAGTAAAAAACGTCCAGCTCTCAGCACTTGAGCGTGAAAAAGACGTTCAGCGCCTCGTTACGCTCCTGGCGTTTAAAAAACGCGGCGTTCCCATTGAAAACAATTGAAAAAATACGCTAGCAGCTGGAAAAAATGCTTAGGTGGACACACGGCCTTACTGAGTTTTTGAAATGAGCGCATGCGAACAGTTCACCTCCTTCACAGCTCACTTTAAAGGAACGTCTCCCAAAACTCATGCACTAGTATTGGAACACGAGTGTTTACCACCGGCATTCGCTGTGTCGTGTTGGTGGATTCATTATGTCTCATAATCTGCAGTTGTTATTCCTGTCTCCTGACAAAAACATTGCATGGGGTGCCTGTGGAGTGTGGAAAGTTACGGGAGCGCGCAGCCGCGCACGTCTCTCACAAGGAACGTCATGGCAGTGATTGACAAGCCAGAGGGCCAATCGTTTGCGATGATTGCGTAAACGATTGGCTGATGTTTTTAAGGCGCTACCTCGTGCACAGATGATGTATATTAATATTATTCCTTTCAGTGCACCTAATAAATAGTCTTTTATCCGTTAGTAAAGACCGTTTCAAGTAATATTGCAAAAATGTATAAAACAAAACATCCTCTTTAGCACCTTTAATGATATTCTAAAATCGATCTAGCTTACTGCAGTGTGTCTCAAACAAGTGTCTCACAGCAGCCGCTGAGCGAACTCAAAGAGTAATGTTATAACATCATTTTCAACACACTCAAATGTATCTAATATGATAAACAGAGCTGCGTTACCTCATACTCATGACCGGAAAAGCGGAAGCAGTGCCGGCGACTGTGTTATAATAAAAGTTCTGCAGCTCCTGAGGCGTGTGTTGCGCAATCGCTCCAGCGGCCTCGTTCAGCTCCCACAACACTCTGTCCTGCTCTGCTTCATACTACAGTAACATTAATAATCGCATCCATGAAGATGATTTCTTCCCGATTCTTTTCCACCGGATGTGAGGTGAAGACCACTTGTCCCAAGATTCCGTGCTCAAACTTGCCATCATCAAGCTACGCCTTTGTTTTGAATAGGCCTCTAGCGGACAGAAAATCTGACATATTGCACCTTTTATGAAAGCACCATCAGTTTGCAATAGTTTTTTTATTGACATTCAGGAAATATCACACAAGTTTTGCACAAATATGTCATGGAAACCTGTCTGCTGTCTGCAAATATTTTCTTGTGGAAGTCAAATCTGTGCATGACACTTGTGGTGTTAGGGTATGGGTGGGAGGGTTTTTTTTGTTTGTTTGTTTGTTTTTTTACCTTACCTTTGGAGTGTTCCAGGTATTGTTAATGACTTTTTATGATACTGAAATAGCATCTGTTATTTTCTATGCTGTAGTGTTTTGGGGTGGTGGGATTTCTGAAAGGGATAAACAAAAAAGACTCCACAAACTGATTAGGATGGCCAGTCTTCCATCATGAATCATAAATCTCACATACTTCATGAAACTCATTTAGTAATAGACTTATTTATCAATAGGGTGATAAAGAAAGCCTTTTCTTCCATCTGCTGTAAGACTGTTTAATCAAAGTTGATTATGATTTGTTATATACTGTTATATTGTGTCAGACATGTGTTTGGTTGGTGTAAATGTTGTTTTTTATTTAGCTTTTATATATTTATCTTGTAGTATGTGTTGCTGTTGTGACATATGGAACCACCCCCACCCCACCCAGGGGATAAATAACATTTGTCAAATCAAATCAAATTTTGAAGCACTGACACGAGTCATGTTAAAGGGCTTTTAGACTGATCGCTGAAATTTTCAACACGGAAAATGCATTAGCCCATTTCGTTTTAACCGACCACAAGCATTCAGGTGAGGATGCTGCCTGAGGCACAGAGCTTCGCAGGGCCTCTGAGCGTTTGACAGAATGGACTTGAACTGTGAAATGTTTGTTTTTGATTGGAAGGAAGAGATTTGTTTTCCTACGAGATGTTCTTCAAAATGCAGGCCTCCTGTGTAGAGCAGTGATCATGAATGGCAAGATGCTTTGAGGAGAGATGGTGATTACGCCATTATGTGTCATCCATCCCTTCGTCTCTGAGAACTCCAACATTTCTCAGGATGAATAAAACATGAATCACTGCCATTCCGTAGCTGCACTTTTTAATCTGCAAATCATGTTGTGCTGTTGTTTGTTTTCCCTCTCTGCCTTCTTTTCTTCACTTTCATTTCTTTTTTCAGGGAGATACAGCTGCCTTGGAGGAAATTAAAACATTCATCCGAAATGAAGTTTTGCGTATATTTGAAGGTACATCATTTGCCACCACTGAGGTGTTTTCTTGTAGTCTCCACCAGTAGATGAGGGTTTTCAGTTCTTTTTGTGTGTCTGTGTGTGTGTGTGTTTGTGTGTCTTTCAAAACTTTGAAAGACATTTAAAAGGCAGTTGTCAACGTTAACAGTATGTTACGTTAACAACAATGTTAACAAATGAGATCTTTACCAGATGGGCTTCAAAAATGAGAACAGTTAGGATAAAGTGTAGTGACTTTTAGTGTAATACCAGCTTGTGTTTTAATGTCGACTTCCACAGACCTTTGACCTTAGACTTAAACGAATGTTTCTTGAGTAGCATATCAGCATATTAGATTGATTTCTGAAGGGTCATGTGACACTGAAGACCTCCGGAAATGTTGGGATGTTTTTTTAATTTTGAATAAAATAAAAACTAAAAGACTTTCAAATCACATGAGCCAATATTTTATTCACAATAGAACATAGATAAAATAACAAATGTTTAAACTGAGAAATTTTACAATTTTATGCACAAAATGAGCTCATTTCAAATTTGATGCCTGCTACAGGTCTCAAAATAGTTGGGACAGGGGCATGTTTACCATGCTACACGCATCTCCTCTTCTTTTCAAAACAGTTTGAAGACGTCTGGGCATCAAGGTTATGAGCTTCTGGAGTTTTGGTGTTGGAATTTGGTCCCATTTTTTCTGATATAGGTTTCCAGGTGCTGAAGAGTTCGTGGTCATCTTTGACGTATGCGCCAAATGTTCTCTATAGGTGAAAGTTCTGGACTGCAGGCAGGCCATTTCAGCACCCGCACTCTTTTACGACAAAGCTATGCTGTTGTAGTAGCTGCAGTATGTGGTTTTGCATTGTCCTGCTGAAATACACAAGGCCTTCCCTGAAATAGACGTCATCTGGAGGAGAGCATATGTTGCTCTAAAACCTTTTAAATACCTTTCAGCATTCATAGTGCCTTCCAAAACATGCAAGCTGCCCATACTGTACAATTATGAACCCCCATAACTTCAGAGATGCTGGCTTTTGAACTTTTTTAACTTTTTTGAACGCTGATAACATGCTGGAAAGTCTCCCTCCTCTTTAGCCCGGAGGACACGGCGTCCGTGATTTCCTACAAGAATGTCAAATTTGGACTCGTCTGACCATAGAACACTTTTCCACTTTGAAACAGTCCATTTTAAATGAGCCTTGGCCCACAGGACACGACAGCGCTTCTGGACCATGTTCACATATGGCTTTAGTTGGCATCTGCAGATGGCACGGTGGATCGTTTTTACCGACAGTGGTTTCTGGAAATATTCCTGGGCCCATTTAGTAATGTCATTGATGCAATCATGCCGATGAGTGATGCAGTGTCGTCTGAGGGCCTGAACACCACGGGCATCCAATAAAGGTCTTCGGCCTTGTCCCTTACGCACAGAGATTTCTCCAGTTTCTCTGAATCTTTTGATGTTATGCACTGTAGATTTGTAAAGCCTTTGCAATTTGACATTGAGGAACATTGTTTTTAAAGTATTCCACAATCTTTTTACGCACTGTTTCACAGATTGGAGAGCCTCTGCCCATCTTTAAGACATCCCTTTTATAGCTAATCATGTTCCAGACCTGATATCAATTAACTTAATTAGTTAGATGTTCTCCCAGCTGTATCTTTTCAAAATTTCTTGCTTTTTCAGCCATTTGTATTGTAAATATTGGCTCATGGGATTTGAAAGTTCAAATTTAAAAACGGCAATCATTTCTGGAATTTGTATTGTATAATAATAATAATATAATATAATAATGTTTTTTTGTTGTTGTTCTTTTCAGAGAGGTTTTCAGACAGTTACGCACTGCTGCAGAAGACACCAGCAGCTATATTAGCCGCACAGGGTCGACATGGCCCTCCGGGGCCACCCGGTAATGATGGCTCCCCAGGACCCCCCGGAGAGCCTGGACCTCCAGGCCCCCAAGGTAGGAGCCAAAACCCAAAAGACTAAACATATTATGGACCTCTTTACGCTGCTCCTACAATGGTCTTGGCTCACAAAAAAACACAGATGCGCAAGACCATGATTTATTTATATGACTCATCTGTTTTCCCAGTATTAAGCTAAGTTTTTTTGCTAGCTTCTCAAGGATTCCAGGGCTTTTTTTTTTTTGTCTCTTGGTGGAAAAAGTGTGTTTATGTGTATGTATTATATTTGTATTTACTGTGTCAGCTGCTCCTCAAATGGTTGATTGAGTTACTCTGAACTGAGCGGTTTGAGGTCATGTTGCTTTTTTGGCCAAGTCGAGCTTTGAACCTCAAGTTTTGATCACATTAGCCTCTATTATTTGAGCCAACATTATCTTGCTCAGAAGACTAGAAAATGAGCAAGACTGTAATGTCCTTCCTGCACGGCATGCAAAAATGGCCGTTGATTGGAATATTAGGTGTGAGAGATCTTGCTTGCTACGTCAGAGGAGAAAGGCAGCAGATAGCTGCATGACAAAGTGGCATATGGTGCCTAGAGCCTGGCGGGACATATGAAGACGGATGAAGAACCGGCCCAGAATAGGAGAATGTAATATCGCCCTGGACAGACTTGTGAGAGCAAGAAAGATAAAGAGAAGTGAGCAGATGGAAAAAAAGCCACGCAATATCTCACTTTGTTGGATTAAGCTCAGCAAAAAAACGAAGGGGAGTGAAAAAATAAGCAATTCTGAACATTCATCAAAGACTGGCAACTAATGTACTGCTCCTCTAGGGTTTCTCATCAATAATAACTTGCAGTTTGGTTCTGTCCCTCCTGTCTGAGTTCCTAAGGACCCTTAACCATTAGGACATGATGCTTTTCAAGATATGAAACTATGGGGTACATTTGAACTCTAATAATTGATGTCCATGCAAAGAAAACACATACTTTGGGCTGTGCTGAGTGCATATACAAATGTTGTGAAGATTGTATTATTTATATATAGATTGTATTGATGCATTTATAACAGCGGATGAAGCTCTGAAATGCCGATTTCTATCACTTTAATGTGTATTTGTGTTGTGTGGCACATTGAACTGCGGATTGTGCTTTGGAGAATGTTAGAGAGAAAGGTTTCTCTGCAGGCACAAATCCAATGCGAGGTATCAGAGATGGAATTTTAACCCTGATAAATCAGAAATTGAGCATCATCGTGTGGCTTGACAAAGTTTGCCGGTAATATTTCCTCATTATTCCTCGTCATCCTCCACTGGAGTCTGAGTCTGTCCTCCTTTGGAATCCACAATTTGGCCACTTTTTTCATGTGATATGCTAAAATATATTGTTATGAAGAAAAATATCTCTGCGATCTTTACATGTCTGAGTCACATTAATTCCACTTGGGGTCAGTTTTCTTGCTGGTTAAACTAAATGAGAATCTGCACCAATAATACGTCTTTGTAGGTGTTGCTCAAGAACGCTTCTAAATGCTGGTGTTGAATTTAAATGCTTTTGCTTTTTTATGTCATTTTGTGTCTTTTTTGGGTGCCATTTGGTTTTTACTTATTTATTTTTATTTCAAATACACTGCCCGTCCAAAAAAAAAAAAAAAGTTGCTGTTTGGATTTTAATAGGCAAATACTTAACAATCTATGAATGCATCATTAATACAGTGATTATTATGTTTCTAGCTTGTTTTGTGTTTGACAACGGTTCTTTTAACTTAGCTTTTCGGTTCTTAAACAACCATGTATTAACACACATCATGGCCATATTCCAGGATGACAATGCCAATATTCATCAGGATTAAAACTGTGAAAGTATGGTTCAGAGAGCATGAAGAGTCATTTTCACACATGAATTGGCACCTCTGAGTCCTAAACTTAATTTCATTGAAAGTCTTTGGGATGTGCTGGAGTAGACTTTACAGAGTGCTCACCTCTTGCATTGTCAATACAAGATCTTGACCAAAAATTGATGTACGTTACAACGGAGCTAAAGACACCTGAAGAAGAAAATGGGCTTTTCACTAATCTCAAAGTGCATGATTGCAGAAAAAAAAAAAAAAAATGTTTGTATTAAACTTTGATGTAGCAACAGATTTTGTGTGAAAATAAATCATAAAAGTGGTTCATTTTGTTTAAAAAGTCTAATAAATGTATGAGGTGGCGAGGGGGACCTTTTACCCCACACACGGGGTTATAACAAATACTTTTAGCTAAAATAATATGTTTTTAGTAATGTCTAGGTTAATACTTGTTCAAAGGAATCACTGTTTATTTTGAGTAATATTTTTTTTTTGTTGTTCAAAAAAGTTTATATAAAAATGTTTTAAAAATACAGAAATACAATTATTTTAAAAAGTAAAGATTCTGCAAGCATTGAAGGAGATACCATAATATTTAATATAGATTAACAGTAGTAACAATAAATATTTTATTATATGTCATGATTAATATAATCTTTTTAAATATGATCGTTTCATTATAAGTATGGGTATTATCTCTAAAGTGGATACCCAATTTATATATGATACCCATATTTACCCATATCATGTCATGTCAACAAATGGACAAGTCAGATTTATATTATGTTAATTATTGTGCCTTTTGCCCCAACAGCAGGAGCGCTTTTTACCCCAAAATACCATACTTTTTCATATTCTTCCCTTTTTTAAAAAAAGAAACTGTTGCTTTAATTACCTTGAACAAAACTGAAAATCATTAAGAAGACCTTTGTCTGAAAAATAAACATTAATTTAATCGATTCTCATTTGCTACTTAAATCAATAACATTTTAAAAAAAACATCACATATTACTGTAGATCAAACTACCTCAGAATCAACATTGCACTGCTGCCCACGATCACGTCAAGGATCAGAAAAAATTACGTTCATCTTGCAAAGCGTATGTTAAGGAAAGTGCTGCAGCAAGTTTTTGTGCCATTTAGAGCTTTAGATTAAAATTCAAATAAAATTAAACTCTTCAGTCAGTACTTTTGACAACACTAATCCATACTCTCTTAAGTATTTGGCTATAAAAATCCAAACTGTGACTTTTTTGGGGGGGGGCCGGGCAGTGTATATTCTTAAAAAAAATTATTTATTGTGTTTCATATTGTTTCTTAAAATGACATGAACCACATATATATATATATATATATATATATATATATATATATATATATATATATATATATATATATATATATATATATATATATATATATATATATATATATATATATATATATATATATATATATATATATATATATATATATATATGGTTCATGCAATTTGAGAGTCATATAACATCATAACATCTAAAACTACTTATGCAACTGTTTTACAAAGCTCAAGTGTTATCAGCCATGCTTTTGTATAACAAATTTTTTTGGGATAACATTTTTAATCCCTTTGTAACGTTTTTTTTTTTTTTTTTTTCATTTAAAGGTGTGTCCTATGGTGATGAAATCCTCTAACTTGGTTTCATTAAAATGTGTCTAATTTATATTTATATTTTAAGCTGTATTTTCCTGCATGCCAAGAACATACCCGATTATACTTAATGCTGATTGAGCAGTTATTATCAGATATTGTCATTTTATGCAGAGTAATGTACCAAGCTTTTTTTGTTAATCTCAATGCAACATTTTTAACGATTTTTTATTATTATTAACTGGTGGTTTATATGAGCAAATCTGCAAATTTAATGGAAATACGAAGGCATTTAATGTTGAATTAAATGTTAAAATATTTCTATATAATGTTTTCATTCTCATTTTTATTTCTCCACAATATTTTTTTTTTTCGAGTATGAAAATGGATTTTAAGTGTAAGATCTTAGCAAGACAACAGTTTGTAGGCTGCATTTCGCAAGTATTGTATTGCAGCTCCCCCTGCCTTATAACTGTGCAGTATGAACTCCCGCCTCGAGCAGGGGGTGATAATGCAGTGATTGTGAGCGGCCACAGGAAGCCATGATGTGATGCCGCAGGTAGAGTGCCGTCCTTCCATGGAATGCCATTGCATTGGATTGAATGCATCTGAAGGTGTCGACACACTTCAATTAGTTAGCTAGTTAGTGTGATTGCTTGTGTAAATTGCACATTTAAAGTAGCACTGGTCGCACTGACGATTACTGCATTATTTGGCATCTCTTGGGTATTTTCTTTATTAATACCTACAGTGTTTTTCTTTCAGGCTATTCTGCCTTAGAGGAAACACATCACTAATGCATGTGTATTTTGACTAGAGGTAGTTTTCTGCATGCCATTAAAATGATGGTCTTATGATTGGTTTCTTACTGAGTGTGTGAAAACGGTACTAAAAGATCAGCATCAGCTAATGCGTTTTTGTTTGTTGGTTTGCCTGCCCGCTGTGTGAAACATGCCGTCCAGCACTGTCAGCATTTGTGGTGCTCTTTAAATACTTTGAAAGCGTGTTTCTGATAGATGGATTTGTCATTACTTTTGAAGGGCTTAAAAAAAAACTGTCTGAATTCAGAAAAATCTGAGACTAGTTGTGTAACACGGCAGATTTGAACAGGCTTTACAGTATGTACGGTTTCCAATTGTCACTACTTATTTATTTATTTTTATTTTTTATTTTTTTCTTGGATGACACACTTTTATGGAGATTATCTGAATCTAGAAGCCAATTGTTTGGATATTATATCTATTTTTTATTTAATAAAATACTAACTAAACAGTGTAGTGATGGGTAAATGTTATCTGCCAGTTAGTAAATTATGGATACATTATAAGGTGTTATAATAAAATCATCACATGACCATAACTCTCTCCCTCCAACTGCATAGATATATAAAGACATATATATATATTCTACATCTGACATTGGGTTTTTGTGTGTTTTACCCCCTGCAGGGTATCGGGGGCAGAAAGGGGAAAGGGGTCAAATGGGGTTGGGAATTCCAGGAGCTTCAGGCCCCACTGGCCCACCAGGTACAAAACTCTCCAGCACTGTTGAGCCAATTAGGAATATTTTGGATAAACATTTCAAATTGTGTTGACTCTTTCTGTGACATATATTTCATAAACCACAAAAAAAAAAAAAAAAAAAAAAAGTAGATTAAGTTATACAGTTGTTTACTGAGTAATTCATGTGCATTACCATTCAAAGTTTGGAGTCAATATCTTTTTTTTTAAATAATTATTTTATTCAGCAAGTACACATTAAGTTGATCAAAAATGACACTAAAAATTTATAATATTATAGAAATAATGATTCTTGAGCAGCAAATCAGCATATTAGAATGATTTCTGAGGATCATGTGACAATGAAGACTGAAGTAATGATGCTGAAAATTCGTAGGCTGTTTGTACCACGGGCAGCCGACGTAGCCTGATGTGCACCTCTTCAAAAATGTAACAACGCGTAAATTCTACGTGGACCGCAAGCGCTGTGAACCCCTCCCTCTGGTCAAAAAACTGCCGCAGAGCACTCGGAGAAAAGCGAGCGTTTTCAACTCCCATATGAATGAAAAACCCTCTGTTCAGGGGACACATGCAGTCAAACTGCAACAAAAGTCGTTACCTATTTGCCGCTTGTATTCGTAAGCTTTTCTGACAACTAGGCATGTGACGGTATCAAATTTTCATGTTGCAATTAATTGATGAAGCTTTTATCACGGTATACGGTATTATCACGGTATTAAAATAAGTTGCAAAACCATTTTTGTCATAGTTTAACAGGTTTAAGAACTCTTTTTGTAATAAAACAAAAACAACTCTGACTGAAATTTTCAAACAGATTAAAATGCAAAAGAATTAGGCTATAAAGAACAGCAGATAACACTTTACTCTATTTAATGCATTAACTAAGATTGAGCAATAGCTACATTTGTTACAGAAAGTGTTATTTTTTGTTCATGTTAGTTTAGAAACACAACTGATCATTGTTAGTTTTTTAGATTTTAGTAATGTTATTAAGCAGTAACTAAGAAATTAACATTAATTAATAATAATTAATACTTTATAAGTATTTTTATTGTCAGTTTAGTGATAATGAAGTAACATGTTAACTAATGAAGCTGTATGTTTTCAAAGTTTTACTGAACAATAACAAATAATCAGAACATTTCTAATCATTAGGGCATGTTGTAGTCCAGATTAAAATATAAAAAATGTTTAGGTTTGAAAATAAATATCCTTTTAAGCCTTTTTTAAGTATTCAGTATTTGGTGCTGTGATGAACAACACTGAGATTACAAAAAAATGAATGGCTGTTTGAAGCATTTTAAAAACTTCACTAGCGCAGTTACTTTGCACGGTTTCCGTGGTAACCGCTGCACGCTGCTGTTCCATCAGCGCCCTCTGCTGTCAGAGAGTGAACGCGCACTTTCATTCAGCTCGTCCCCTTCACTGGTTCCGCCATGTGCTTCTCGTGCACATTGGGATTGTTTACATCTAAGCACGTGTCCTTTTGACACAGAATACAGCGGTGTTGCTTTTTTTATACGACTGATGGGTAAAGTTTTCTTAATTGCCTTATAAAAAATTAATAATTGGTAATAAATTATTATTTACGGTATTCTGAAGTGCCGACGATTACAATATCGTGCATATTCATTATCGCGATTTATCGCATTACCGAATATCGGCACAAGTCTACTGACAACGTACATGACAAGCTGCTTCTTCTTCGTCTTTTGCCTTGATACTCAACATGGCCGCGTACACTGCCTCCTAGTGGTCTGCATGCACGTCGACGCGGACAACGACGCAGAAGTATAAATGAAAACAGACACATAGCCTATGGCACAGAGGCTCCGGCGTAGGTCCGACGCAGAAGTATAAATCAGCCTTAAGGGTGTTCACACTTGGCATGTTTGGCTCGATTAAAATGAATCCTGATGTTTCCTGAGATTTATTTAAGTGTGAACAACGCTGCCATCCGAACCCTGGTGCAGACCAACACCTATCTTTTCAGTAGTCTCGGACCACTTCTAGATGAACTCTGGTGCGGTTTGAATGAAATGTGAACACAACACGGACCAAAGACATGTAAACCAACCAAAAACAGGACATGATGTCACAAGAGGCGACCCTAAAAAGGACAGAATGCTCAAGCATACCTGCTTTTTCTCGTCATAGTCGCAATGTTGCCCATTACAGTTCAGTACAGGCATTAAAACCGCCAGCAGATCTTCATTTGTGTTTGCGACCGAGGGATTCCTGCTGCTGTTTAGACTCCTTTACACATTTTATAAGCTCTTCACAAGTTCTCAGCTGGTCAAAAGCTACACATGTACAACAAACTCGTTTAACCCAGCACACAGCATTGTTTTGGATGTTCGGTAAGTTCCGTCACCAAATATTCATCATAAAAGCTGACCAATCAGGTTGTGAATGTATCTTTAGATTCGGTGTTAAAAATGCCAATGTGAACGCTGGTCCGGACCAAACGAACCAAGCGAACCACTACAAGTGT
The DNA here is from genome assembly GCF_024489055.1 of Chanodichthys erythropterus. Taxonomy (NCBI): domain Eukaryota; kingdom Metazoa; phylum Chordata; class Actinopteri; order Cypriniformes; family Xenocyprididae; genus Chanodichthys; species Chanodichthys erythropterus. Next base: position 34,122,603 of record NC_090225.1, read on the forward strand.
GAACACACCCTAAGTCATTTGTATTTCAGCTCTAGACTTTTCAGAATGTATTTTCATATAGGCTTCCATAAGAGCATTACCTTAAACATGTTTTTATCTTTGTTTTTACAAAATGAGGGATAAATTAAACTATTTTCTGTGGTAATTGACTGCATGCCTCAGATGCTGCCAATGGACCTTACGATGTATTTAACCCAGAATATTACTTAAATACATGAGCCGTGACACTATGTAATGAGTAGAGATAATTAAAAAAACAAAGGAGGATGATTGTTTTTAAGGTACATTATCTCTTATATAATAGAATATGTTTTTGAGTTGGACATGCTAGATCAAAATCTTGTTGTCTTGTTGAACAGTAAAAACATTGCTTTGGGTTTTTGCTAGGGTCCAGAAAGGCCTTCGATGAGCGTACTTTACACTTCTCACACTCTTGAAATCTGCAAAACACAGATAGCAGTAATTATTTAAATTGGTGCTTTAATGTTTTACTTTTTAAAAGGAGAGACAGATAATGGCTCCAAACTAAACTAATGACTACGGCATCCTTAATGAACGGCTCTTTTATAGAGGTACAAAGAGCTCACTGATTATTCTTCAAATGAAAAAAATACAAAGGAGACTTCTGACTGTGGCTTCTTTATAATTGCATAGCACACTGTTATCATTGTGTGCTGTGATTTCCATCTTCCTCCCACCCTCTGCAGTTAAAGGGTAACAAGCCCATGAAAAGAAATTTTATTGTTTATTCTGAAATATTCTGTTTTGACCACTCAATGGTAAATGTGCCCACAATACCTCAGCATCATAGCCACGAGTTCCACACAGACATTATCTAGTTTCTATCAATCTAGTTTTTTTCTTTCTTTTTTTTTTCACTACAGTGCTCAGCGTAAATGAGAAAAGTAATATTTTAAACAACATCTCAATGAACACAAAAACTATTTCCAAAATGTTTACAAGACTAAGTTTAATATAACATCTGTTTAACTTATAACATGAAAGTAAGGTTAATAATATAACTTAGATTACACATTTTTCAGTTTTACTCAAATTAGGATGATGCAAAAATGAGTACACCCCACTGAAAGTCTCTGGAGCAAAGCTAAATTTTAGACTACAAATGTCTAATTTAACAAGAATTCAACCACAGGTGAGTCTAATTATTCATTACACAGGTGTCCAGCAGACAGTTTACTATAAAAGGGTGTTAAAACTCCTTCCCATTTCATGCTGTCAGCAATGGCACCACATGGAAGAGAAATGTCACAAGACCTGCGAAAGAAAATAATTTTACACCAGAAAGGTGAAGGCTACAAGAAGATCAGCAAAGCTTTACTTATCAGTCAGAATACTGTAGCAAAAGTGGTACAAAAATTGAAAAAAGATGGAACTGCAACCATCTCACAGAGACGTCCAGGTCGTCCACGGAGGTTAACACTTCGAAAGGAGCGTCTTCTGATGAGAAGGCTTGAAGAAAATCAGTATGCAAGTTCACTTCAGTTATCTAAAGAAGTAGAAAGCCAAACTGGGGTGACTATTTCCTGTGACACAATACGGCATACACTGCAGAGGAATGGCATGCATGGGTGACATCCACGAAAGAAGCCTTAAGTTTGCCAGGGCCCATTCTGACAAAGATGAAGACTACTGGGACTCTATACTCTGGATTGATGAGACCAAGATAAATGTTTGGCTTCAGAACAGTGTAGCGTTGCAAAGGTGAGGAATACAAAGAAAAATGCATGGTGCCTACAGTGAAACATGGTGGTGGCAGTGTCCTTATGTGGGGCTGCATGAGTGCTGCTGGTGTCGGGGAGCTGCATTTCATTGATGGCATCATGAATTCACAGATGTACTGCTCTATACTGAAAGAAGATGCTACCATCACTCCGTGCCCTTGATCTTCATGCACTTTTCCAACATGACAATGATCCTAAACACACATCTAAGGCCACTGTTGGATTTCTGAAGAAGAAAAGGGTGAAAGTGATTCAGTGGCTCCTGATCTGAACCCAATTGAACACCTATGGGGAATTCTGAAGAGACAAGTTGAGCATCACTCTCCATCCAGCATCCAGTCTCTAAAAGAGCTCATTCTTGAAGAAAAAGATGCAAAATGTCGCCAACTTGTTCATTCCATGCCTAGAAGACTTGGTGCTGTCATTAAAAATCATGGAGGCCATACAAAGTACTAGATGTAGTAGTTTTTGTTGTGGGGTGTACTCATTTTTGCATCACCCTAATTTGAGTAAAACTGAAAAATGTGTAATCTAAGTTATATTATTAACCTTACTTTCATGTTATAAGTTAAACAGATGTTATATTAAACTTAGTCTTGTAAACATTTTGGAAATAGTTTTTGTGTTCATTGAGATGTTGTTTAAAATGTTACTTTTCAAAGGGGGGTGTACTCATTTACGCTGAGCACTGTACCTGTTCTTGATTTGTCTACAGGTTCACCCGGAATGGGATTCCAGGGGCCTTCAGGTCCCCCAGGGCCCCCAGGTCCACAGGGAAGATGTAACCCCAGTGACTGCTTCCATCCTTACGCCAGACGGGATGGATAGAACCTGACGCATCCTCATCAAACCTGATGAGACCCTGTAAAACCAATGAACCAGCTCATCTACATAAGCTTTAAATCCTAACAAATGTAGGATCCCTGCTGCAGGAGAAGACTCAAGCAAACTCCATCCCCATAGAGCAGCCATTACTGGTGATGTCATTTCATTTCATCATTTATCTCCGTTTCATTTCCTATATTTGTGACCAATGCTTTTACTCATTTTCCCATGTTTTGTGGGTATGACTTGAGAATTCAAGTCCCATCATTACACTAATCACAACGGACAGCTTTGTGTATTTTGAATGCAGGTGAAATGAGAATTTTATGTACATTTGCTTATTTTCTTCAGGCTGAAGTTGAGTTTTAATTCAGTTGTGATGGCGCTATGCAATCTAAAATAGATAGCCTGATGACAAACATTAAGTTAATGTAAATAACAGGCTTTCAGACATCTAATTTTGAAAAAAAAGAAGGAAAAAAAACTTTTAAAGAAGTGTACTTTCCAGCCCTGCTCATGAAGGGAGTTATTGTCACGTTTATCACCTCAGATGCACTGATGATACATGATAATGGAGCGCTGAATATAAAGACTGACACATTATAAACACTAAATAAATCATAAAATAATTTAACATATAAATATTAATTTATATTTATTCATTTGTAGTATTTATTTATTTTATTTAATAATTATAAATCAGTGTATACAAAAATATTTTTTCATTACAAATTGTATAATCAGAAATTGGAAAATTAACACAGACAGAATATCTCACATCATTTCTTCTTTATTTTAACTGTTTTCCATGCTTAAATTAGATTTTGAATCCCATATATTCAATGTGGCATCAGACTTTTATGTTCTTTTTTGACCAAACACAGCAAAGATAAGAGATTAGAGAAGTAATAGTGATCTTTCTGTGTTGGCCAGTGCTGGTGAGGTAAAAACTGCTCATGACATTGATACGCTTTAAATTGTTTACAGGGAAATAAGCGCTGTTCCTTTTTTTCTGACTGTTTAAACGCCCTCATACTGGTGTTGTATGTATATTTTGTTCTTTACTTGGTTTGTTTGTTTGTTTTTTTCCAAAGAATGTGCAGATGTGGAGTGCTTTTAAATACCTATATTTATCTTTGCATATAAATATAATTCTCTATAATTTCTTTTGCTTTGTATGGAAAACATCCTTCCATGTTACTTGAATATTTTTATAAGACATATGTCAATATCATGTTCACAGTTTAACATATGGCAAACCTTTTAACATCAAACTTTGTACATTTTTCTTTTCACGGGCAGCATTGTGTCTTAAGACCATGTTTCTGTGTAATTTAGTTGTATAATTTTGCAAGGATTGTAGTCTGGATTGATTTATTTATTTATTTTATAGATGATATTAATATGGTGATCCAGAATCAGTAAGGTGAGATTTACTGAAGGCACATTCGAGTCATTGAACAGAGCATGTGAGCGACGCTCAATATTCTGCTCTATGCCAGTGTCGCTCACGGCCCAAGCGAATGCCCGGCATGGGAGCAAATCCCGCTCCAACATGAACCTAGCTCTGTTTATTTCTATGACATCGCTGTCTAAGGGTAATTAGCTGGTGAAGTGGATTTACTTATTGTAGAGTTAAAGGGTTAGTTCACCCAAAAATGAAAATCATGTCATTAATTACTCACCCTCATGTCATTCTACACCTGCAAGACTTTCGTTTATCTTCGGAACACAAATTAAGATATTTTTGATGAAATCCGATGGCTCAGTGAGGCCTGCATTCAAAGTCAAGTCAAGTCAAATTTATTTATATAGAGCTTTTACAATTGGTAATTGTTTCAAAGTAGCTTTACATATTAGAAGCACAGAAAAAAAGGGAAGTGGTTAAAACTGTACAAACAAGCGTGGTAATATGTAACATATACAAGATGGTGCTACATTAAGCCAATGTCGGCTGACTTCCAGGGGTGGAAAAAACCCCCTAGGAGAAAAACCCAGCGTGCTAGCACTGGGAAAAAAGTCCTAGGAGGGAAAAAACCCCTTGGAAGTTATATATATGTAAATGTATATGGAGATCAATTCAAAGCAATGACATTTCCTCTCTCAAGATCCATAAAGGTACTAAAAACATATTTAAAACAGTTCATGCAAGGTCAGTAGTTCTACGTTAATATTATAAAGCGACAAGAATATTTTTGTGTGCCAAAAAAACTAAATTCGAAACACTGCTTCGGAGCTTTACGAATCGAATCAGTGACTCATATCTCCTACCAAACGGCTAAACTGCTGAAATCATGTGACTTTGGTGCTCAAAGCTCCGAAGCAGTGTTTTGAAATCGACCCATCACTATATTGTTGAAAGTTGTTTTGTTTTTTTGGCGCACATAAATATTTTTGTCGCTTTATAATATTAAGTCAGAACTACTGAACTCTCATGAACTGTTTTAAATATGTTTTTAGTACCTTTATGGTTCTTGAGAGAGGAAATGTCATTGCTGTGAATGCAGGCTTCACTGAGCCATCGGATTTAATAAAAAAATCTTAATTTGTGTTTTGAAGATGAATGAAGGTCTTACGGGTGTGGAACGACATGAGGGTGAGTAATAAATGACAGAATTTTCACTAAAGTTGTTGTGAGCTTTGAAATGTTTGAAGCGAACATCATAACAAATGTCAGTAGTGTGGGAACATTGAAAATGAGCAGTTCATTCATAAATCCGTAAGATCTTACCTTCAAAGAGCGCAGCATTGAAAGGGGGTGGGGCTACATAAGGTCTATTCATTTTCCATTCACCTTTTCATTTTTTTTCATTTTTCTCATAATTTAACAAATTTGTTCTCATTTAATGAGTTTATTCTCAACATTTCATCTCGACTTTTTTCTCGAAATTTAACAAGTTTTTTCTCGTAATTTAATGACTTTATTCTCAACATTTTATCTAAACTTTTTTCTAGAAATTTAACGAGTTTTTTCTCGTAATTTAACGTTTATTCTCGTAATTTAACGACTTTTTTCTCGTAATTTAATGACTTTATTCTCAACATTTTATCTCAACTTTTTTCTCAATTTAACAACTTTAATCTCGAGATGGTTTTATTTTTTTATTATTGCTTGGCCCTAATCCTCTTCCGTATAACTCAGAATTGCGAGTTCAAATCTCACAATTGTGAGAAAAAAGTCAGAATTGTAAGATGTAAACTAGCTATTCTGAAAAAAAGTCGATAAAAAGTCGCAAATACCTTTTCATTTTTTTTATTCAAGCTTCCATACACTCGAGATGTTCACTAACAGATGTGAAGGTATTTCAAACTCATTTTTACCCCTAAGCAAAGAACGAAAAAGAACTTCGCTGTGAGTAGATCACAAAATAAATCTTTGAAAAAAAATTAATCTTTCTCCACACTCCCTTTCAATTTCTTCTCATTCTTCGTTCTTAACCACTTTATATTTATGTATACAATTCGCAACTTAATTAAAACAATATTTGAACTCCATAACCTTTCGCATATCCTCGAACCAGCATATCACTTAGGGCATTCTGGGTTGAGCGAATGGCCCTGAGCGGACCAAGCGAGCAGAGCGGAAAAAATAGAAGCGCTCTGCTCACACGCTCTGTCACTGAATCTTTTGACTTCACCCATCTGCCTCTGTTCGGAAGATGAAAGTATACTGGAGCCAAGTATACTGGATGACAGTTTTGTTTTTGCAGTGTTTGTGCTTCTTTCTTCTTTTCATCTCAGTCTTCCTAGTCTCATCCATTCTTTCTTTCTTTTTCTTTGCACCTACGATTGTGTGACGAAGCAAACCCTTATTAGGTTTTTGCTGTTTTAATCCTTTTATGCTTTTAAATTTGTATGTTATGCACCAGATTACCTCTGCTGAGAGTTTAATATTGATGGTTCAGGTCATAAGACACTTTTTGTGAGGAGTCAGTGAATTGCTTGTCTGAAAGCATCTCAGTGTTCATATTTACCTTTAATAATAGCCTACCAATAACTTTCGTCAGTTTTATTTATCATAAAAATATATTTGCATTGTTTTTCAGTCAACCACAGATGTTTAATTTACAGAAAATGGGATATAAAGAAAGTGATGACATGTAGCATGAAGACAATATTCTTCTCAAGGGCTAAATCTGTATGGACTTACTTGAAGGACAGTCTTAAGACAAAACACCACATCTACCTGATATGCACTGCTTCACCAACTCAATATCTGGAATATATAATATGGTTCTATTCTCAATACAATGGATGCTCATTGTGGTCAGATACAGTAGCACACACACTATTTGCCAGTTCCTTTTGCTTTTTTTTTGTGCTTGGTCTTGTAGATGCATTTGGTTTGCATATTTATATAATTGTACATTGTTTTAATAAATTTACTTAATTTAACATTCATTGTGAATATTTCTCAATATGCAACTCAAATTTGGTCGTATAGTGTGTATATATATATATATATATATATATATATATATATATACGATATACTGTATGAGGGATATGGTGTTCAGTATATTTCAAATGGTAGGCAGAAGTTAACTTTGCAGACTGTTATAGTAAACTATGAATGTACTAACACGTTGGTTCATTATAAGTTTACTAGCATTATTTGAATTAGAAAAGTATTGTACATTTTTTTTGTGGTGTCATGTATATTTGTTAATAATTTAACGTTATTGGGTGTTTCTCATACTTGTGTGATTTAATGCCATATTGCAATACCTTTAATATTTACTGTGGATTATTTGTTGCTTGGTGTTTTCAGGATGCTCAGACTTTCAGCATTCCACTCATATTGTTGTCATTTGTATTGAGTGCATGAGATATTAATGTGTACAGTGGATTCAAAAAGAATTTGGACACTTATTATTGTTCGAAACGTTTTTGGTTTATAATGCGCCGACGGTATGTACAAATGCTTTTTGATGCCACTTTATATATTAAGGAAATTTCACATTTTAATTAACATTTAGATAATTTATTTAATAAACATGCATTTACTTCATGCATAACCATTATAAAGTCTGTATTCATGTTTGAAGTTTTAATTGAAGTGAATAACATTTCGAACATTTATGCAATCCTTGCTTCAAGTCTCCCTCACTCGATTCTGTTACTGAGTAATTGCTGAGTTCAGTTTGCCATCATTTCTAAATTAGCATCTACACTAAAAGAGCAATCTGAATGTGTTTGTGCCAACATTTTTGCACTGGCATGTAATGAGTTATTTTAGTGAGAAATGAGTGTGGAAAAAGCTGCGATGAGTGCAGTCGGGCTTTTCAACAAAGAAGCATTTGGTGGGGAAGAAGCATAAGAATGTCCGTGACCTACATTTATTTTTGAACTCATATAAAAACATTCAAATTTATTCAAATGTCTTCCTTGGATCTCTGTACAAACTTAATCATCATAAAACACCTATGTAAAATAAATAGAAATACCATGAAATGACATTATCTGCATTTCTCTTGTGTATATGTCAAATGCATCGCCTTCCCGCCCACAACCCTGGAACAATAAATCGCACTGATGTTTTTTTTAGCAGGGGGAGTGAATTTCTCACAAAACCACAAATCATTTACATAGATGTACAGAATTCATTGCAGCATGTTTATATATATCCTCTCTCTGTTTTTTGTTTCTGACAGCAGGTCTCTGGCAGCCATTTCTGTTATGAACTTTGAGCACCATCAATATTTCTGCCAGGCTTATCTTTGCCACACAGAAATTAAAAAGGCCTCAGGTCTGAAGGCCACATTGACGTTTGTTCACTTCCTAGAGTGAATTTAAAGTATGAGCTTAGAAACAAAACAAAAAAAATTCTACAGTCTACTGGATTTCAGGAGAACATTAGATGACCAATAAGTTCATTTGCACCAGCAGATAACATCAGGTGAAAAAAAAAAAAAAGTGTCTTATTTGAAATGTTGCCATTTTCTGGACACACGTTAAAGTGTTTGTCATTACAGCTGTATCGCGGTAGTAAATCTATCTGTGAGGGCGATAATGTTTTGTGCTCTTCGTAGAGCTGTAAAGGAGTCTTTCTGAATGTCCTGAAGCCCCAACACTGAGGTTTTTAGTTTCCGCCCGGTCCCTTCATGCTAGAGTCTTTCAGAGACTGGTGGGCGGCGCCTGCGCTAAGATTACAGGCCGAAGGATCGCAGTAACCGGGTGGTCCGGCTGAACCGGGAGGTCCAGGAACGCCCGGCTGACCTGGGGAACCAGGTAGACCCCTTTCTCCATCACGCCCGTCTTGACCGTATCCCGGTTTTCCAGGTTCACCTGCAAGACAGAAACAGGTCAGTCATCTTCATTCTCACTATTTTTTTCCAATAAAAGATTCAAAGAGCCAAATTGTAAAGTTAATCTCATTTGCATTTCTGCATATTCTCAAATCTCATTCAGGTCGGTGTATTCCGAATAAGAGAAGTCGGACAATTTTTTGGTGTTTTTACATTACATATGAACTACCTTTGTTTTTTTAGGCAATATTTTTGTTTCCACATTTATTTATTTTATTTATTTCTTTTAAAGGTGCCCTAGAATCAAAATTTGAATTTACCTCGGCATAGTTGAATAACAAGAGTTCAGTAGTCATACATTGAGTTTCAAACACCATTGTTTCCTCCTTCTTATGTAAATCTCATTTGTTTAAAAGACTTCCAGAAAACATGCGGATCTCAACATAACACCGACTGTTATGTAACAGTCGGGGTCATTAATATGTATGACCCCAATATTTGCATATGCCAGCCCATGTTCAAGGCATTACACAAGGAAAGGCAGTATTAACGTCTGGAGCTGTGCACAGCTTAATCAGACTAGGTAAGCAAGCAAGAACAACAGCGAAAAATGGCAGATGGAGCGATAATAACTGACATGATCCATGATATCATGATATTTGTAATTTTTCGATATTTCTAAATGTTTCATTAGCATGTTGCTAATGTACTGTTAAATGTGGTTAAAGTTGCCATTGTTTCTTACTGTATACACAGAGACAAGAGCCGTCGATATTTTCATTTTTAAATATGTGCAGTCTGTATAATTCATAAACACAACTTCATTCTTTATAAATCTCTCCAACAGCGTGCTGCCAAAATCAGTGTATAGTTAATGATGCCCCAAAATAGGCAGTTAAAAAAAAAATAATTGAAAAAAATCTGGGGTATTTTGGGCTGAAACTTCACAGACACATTCAGGAGACACCTTAGACTTATATTACATCTTGTGAAAAAGCATTCTTGGGCACCTTTAAAGAGAAAGCTATGGAAGCTTGTTTCCACCACAGAATAAAAAAATGTAAAAGATATTTATCTTACCAACTCACAATTGCGAGTTATGTCAGAATCGCGAGATATAAAGTCACAATTGTGAGAAATAAAGTTAGAATTGCAAAATATAGTCGCAATTGCGAGATGTAAACTCACATTTGTGCAAGAAAGTCAGAATTGCGAGATAGCAAAAAGTCAGAATATAAACTCTCAATTCTCACAAATCTCGCAATTGCGACTTTATATTTTGCAATTCTGACTTTTTTCTCTGAATAGCGTGATATATAAATACAATTGCGAGTTATAAAGTCAGAATTGCGAGATAGAAACTAAAAAAAAAGTTCAGATCTGGACTTTATTACTCGCAATTGCAAATTTCTCACAATTCTAAGAAAAGTCAGGATTAGCAAAAAGTCAGAATATAAACTCACAATTCTGACTAATCCTGACTTTTCTTAGAATTGTGAGAGATAAATTTGCAATTGCGAGTAATAAAGTCCAGATCTGAACTTTTTTTTTAGTTTCTATCTCGCAATTCTGACTTTATAACTCGCAATTGTATTTATATATCACGCAATTCAGAGAAAAAAGTCAGAATTGTGAGATAAAGTTGTAATACCTTTATTTTTTTTATTCAGTGATAGAAACAGGCTTCCATAGAAAGCAACATTCTGCTAAATCTCCATTCATGCTTTATGGACGAAAGACAGTCATACAGGTGAGTAAATGGTAGATTTTGTATGTTTTGGGTAAAATACTTCTGTAGCATATCATTTTAAAATACCTTAAAGTAGGCTACTGAATGAAAAGCTTGAAAATATAAAACAAAACCATTTTTTACATCAGCACATGGAACTGCAGCGGATCTGTCTTTTACAATTAGACTACTAGGTAATGACTGCATAAGAAATCCTATTTAAACAGACAGCTTCATTCGGCTGACAGTAAGTGTCAGTGACACACATACAGCGACAACAGAAGGCTTCATATTCCTCCAATTCATCAGACGTCTGACAGCTTCATTTAACACCAATTTAACTTTGCTTTCAAAAGTCTATTACCAGGATGGAGCTAAATATATCTCTCCAATATCATTTTAGAAATGAATTGAGTTGTTTCAGAATGAATTGGTTTGCATATTCATTAAAACCACATCCATTTATGCATTAATACCATCATTTCCTTTGACAAGAGGAAGTAGGATATGAGACGCAGTCGGAACTGACCTGGTAATCCAGGAGGTCCCGGCATCCCTTTGGGTCCTCGAACTGTAGGTCCCCTGTCCCCTCTGTCTCCCATCTCACCTGTAACACATACACAAACACTATTCAATACTACGATTACAATCATACTGTTAGAACCATGCCTTTACTGTAAATACAACACATAAAATATTTACGTATTTCAATAATTTAATGTCCCATTTGCATGTTCGTGGTTATCTGATGTTGGTTAATGTCCAAGTCTGGAAGCCCTGCGGTAGTTCGTTACATCATATGTTGTTCCAGGACTAACAAGCAGTCCAAACTCACAGTCCCAAAATAGCTCACCTTTCGGCCCCTTGAGACCCAGAAGTCCCGGAGGCCCTTTGAGTCCCGGAAGTCCTCTTGCACCAGCATGCCCAGGGAAGCCGCTGTCACCTGGGGGTCCAGGAGGACCGGGGGGACCAGGTTTGCCTGGCAGTCCGACCGCTCCAGACTCAGGTCTTCTCAGACTGGCAGCCAACTGGGCCAGCTGCTCTGAAATGGCAAAGACCAAATGCACTAATGAGTGTGAATGGTCCCCTGCTATTAGCACAGCTCATTTTTATTTCATTTCTACATTGATTTTGCAGTTGCACTCACTAATGAGAGTCATCTAACACTGCACACTGGCTGCTTTGTGATTTTTCTATTGTGCTTCTGTACTAATGTTAGGGTGCCTCCTTGAGGTTGATCCATCTTCCTGCTCTTTGTCTTCACATAAATCCTTCATTTACACCACAGTTAACACTGTTGATATTTGAAATCAACCCAAACAAAAACCTCCCTTCGTTGCTCCGCCCCCAAAATGCACAAACACGCAATGCAAGAGTGCATGTGTCTTTATCATAGCTGAAGCCAAGCAAATTAATGCTTTGTGGAAAAAAAAAAGTGAAGATGATTAACAAATGACAAGGAAGAACAATACATGAACATATAAACGAGTATAAACAAGCAAGAGTTATAAAGTCAGATATAAACTCACAATTCTGACTTCTTTTCGGAGAATTGCGAGTTTACATCTCGCAATTGTGAGTTTATTTCTGACTTTATAACTCGCAAATATGACTTTATATCTCACAATTCTATCACTCAGAATTGCTCATTTATATCTTGCAATTCTGACTATTATAACTAGCAATTGCCAGTTTATATCTCGCAATTGTTTATATCTCGCAATTCTGACTTTAACTCGCAATTGCCAGTTTATATCTCGCAATTGTTTATATCTCGCAATTCTGACTTTATTTCTCGCAATTGTTTATATCTCGCAATTCTGACTTTATTTCTCGCAATTGTTTATATCTTGCAATTCTGACTATCACTTGGAATTGCCCGTTTATATCTTGCAATTCTGACTTTTATAACTAGCAATTGTTTATATCTCGCAATTGTTTATATCAATTCTGACTTTTTCTCGCAATTGTTTACATCTCGCAATTCTGACTTTATAACTCGCAATTGCCAGATTATCTCACAATTCTGACTTTATTTCTCGCAATTGTTTATATCTCGCAATTCTGACTTTTTCTCGCAATTGTTTACATCTCGCAATTCTGACTTTATTTCTCGCAATTGTTTATATCTCGCAATTCTGACTTTATTTCTCGCAATTGTTTATATCTCGCAATTCTGACTTTATTTCTCGCAATTGTTTATATCTCGCAATTCTGACTTTATTTCTCGCAATTGCCAGTTTATATCTCGCAATTCTGACTTTATTTCTCACAATTGTTTATATCTCGCAATTCTGACTTTATTTCTCGCAATTGTTTATATCTTGCAATTCTGACTATCACTTGGAATTGCCCGTTTATATCTTGCAATTCTGACTTTTATAACTAGCAATTGTTTATATCTCGCAATTGTTTATATCAATTCTGACTTTCTCGCAATTGTTTACATCTCGCAATTCTGACTTTATAACTCGCAATTGCCAGATTATCTCGCAATTCTGACTTTATTTCTCGCAATTGTTTATATCTCGCAATTCTGACTTTTTCTCGCAATTGTTTACATCTCGCAATTCTGACTTTATAACTCGCAATTGCCAGATTATATCTCACAATTCTGACTTTTTCTCGCAATTGTTTATATCTCGCGATTCTGACTTTATTTCTTGCATGTTTATATCTCGCAATTCTGACTTTTTCTTGCAATTGCCAGTTTATATATCGCAATTCTGACTTTTTCTCGCAATTGTTTATATCTCGCGATTCTGACTTTATTTCTTGCATGTTTATATCTCGCAATTCTGACTTTTTCTTGCAATTGCCAGTTTATATATCGCAATTCTGACTTTATTTCTCACAATTGTTTATATCTCGCAATTCTGACTTTAACTAGCAATTGCAAGTTTATATTTCATAATTCTGACTTTTTCTTGCAATTGCCAGTTTATATATTGCAATTCTGACTTTATTTCTCGCAATTCTGACTTTATAACTTGCAACTGCCAGTTTATATCTCGAAATTCTGACTTTTTCTCGCCATTGTTTACATCTCGCAATTCTGACTTTATAACTCGCAATTGCCAGATTTCTCGCAGTTGTTTATATCTCGCAATTCTGACTTTATTTCTTGCATGTTTATATCTCGCAATTCTGACTATCATTTGGAATTGCCCTTTTATATCTTGCAATTCTGACTTTTATAACTAGCAATTGCAAGTTTACATTTCACAATTCTGACTTTTTCTTGCAATTGCCAGTTTATATATCACAATTCTGACTTTATTTCTCACAGTTGTTTATATCTCGCAATTCTGACTTTATTTCTCACGATTGTTTATATCTCGCAATTCTGACTTTCTCGCAATTGCCAGTTTATATCTCGCAATTCTGACTTTATTTCTCACGATTGTTTATATCTCGCAATTCTGACTTTCTCGCAATTGCCAGTTTATATCTCGCAATTCTGACTTTATTTCTCACGACTGTTTATATCTCGCAATTGCCAGTTTATATCTCGCAATTATGCTAAAAAAAGTCAGAATTGTGAGAGAAAAAGTCGCAATTATCTTTTAAATTGTTTTATTTTGTGGCAGTAAGAAGCCTTCATAGATAACATGTAGATAACCTGGCCTGACTCTTTATTGCACACACTTTAAAAGTTGCTTTATGTTTTGGAAGTAAATAGACCCTAGACTAATTTTACTTTGTTATAGCTCTGGTATTGTTATGTGAATAAGCAGATCATTTGCCAGCTTTAAATATTCACTCAAAGCTGTGTTGCAGAACGCTGTTAAAGCTCTCGCCTTTCATTTGTCCTCATTCATCCTTTTGAGTGGTGTTCTTTTACGTTTTCAATTTGCAATGGGGAAATTGAGCATAAAGGAAGAGCATTGCTGCTGTTTTTACAACTTTCTTTTTCATTGTGTGAGGGAATAAAAGGGCAGACCGATTTATTCATGATGTAAAGAATCCAATCGCAGGCCGTGAGCTATTGAGCAGGGGCTAGGGTACAGTGAATTTCAACTTTCAGTCGGAAAACGTCCTGAAAATGTATGCAGCATGATGCTTGACTGAGCTTTTTCAGGGAGTTTTTTGGTGGAGGAAACCAAGCTGAAGGAGGAAACTCATCACTATGGGGGCAAAAGTGCAGATCAGCTGAAACAAAAATGAATATTTCAGTGAAATGTGAATGAAAAAGTCATGAGGGAATTGCTGGCATGTGCACAAGAGGACTTGGAGAGAGGCAGAACTGATGGCTAACTTTAGTAAAGTGTCTCTGCTCATCAGAGAAGAATCAAAAAGAATCTTTGAAACGAAACACAATTTTTCTTTCAAAAGTGTCTCTTTCATCTGGTCAGTAGTTGTGTTCTACTGCCTAGAGAGTTCTGATGCTCTGATGGCAAAAGTGCAGCTCTGCATGCATAAAAGGAAGTTACATTTACTTCTGAAATGATAAAAATATCGGCTTCCAGACTCACCCTGCATAACTCGCATACAGACTTGTCTGATGTGTTGATCACTTGGTTCTTTACCCTGTGAACACAGGAGGAGTTGTTTGGAAGAAAATCACACAATCCTGTTACTGTATTCTGATCATTTCATCTCATTTCAGACCACTAATTAGCTCTACTTCAGAAAATAACAAACAAAAACACTGGAATAGGAATTAAGTGTTCTTAAAAGTGGAAGAAGCTTCACAGTACTGTTTCTAATCATTAAGATTTTTTTCTCAATATACCTTTTCAAACATAATGAGTGTGTACAACAAAACACTAATTTTGGCCATTGAATTTTCAGTTTCTAAGACTTTTACTGTCATTCATGATTACTGGATAAGGATGAACAAATATTCATTTGTTAAAGATTGCACTCAAAAAGAGCAATTTTTAGCCGATTAAATATACTTTGATTTAAGTACAACAAAATGATAGTCACTTTAGACACTTACAGGTGTGGAAATTTCAATTTCATGATATTAACAGGTTTTCAATGACTGGAATGGAAACCTGTACATATCAAAATCATCTTCTTTTTCCCCCCTCTGGGATTAATGTGAAAATGTGAACATGAATGATACAGAATAAATGGGCAAAAATGCCAAAAAAAGGAAGGTATTTAAAAATCAGCACCTTTTTTATAAAAACACAAACACATTGAATAAGCTGACAGAATGGCAATATAGTCTGGGGTTGGTAAGATTTTTAAAAAGTTTTTAATGAAGTATTTTTATGCTTACAAGGTTGCATTTATTTGATCAAAAATTCAGTATAAACAGTATTATGAATACAAAATAAGATTTACATTTAAAATAAGTGGTTTTATTTTAATATATTTTATTTAAAATGTAATTTATTCCTGCGATCAAAGCTGAATTTTCTGCATCATTACTCCACTTTTCAGTGTCACATGATCCTTCAGAAATCATTCTAATATGATTTGCTGCTCAAGAAACATTTCTTTTTATTATTATCAATGCTGAAAACCGTTGTGCTGCTTAATATTTTTTGTGGAAATAGTGATTGTTTATCAAAGAATCCTGAAAACACTGACAATCTTTTGTAATATAAATGTATTTACAGTCGCTTTTGATCAATTTAATTTTATCTTTGCTGAATAAAAATATTAATTTCTTTCAATAACAACAACAAAGAAATCTTACTGACCACAGACTTTTGAATGGCAGTGTACATGCAAAGCAAAATCAATATAATGGGCAAAATCTAGATTTTTTACATGTGCAACAAAACGATGAAAACGACCAAAAATACCACCTTAATAAACTGACAAAACACCGATAATACAAACCTGGTCTCATTAGAAAAACGTACCTGTGGGAACGTTTTTGCAAGTCTTAAAATACGTACCAATACATACACATCACTGCAGTTTCAATGTGAAATGTCCACTGAGTTGTGCTAAAAGCATGTTTATTTTTTTGCCGGAACAGATAAACGTGAATATGGTACGTTTTTTTGACGTTGATTTTTATATGAATTACCGCAGTTCTGGTTTAAAATTTTTACCTGTAAGTGGCGCTAAAAGTGTAGTGCTCCATTATTTTTTTTTAGAATAATGTACCACCAACACTACATCTAAACCTACCCGATAGTGTTAACAAAAAGCATCCGTAATCGTGCTGTTTTAGCTTGTTTTGATCTCTCGTCTTTGAGCTCTTTTACCGTGACTCGTTTTTCCCCGGATTCGTACTCTAGGCTTCCCTCATCCTGAATCCAGCTCCGTATAAGCTGAACTACAGAGCAAGCTTGTCATGTCAGAAAAGCAAAACATATGTAGCTGGTTAACTGATGCAAAGTCCAAAATATATTTGTTTACAAATCGTGCACTTTGGTAAAAAGTGTTTTGAAGTCATAACATAATATTGTGCAAGGAGACATAAAAACAAGTCTTTATTAATCCATAATCTGACCCTGTAATCATAACCGTGTATGAAAACTATTAAAAGCGCTTGCTGTTTTACTCCCTCTAGTGTTCATTTCTGTTGAAAACAGCAGTGATATGTACATACAGTATTGGCATGTATTTTTGCGACTCGCGAAAGCGTTCCCACAGGTACATCTTTCCATGAGACCCACAAAATGTGGATAATACATGTGAAGAGAAATTTAGGAAAAGGGCATAAATCTATTTGTGTCAGTCTCATTTTTTTTTTCATCTATACACAGCAATGGCTTATGAAGCATAATCATAATCATTAATTCTCTTTGAGTGGCTGGAAACATACCGCTGGTCCCTGGGAGCCACGAGGACCTGGAGCTCCTCTGTTCCCCTGCATGCCACGTGGTCCAGGACTACCAGGGGGCCCCTCAATGCCAGGCTGCCCACGGGCACCTTCTGGCCCTCTATTACCCGGATCTCCCTGGTTACCAACCTGAAATTACACCAGAGATGCATGTATAGATAAATAGATGTAATTCTAGTGTCTTTCTTACAATAAATCATTACAACGTTATAGATCCTGTTCTGTCATCATTGCTTTGTGCCAATGTCAATGCTTAGTCTTATGTAACTTTATTACTTTGAGTTTGATGAACTTAAACTATTTAAGGCAATCAGTTTCCTCAAACATGGAGTGGAATAAACTTAAAATCTTAGTGAATTTAACTTAATGTACAGGTGCTGGTCATATAATTAGAATATCGTGAAAACGTTTTTTTTTTTTTTTATTGTAAATTATTTTTAAAAATGAAAATTTAATTTATACTACATTCCCTACATGTAAAGTAAAACATTTCAAAAGTTTTTTTTTTTATTTTTTTTATTTGTTGATTAGAGCGTACAACTAATGAAAGTCCAAAATCCAGTATCTCAAAATATTAGAATATTTACATTTGAGTTTCATTAAATGACCATCCCTACAGTATAAATTCCGGGTATCTCTTGTTCTTTGAAACCACACTAATGGGGAAGACTGCTGACTTGGCAATGGTCCAGGAGACAATCATTGACAGCCTCCACAAAAAGAGTAAGTCACAGATGGTCATTACTGAATGTGGTGGCTGTTTACAGAGTGATGTATCAAAGCATATTAAATGCAAAGTTGATTAGAAGGAAGAAATTGGGTAGGCAAATGTGCACAAGCAACAGGGATGACCACAAGCTTGAGAATACTGTCAAGTAAAGGCGATTCAGACACTTGGGAGAGCTTCACAATGAGTCAAATGAAGCCGGAGTCAGCACATCAAGAGTCACCACACTCGGATCTTACCTGGGCTAAGGAGAAAAAGAACTGGACAGTGAACAGTGGTCGAAAGTCCTCTTTTCAGATAAAAGTAAATTTTGCATTTCATGTTGAAATCATGGTCCCAGAGTCTGAAGGAAGACTGGAGAGGCGCAGAATCCAAGTCTAGTCAAGTCAAGTCAAATTTATTTATATAGCGCTTTTACAATTGGTAATTGTTTCAAAGTAGCTTTATATATTATAAGCACAGAAAAAAAGGGAAGGGGTTAAAAATAAGCTGTACAAACAAGCGTGGTAATATGTAACATATACAAGATGGTGCTACATTAAGCCAATGTCGGCTGACTCCCAGGGGTGGAAAAAAAACCCTAGGAGAAAACCCAGCGTGCTAGCACTGGGAAAAAAGTCCTAGGAGGGAAAAAACCCCTTGGAAGATATATATAATATATGTAAATGGATATGGAGATCAAAATCTGAATTATACATTTTTATTATAGAGATTAAAAATAGATTATAGTCTAGTGGGAAGTGTCTGAAGTTAGTAATGATTTGGTGGGCCGTGACATCTGGTGTTGGTCCATTGTGTTTTATCAAGTGTAAAATCAATGCAGCCATCTTCCAGGAGATTTTGGAGCACTTTATGCTTCCATCTGCTGACAAGCTTTATGGAGATGCTGATTTCCTTTTCCAGCAGGACTTTAGCACCTGCCCACAGTGCAAAAACCACTTCCAAGTGGTTTGCTGACCATGATATTACTGTGTTTTATTGGCCAGCCAACATGCCTGACCCCTGAATCTATGGGATATTTTCAAGAGAAAGATGAGAAACAGTCGATTCAATAATATACAGATGATCTGAAGGCTCAATAGTGCCTCAGCAGTGCCACAGGCTGATCACTTCCGTGCCACACTTCACTGATGCTGTAATTTGTGCTAGGAGCAAGTCATTTGCTGTAATATGTGCTGCCAACCAAGTATTGAGTGTACAAATGAACATACTTTAAAGAACTTGAACTTTTTTGTTTTGAAAATCCATTTTTTGATTGATCTTGATCTTGTGACTTACTCTTTTTGTGGAGGCTGTCAATGATTGTCTCCTGGACCATTGCCAAGTCAGCAGTCTTCCCCATTAGTGTGGTTTCAAAGAGATACCCGGAATTTATAATGTAGGGATGGTCATTTAATAAAACTCAAATGTAAATATTCTAATATTTTGAGATACCGGATTTTGGACTTTCATGAGCTGTACGCTCTAATCATCAAAATTAAAAAAAAAAAAAAAACGTTTGAAATGTTTTACTTTACATGTAGGGAATCTAGAATATATGAAAGTTTCATTTTTAAATATTTACAATAAAAAAATGAACTTTTTCACGATATTCTAATTATATGATCAGTACCTGTATATGATTTTACAGTACTTATACTTATTGGTTTTAAAATCTAAATGGTTTAAGGCAATCGGTTTCCTCAAATGGTTTGAGTTAATTTATCGGGTTTTTACAGTTTGAGAGAGCTAGAGCAAGCTGAGATAAAGCCAAGGAAAACTCTTTATGGATATCTGAAATCAGAACCAACAGCTGACTAGTCAAAAATATTCATAAGAACACTGATCAAAAACTCACTTCTCCTTTAGCTCCAGGTTGGCCAGGATCACCCTAAGTACATAAAGAATAAGAGTTCATTACAATATTTAAAATCTCAGTGTACATTTGCATACTGCAGTCATATTATTTTCAGCACAGTATTTCAGAGCTACTCACAAGATCTCCCTTGTCTCCTGGCGTTCCCTCGGCACCTTGATCTCCCTACAATAAAACACATCACTGTGAAGGAGATCATTTCATAGATGTCTATGAATAAGTTTTGTTATTGTAAAACTTCTAGAATGGATAAGTTTGGTTATAAAATATTATTGGATGAGCTGCATACATAACCTACAGAAACAGAAATGTGATTTTCATTATTAATAAAATTGAATTATTTAATGATTATTGCTGTGTTTAATCATAAAACATGATTTTTTTTAAGATTCAGTAAACCATTTTACTGCATTTTAAGGGATGTGGTGCCTAAAAATACTCTTTAACTGTGGTACAATTGTTTTAAATAAATAAAGCAAAGATTTTTGTAATACATTTTACAAGAAAATACTATTTCAGTCATTCTACTTCAAAATTGTTAATTGCCATTTCACCGAAATTGTTTCAGTGTAGTCTTTCTTACGTTAATTTTCTTTGTTTTAAAGGTATCTGATGTGTTCATTTCAGTTCTGCAGTGCGGTATCTGATGATAATGTGAATCACGCTCTTACCTGTTCTCCCTTTGGTCCAGGTTCACCTGCTTCACCCTGTATAATATCACATTCAGAAATTCATTCCAATGAATATTTCACTCAACGCATGTGTTTGAAGAGTTCATTATAACAACAGTTATTCAATAATGTACGCTCAGCATTTTACTCTTTCTATAAATCCTACATCTGTTTGAGGTGCTTAAGGTTTTTTCTTTCTTTTCAAATGCACTAAGGAAATCATTGAGTTTAAAAGGGACAAATTTGATTTTCAAAAGCCTCATTGTACTTTCAAAGTGCTTTAAACTTTAAAACACCAGTGAGAGCACAAAATAATTGCAATGCCTTAAAGGCTGAAAAAGGTGAAACGCTCACTGTTTAATTGAACAAGAACAGTGAATATAAAGCGGTTAGCTGTTTTTAAAGAGATGTGGATAATTGGATAGTGGACTGATTTAGCAAAACTCCATGTACACTTTGCTGTTCCTTAAACTACACAATTCTTCCGTGATCAACCTTCTTGTATTGTTAATTCTGAGTGTCCGGTTCACTATCTGACGATCTGATGCATATTGCACACAAATCATGAAAAAAATCACTTGAGAATTGCAAGCACCAATCAGACTGCCTGACTGCAACACATTTTCCACAGGTGCAGAGGATTTTATCAGTTCACTAGGGAACAAAAATAATGACGAAAAAGTTTTGGGAGCAATTTAAAGATCATTTTGAGATTACAAAAATCTGTTCGGGATGTTCTGAGAAATGTTTTAGGCAGAGACATCCTCACCCTATCTCCTTTTATTCCTGGCAGGCCCGGCGGTCCAGGAAGTCCAGGCAAGCCCAAATCACCTTTCGGACCCTGAAGAGACAATCAATGTAAGATGGCTTGCAGAGTCTGACATTTACTGTAAAATTCTGGCTCATGTGTTTATCAGTTCCTTCCTCTCTCGCTGCAGGATTTCCAAACAGATGGGAAAGGTTCAAAACTGTTGTCAATGAAGAGAAAAGACTTCAGAATCATGTAGTTCCTCCCTGCAAAAACACACTCAGGCATTTTTCAAAAAGAGAGTGCAGTCTGAGAAAATGCGAGACCAGGACAAAATGGCAAATGCTGATGAATTCGAGTGTTTTTCTTGTTTTGGGTTGAACAGTTTTGGAATTGGTATATAAAAAAACAAAATCAGTCTTGAGAAAATAATGGCCATAATGTGTCATTAAATTTAATTCTCACAAATTTGTGTACATAATACATAACATTTCAAACATACAGTAGTGGCAACAACATAAAGTGTTGTCCAGCCTTGGAAAATTGTTATTAAAAGTTTAAAATTATATAGTTGTGCTGGGAGTCAATTGTTGTATTTGTGATAACACAATGAAACAAGCTAAATTGTGCAGACATAATTTTTGGCCAGGCTGTCATACAAAGAAATTATAAACATGCAAAAACAAGAGTTTTCCTTATATTTTAAACAATTGTCCTGATATTTTGATGGTTTAATCAAACTTGTAGAGTCATTGAAAGTTTACGTTCAGTTTTCATGGACT